>NC_064268.1:37801786-38101786 GCF_003254725.2 Canis lupus dingo | reverse complement strand
TTTACAGAGTTTTTTTCCACTGATGACCTTCCTCCCCATGAATGATCCTTAAAGTTCCCCACATCGCCACCCTCCTCCTGGGTTATACAGTGTACTCAACCCCAACGCCCACCCATTAAGAGCTTGCTACAGTGGCTTTTAGAGTTGGTTCCCCTTGTTTTCTCCACCATGTTTGACCCTGCCTTCGGCCTCCTGTGCCTTCTGAGATGCCCCCACAAAAGCCACTGGCAGCCACTTGTCCCCTTCTAGTCCCCATGAGTGGCCATGCTACCTCCTTTTCAGCACAGACAAAATGTTTTCTTCCCTAACACTGAATAGAAGGCAGAATTTGCAGAGTGTATTATTCCCAGAGAATAATAAATAATAATAAAATAATCATAAGTAATTATTTAAATAATAAATAATAAAAGGCTCCTAATGCCACAGCTACTGGAAGAACAAGTAGACATTCCACTCAAGAACTCACTAGCCGATGACACAAGATCAAAATGTAACATTGCTCCCAATTCAGATTCCGGTTGGTCTCATGCATGGGCAATTACATAAGTCGTGATGCTGACAGAGCAACGCTGAGACATGCTCTCTGGCACGTGGCCTCCTCTGTTTGGTGGCCAGTTTCAGTTTCCTGATAGGTCTTGTTCTGTAGCTCATCCGGGACAGATATGTGACAGGGAGCCAAGGACAAGCAGAAAGTCTGCAAGCGCAGGAAAGGTTAAGTCATCTTGTAGGTGATGTTCTTGCAGACACCCACTCGCTTTTTCCTTTCTGAAACTGGGTTATAACCTATTGGTCATTGGCAAGTTGACCTCCAGTGAGATTAGAATTTTACCCAATTTGCAAAGGACAGGTCTTGGTCATTTGCACTAGAAATGATGAGTGTCTATTTCAGCTTTTCAGGGACATGCCTAAAGCTTGTTGTTGTCTTGCTTAGTTCTCTGGTACAGGACCCTGTTCTACCTTCCGTAGAAGGAACCACTGAGCTTGGACTTGCTGGAAAACATGTGGGCAGTTTTCCTTGAGAAGTGCCAGGCTGAGACTCCTACTTGCTACAACCCACCCAGGGCCAGTCGTGCCTCTGCCACCAGCAATGAGGACACCAAGGAAGGTCATGCATCCTCAGGGCTCATTGAATTAGGGCTCAATGTCTTCATCTGTGAAATGGGAATGATACTATCTATTTTGCAAGAGTGTTCTGCAAATTTTAAATCACTTCAAGGCATACATGAGATGTAAAACTGCCGTCCCACTCACTATTCATGGAATATTTATTGAGTGTCTAGAGTGAGCCAGACACTGTGCTAAGGATGGAGTCCCTGCTCCTAAAATGCTTATAGATTATCTAGTAGGGGATACAAATATTTTACAGATAATCTTACAAATAATGTCATAATGAGAATAAAAATTAAGAAAGTGAACAGGATACTATGTTCGTTGCTGCCACCACTTCACGCTGGGCACAATATTATATTGGAAATCAGAATTGTTTAAGGTAAGGCAAGTAAGAACACATGTTCACATTCATTTCTTGGCAGAAAATTGGAGCCACTACATAATGGGTTTTACAATATACATAGAGTTGAAAGTTGTCTGGTGGGCAATCATTTGTTTTGCCTTAATCTTCTCAAATAAGGAAATGGAAATCAATACTATCCAAACCAAAGAGAACAGGCCAACTAATCAACAGCAAATCAACCAACCAACAAACATAGAAGAATTAAACAGTAAGGGAAGTGATTACAGTGACACTTCTTTCAAAATCCAGTAATGAGATCCGCTGATATTTATTAAGTTCTTTTCATGGCCCACTCCTGTGCTAAGTGCTTTCCTGGATGTTCCCATTGGCCGGATAGTCACCATTCTTCTGGGTATGCTGTGCGATGCCCGCACCTTACAGATGTGAGAACTTGCCAAGAGTCACACAAAACAGTTGGGCTTCCACTTCCTGTAAAGATCTCTGGGACTGAAAGGCCCTGGGCTCTCAACCACCGCACAACAAAGCATTTATCTAAAAATAAGATTGCTTACGAACCAACTTTAGAAAAAATTAAATTCTCAGACCATCCATGAGTAAATTCCAGGTGGGTAAAATATCTAAATATAAAATGCAAAACTATGTGAAAAGACAGAATGCAGAAGAAATATTTTTATATAATTAGGGGCAGAGAAGCCCTTCTTAAGTATGGCATGCAGCCCATAGGTTATAAAAGAAAGTGATGACCCTTAGGAAAAATTTAAAGTATTGTTGGGGCAAAGGAAACCGTAAATGAAATAAAAGGGAAATGAAAACTGAGAAGAAAAATATAATTTAGTTAACAAAGACTTAAGATTTACAATATGTAAAGAAACTAATAAGCTAATAAAGAAAACAAACAAATGGAAAAATAGATTAATAATATAACTATCATGGTAAGATTAACTTTACTGACAAATAAATCAAAAGTATAATTATTTCTTTTTTTAAAAGATTTTATGTATTTATTCGAGACAGAGAGAGAGAGAGGCAGAGACACAGGCAGAGGGAGAAGCAGGCTCCCTGCAGGGAGCCCGACGCAAGACTCGATCCCTGGTCTCCAGGATCACGCCCTGGGCTGAAGGCAGATGCTAAACCACTGAGCCACTGGGGCTGCCCACTATAATTATTTCTGAAATATATTTTCAAATTTAGAAAATTCTAATATCAGGTATCAAACACACAGAAATACTAACAAACTATCAAATATTAAAATAGCTATTATGATTTTAAATGTCTCATTTGTTGGTCTCTTCTAGTTCTGGAATGTCTCCTGATAAGTATTTCCACACCTGTGCAATAATTCATATATAAGGATTCAATATTATATTTTATAAAATAGAGAAAAACAGAAAAAACTTACTAATGTACATATCATTTAGTGGAAACAGGTTCTCCAGGAAGATTGCAGGTATTATCATATGATGGACTTTGCAGTTATTAAAAAAGAGAGTTGACCGCTATGTTCAGATAAGAGGGGTTTGATTTGTTATAATGTAGAAAAAGCATATTGTTGAACTGTATTATTTTATTTGTATTATAAAACCATACTTCCGGCAGCCCGGGTGGCTCAGCGGTTTAGCGCCATCTTCGGCCCAGGGCGTGACCCCGGGGTCCCGGGATCGCGTCCCACATCGGGGTCCCTGCGGGGAGCCTGCTTCTCCCTCTGCCTGTGTCTCTGCTTATCTCTCTCTGTGTCTCTCGTGAGTAAGTAAATAAAATATTTTTAAAAATTAAAAAAATAAAACCATACTTTTATTTTATTTATTTATTTTTTATTTATTCATGATAGTCACACAGAGAGAGAGAGAGAGAGAGGCAGAGACACAGGAGGAGGGAGAAGCAGGCCCCATGCACCGGGAGCCCGACGTGGGATTCGATCCCGGGACTCCAGGATCGCGCCCTGGGCCAAAGGCAAGTGCCAAACCGCTGAGCCACCCAGGGATCCCCCTAAAACCATACTTTTATATACACAGGAAAAAAAGCCTTGAAATGTAAGTACGTAAATACTAGTAATAGTTACCTCTAGGGAATGGAGAGCAGGGAGGCTTTAGTATCTACTTCTGTATTGTTTAAATTTTCAACACACACACACACACACACACACACACAGATGTATTTACCATAAATTTTAGGGATGGGTCAAAAATAAAACATTTCAGTGTTTCATAAAATTTTAAAAAGTTTATTTATTTAAGGTCCCATTGACCCAAATACGCTTTTCAGTATGGATGGTTGGTTATTTTCATTCTGCTGTAGCTACTCTGAGGAATCTCTCAAGATTGCTTTTTTATCTTTATTCTTTCCAAGGGTTTCAAAAGTTCTATCTGGATTTTTTTTTCCCTTAAGAAAAAAAAAAAAACACAACTACTACTCTACTACTCTATGTAACTGGTGATGTGGACCCATCATTTGGCCTGGAGAGGAGCGTCTGAAACCGGGAGCCTTGCTCGTGCTGCGAGCACAGCCGGCCGGCCTCAGCGTCCTCAGCATCCTCAGCGTCCTCAGCTCCGAGCGGCTGTTTGCACAAATGACTGTGTCTCCAGCTCTTCCGGAGAGAACTCTGGTTCTTGTTAGCAGCTTTCCAGCTTTGATCGCCAAGCCCGAGACAGGAGAGTTGCGCCTTTTGAAGTAGCCAATGTTGCTCATTCAAAGACAACAGAGTTTGATCACCTTTGGTTGGATGCTTGTCAGCTGGGACATGAGATCCTGGTATTTGGCTGCCATCCACACTGGCCACAGGGGCAACCAGAAAATCCCTAAATGGAAATCACTTAAAAACATTGACGATGGTCAAGGTGCTAAAAGTAGAAATCCACTTGTAGAAATCGTATAAAAACGTTCTTAACTCCTAACTCTGGGAAACGGACTAGGGGTGGTGGAAGGGGAGGAGGGCGAGGGTGGGGGTGACTGGGTGACGGGCACTGAGGGGGGCACTTGATGGGATGAGCACTGGGTGTTATTCTGTATGTTGGCAAATTGAACACCAATAAAAAATAAATTTATATTTTAAAAAAGCATTCTTATCAGGGTCAGCGTTTTCTGGAACACTCCCTGATCAGTGGAACTGGCTTCCCATTCCGTGGTGCCCACGACTCTAATGACTTGCTTTCCTTGAAGCCACGTGACCCCAAAATCTGTGTGTAATTGGCCTCATTCCTGCTGGACTTAGAAAAGTCAGCCTTGCTGACATGCTGGACTCAGCCTGCTTTCTGTCTGGGTCATTTCCCCACAAAGCATGTGTGGTTTGGGGTTGGGGGAAGGCAATGAAATCCATGTGCTTCCATGTTCAGCTTCGCTGCTCTGCAGGCTCAAGGTTCAGCCTGTCCACTTCCTCCTGTTCTTTGCCCCAAGTAAAATCAACCCATTTCCAGTAAGTAGACCCACGTCCCTAGGAGTACGGCGGGAAGGTTAAGTGTTGATGCAGCCAGTGAGCTATGGGGAATGCTAAAGGATGAATGACTTTAGCCGTGTTGGTATATGTGCTCATTGTAAAACCAAAGTGAATAAAATATTAAAATACATAAAAGTAAAAATCCTTCTTCCTAAAGTTAACGTATCCTCAAGTTGACTTCCCTTATTAAATGCCTTCATTAACTAGTATCAACAGGATTTTCTCCAAGATTGGAAACACATGGAGCCCTGCTATCTGTTAGACAAATTCTCAGAACTGAGTCATAGAAAAACAAGACAAAAAAAAAATGTCTGAAATGAAAAGAACTCAATGTCTTCTCGTTTCATTCACAGTGAGATTCTAGTCCTTTCCGCACGGTGGAGGCTCTGCACTCTCCTGGCACGTGTTCCTCTCTAGCCCACTCTCTACAGCTCCTTGAACTGTCCTCCAGTCGTGCTGGTATCTTTGCCGTTCCCAGAAGGGGCCAAAGGACACTTTCCTGCCTCAAAGCCTTTTACGGGAGGGAACCCTCTTCCTCTGGACATTCCCACGGGGCTCTCATGTCCTCCACGTCTCTGCTTAGGGGGCGCCTCATCGGGAAGGCCTTCCCTGATCACCTGATATCCACTGGCACCTCTATTCCCCATCACCTCTGTTTCTTCTTGGATATTCTTCACTATATTTATCATGTCTGGACATATTATAGATTTGTTCCTCTGTTTATTGCCTGACTCCTCCCATTGGATTATAAATTCCTTGGATTCAGAGATTATATTTTGTTGAATGCTATATTCTTCATCCCTTAATAGATGCTCAATAAATAAATACAGAATAGTGAGTAAGTGAATGACAGCTACCAACTCTCGAGTGCTTGCTATGCAGCAGATACTATACTGTGCATTATCTCATTTAATCTTTTCAACAAACATCTGTCCTTCTTCCAAGTTATAGTTGAGGAAATTGAAATTTAGGAAGATTAGGAAAGTTGCCTAGGATTGTGGGTGGGATCTATCAGACTGTAAAGCCTGTCCTTTACATTGATTTCTTTGTGTCATCCATCCATTAGAACACCTTTTCACACATATTATCTTATTTTTACTCTGGTTCTTAAATGAACTCCATGTGACAGGCAGGAAATAGTTTATTATCCTTGTTTTAACATTGAGAAAATTGTGGCTCAGATGACTAAGCTACTTTTGTGGAGTCTCAGAACTGATAAATGTCATGGTCAGGATTTTAGTGATTGTATCTCAAGTACAACAAAGAACTTACTTCAAATTTGGGGATTTATTTGATTAAATAGCTTTCAACTACTTGAAAGTAGTTTACCTGGAACCAGTTCCTTTTATTGATAAGAATCAACTTTATTTAAAAAAAAAAAAAACCTGACAAAGAATCTAGGAGGTATGAACTGTGTATTTACTCTCCAAGACTTGTCTAGAGCCTTGTGGGTTTTTTTTTTCTTTTTTCTTTTTATTTATTTGTTTATTTGTTTGGTTTGTTTATTTATTTATTTATTTACTTTTGCCTTGTGGGTTTTTAAAAAGTTTTTATTTAAATTCCAGTTAGGTAACATATGGTGTAATATTAGTTTCAGCGGTACAGTTTAATGATTCAACGCTTCCATACAGCACTCAGGGCTTGTAACACTCCTGAGTCCCCATCACTCATCCCACCCATCGCCCCACCCACCTCCCCTCTTGCAACCATCAGTTCGTTCTCCATCCTTAAGAGTCTCTTGTGCTTTGCTTCCTTCTCTCTCTTCTTCCCCTTCCCCTGTGTTCATCTGTTCTGTTTCTTAAATTCCACATATGAGAAGCACCTGGGTGGGTGGTGCAGTCAGTTAAGCTTTCGACTCTTGGCTTCAGCTCAGGTTACGATCTCAGGGTTTTGAGATCAAGCCTCATGTCAGGCTCCTCATGGAGCATGGTGTCTGCTTGGGATTCTCTCTCCCTCTGCCCTTCCCTCTTGTGCCATCTCTCTCTCTTTCTAAACCAAATAAATAAATCTTTATTAAAAAATCCACATATGAGTGAAATCATATGGTATTTGCCTTTCTCTGACTGATGTATCTCGCTTAGCATAATACTCTCTAGCTCCATCCATGTCACTGCAAATGGCAAGATCTCATTCTTTTTTATGACTAACATTCCATAATATATATAATATTCCATAATATATAATATTCCATACATGTGGAGTACTATTCCGTATACCACATCTTCTTTATCCATTCATCAGTCGAAGGACATTTGGGCTCTTTCCATAATTTGGCTACTGTAGGTAATGCTGCTATAAACGCTGGGTGCACATGTCCCTTCAAATTAGTATTTTTTTTAATCCTTTGAGTAAATACCTAGTATTACAATTGCTGGGTCATAGGTTAATTCTATTTCTAACTTTTTAAAGAAACTCCTTATTGTTTTCCAGAGTCGCTGCACCAGATTACTTTCCCACCAACAGAGTAAGATCCCCCTTTCTCCCCATCCTTGCCAACACCTGCTGTTTCTTGTGTTGTTGATTTTAGCCATTCTGACAGGTGTGAGGCGTTATCTGATTGTGGTTTTGATTGTATTTCCCTGATGATCGGTGATATTGATCACACAATATCAAAAAAAATTTTTGATGTGTCTGTTGGCCAGCTGCATGTTTTCTTTGGAAAAATGTCTCTTCGTGTCTTCTTAGAGCCTTGTGTTAATAAATGCTTTGTAAGTATACCTTCTAAATGTTTGTTCCTTGTTGTTTATAGCCCTCGCCCTCTATTAAGCTTCTGGCACCCATTGATGGATGATAAGGTGTTCAGTATGAAGAGATTGTTTTGCACAGTTTTAAACCCCGAACCACCCCACCCCACCCCAGCCCCGCCCCTGGAAAAACAATCAGGCAAATGGTAATAGATTTGTGCCTTTTTCCTTCTTCTTCCTTCCTTATCCTTTAAAGGATTGTCCACCCCCCAAGCTTCCAAGTCATCTCGCACCATCCCAGACAGTCCCATGTCACTCTTATTCTAGTCGATGTGTGTGCCAGGTCCAGCCAGGTTCACACTTCACTCTGTCTCTACCTTCCTCTCTACCTCCAGCCTTTCTCCCACTTCTTTCCCTCATGTGATCTTAGGCAAAATGAAAAAGGAGGTGAAATAGTTTCTTCAGCCCTTCATTCCTTCTTTGTTAACTCTTGGCTCTTTTTGGGTACCCAGGGACTGAATGGTCTTTCCCCCTAGAATGGGGAAGACATCATGGTGAGAGCTTTACTGACCCCGACTCAGGCGTGGATCCTTGGCAATAATTTAAACTCCTTTCATTTCAATTTCCTTACCTGCAAAATGGTGATAAAATAGCACCTACCTCAAAATATCAGCAGTCTGAATGAGGAGTGACAGGAAATCTATGGGAGGCAATGCAATGAATCACCAACAACTCACGAGTGATTGCATCTTTATTATAAATGTCAGGTGAGCAACTAAAATGTGTGATAAGCACTGTCAAGAATATATTATCATGGATTAACGTAGCTGGAGCTCACTTTCTTTTATTGTACAACCATATGTGATACCCTGAGATAAGCAGATAAGCCAGACCCATTTGGAGAGTACTTAAGTGCTGGAAGAGATCATATGCTACTGCACTCAGCTATTTTACTTGAGCAAATATGCATCAGCCTGAACTCTTGAGACACCAGACAGCTACTTTCTTAACAATGACATTTACAAGGAGTGAGAATACATTCATGAAGATAGTGGGAGGAGATTTATCAAAAGATTTGCAAAAAAAGAAAAGGTAATCAATTCGGCTGCACGCTGCAAAAGAGACAAGAAAAGACTAACATTTATTGAGTATTTGCCAGATGCCGGGGACAGATCTACATGATCTATGTTCATTCTCCAATTTCACTCTCCAAACCACCCTAGAAATAAATGCTGCTTTTTAGAATATAAAAGATAACAAGCAGATCTCATTTTTTAAGCTTAAAAAGAAGTATTGGATCCTACAACCAAATGACAATCAAACAAATAACCAGATTTTAAAATGGGCAAAGAACTTGAATAAACATTTCTCCAAAGAAAATGTACAAATGGCCAATAAGCATATGAAAAAGATGTTCAAAATTTTTAATCATCAGGGAGATTCAAGTCAAAACTGTAACAAAATATTACCTCACAACCATTAGGTGAAAAAAAAAACAGAAAATAATGTGTTGGTGAAAATGTGGGGAAATTGGAACCTTTGCACACTATTAGTGGGATTGTAAAATAGTGAAGACCATATGCAAAACAGCAATGAATCCTCAAAAGATAAAGAATAGAGCTACTATAAGATCTAACAATGCCACTTCTGGGTATATATTCAAAAGAGTTTAAAACAGGATCTTGAAAAGATATTTGCACTCCCATTTCATTGTGGCATTATTCACAATGGCCAACATACAGACGCAACCATCCATAGATGAATGGATAAAGAAAACATGGTGTGGGGTCACTGGCTGGCTCAGTCAGTAGAGCCTGTGACTCGATCTCAGGTTGTAAGTTCAAGCCCTACATTGCGTGTGGAGATCACTCAAAAATAATAAAAATCTTAAAAAGAGAGAAGATGCGGTTCCATAAAATGGAACATTTCTCAGCCTTTAAAAAGGAGGCAACTATGCTCTAACATGAATAAACCTTGAGGACATTATGCTGAGTGATATAAACCGATCCTCAAAAGACATCCTGCATGGTTCCCCTTCTAGGAGGTATCTAAAGAAACGTGGTGTAGATGAGAACGTTCTGGAGCTCTATTGCACTAGATGAACAGAATCATCTATTCTATGATGTGCATGGAGTTAACAATACTACTGTGCCACACTCTTAAAAATGCAAGTGTGTAAATTTATGGTATGGGTTTTTTTACTACATTAAGAAAGAGTATTTTTAACCAGATTGAAATTAAATTATTTCAAAGCCATCAGTCCAGCTGAGATCCCTCGTTTTATATTTGAGGAAACAAGTTCCAAAGAAGAAAGTGAATTGGTTAATTCACATGGCTGAGCAGGGATGAGGCAGGGTGCGTGGGCCATCAGCCCAGTACCCTGTTTGCTACAACACCAAATCTAAGGTAAATTAGGGAGCCCTAGAGGAGAAGCCTAACACTGACTTTCCTGGGAAGAATTGTTTATTAGTTGTTTCCCTTCCATGGGCTTTACAGAGAGGTATCACTCAACTAACCCAATTTAACAAACCAACAGGATCAGACCGAAAAGTGCCAACAGATGAAAGCATCATCAACCCATGACTTCTTCTATTTCAGGATTTCCTGAAACGCACAAGTGTGCAAAGCAGTGTCATTGGTCTGAGCTCGGACCATCCCCAAATGAGGCCTCAGGACAGCACAACGGGTTACAGGGTCAGAGTCTGACAGGTCAGCATGTGTAGGGTGGACATGTTCAAGTGGCTGAACCTTTGTATGCACATAATTATCTCTAGTCTCTACCATAAACCAATAAAGCATCACATATAATAGCCTTTATGGATTTCTGGACACGTAAGTATGTGTTTATAAATGTACGTATTTATTACATGGTAAGTGTGTATCTGTAGTATTTCCTTCTCTAAATCATACAAGGGTTAGGCGGCTCCCTGACTTCTCCACCACAGATGGAGTCAGAGATCGGGCCGGGGTGGAGCCCTGGGCGGGGCACAGTCAGAATTTCCCTTGGCCTGAGGTGAACTGGAGGAGTGAAAAGAGTGGGCGTGAACTTAATTTCCTTCTGAAGCAGAACCCAGTTTTTGGATGGGACAGATCTGGGTTCAGTTCCCACCCATGAGGCTTATCTGCTGTGTGACACCAGACAGATTACTCAACGTCGCTACGCCTCATTCTCATCCCCTAGAACCACATGAAGCTCTCTCTGGTGGCATCATTGGGCGAGTCGGGTGAGCTCATACACATAATGTGCCAATCCCAGTGTTTGGGGCCCCCAGTGCACACGTAAATAGAAAGTTCTGCTACCTTTCAGAACTTCAAAGTCATTTTATCCCCAGAGAAGCCACTAAACTCAAAAGCTAAGTGCTCTTACACAAAATGGAATTACCCATTACTGATGGAGCACTTTACGCGTATCCCGCGTGTATTGGACTCCAGAGCCTGGCCGGGGGAGGATGGTTGTGATGTCCGACTGGGGATCAGCCGCTGACTAAGATGTTTGGGATTAACAGTCTTGCCTCATAGAGTTTCCCCCATATTTTTGAATCACTTTTATAAAGTGTGTGATTGCTTCTAATCTCAATCTTGCCAGAAGAAGTAAGCCTCCCTGGGGGATAATTAGGATTTTCTACTCGCTACTCATGTAGCAAAGTGTTTGAAACTCCCCCAAAGGCACTGATCTCACAGCCTCTTCTTTCATTTTTAGCCTCACCTACTCTTGCCTAAGGCGATGGGATGCCTTTGTTTCCTTTGCTTCCTTATTGGCTTGTTTCCCATTAGTTGAACACCGTCAATCGAAATCCTTGCTTAGACTTGCAAGAAAATCTCTGAGGTATGTTTGGAACAGACACGTGATCGCAGTGACGTATCTTTCAAGTTTTCTTGAGCATCCCTCTTGCCCCGGTGTCTGTCTTCACAACTCCCCATTTCCTGTTTCCCATCGCTCCCCAATCTTTCCAGACCTCCAGGACGCACTAACATATAAAAATTCAAATGACTCAGATAATTATTATGTCCCCTGGAAAACCAACCTCTGTCCCCATTTGCATTCCCAGAGGCAATCACAGTTACTAATTAATATGTACCCTTCCGTGCCTTTTCCTCCACAATTATTAGATTGGACCACTGTAAGATTGTTGGTTTTGTAGGTCACAAATGACCCAATATAAGCAATTTCATATGACTTAACTGACTCTCTCTTTACACATACACAGGGATATATGGACACACAGATACACGCACACACACACAGAAGCATAGAGGGCCATTTTATGGATTTAAAAAGCACAAACAGGATCATATTATACATATTTTATCATATTTTTTTTCGCAGAGGAATACATCCTAGAAATCTTCTAGGTTCATCACCGCAACCCTACTCAATTCTTTTTGACCGCTGGTAAAATTATTTTAGTATGGATCATTTATTTAACTTTTTTCATTCCCTTCTCCATGTCTCTCGTTGTTATAAATTCTACAATATTCGTACATGTCTCTGTGTTTATGTGAGAATATTCAACATTTACTTTCTAAAACAAAGGTTTGTGTAAAGAAACATATTAGAAATAAGTTGGTCCTTATTATCTGTAGGATTAGTGCATAACATGGGATGATCGTGTGGTTAATCTTGAGTCCACTCCTCTATTTTTCCACCTGTTGTGAGATGTGAGCTCAAGGTAGTGCTGGAAAAATAAGCGACACTCTAATTCTCTGCCTAAAGGTGTCCTCCCTGAGTCCGACGTTTTTGGGGTCTGGCTTTGAGGGTCTTCTGGCTCTGTGTGCCACCCCTGTTATTTGGTTATTGGGAAGTCTTCCTTGAGGTTGCAGGTAGGCCATCCTTTTTATAGGAAATACAGAAACAGAATCCCAACAGCCGGATTCTGTTTGTCTTAATTTCCTAATCTGTGCCGCAGAGTTGACATGACTGAACACCATGTACGGCTCCAAACTTTCCTCTCACCGAAATCCCTCCACCACCCTTTGTATTTGTTTTTTACCATAAACACCTTGGAGTTTGAAGGATTTCTTTTTGACCACCAAGTAGCATCTATGAGTCAACATGTTGGATCTCACAGATATTTGTCACAGACAATGAAATATGTCGATCAGTCTGACAAGCGGCGGGCGGGAGGGACAGGTGTGGCTGCACCGTGTTACCATGAGTCCAGGTTGAAGTGAGAAAATGTAATATTTGGGGTCACCTCAGACCCTTTTTGAGGGTTCTTTGAGGGATTGAAAAAAGCTTTGGGCCTCTCTACTCCCCTTAGAGAGTCAGTAAAGGCAGGGGCTTCACAGGGCCTAGCGCAGATCCCATCCCAAGGAATGGTCTGTCAAGTGAAAGCGACTTGAAGCATTTCACATGTTTCTTAAAATCTGCTGTAAAGAAGCTGTGGTCTCTGTGTACAGTGGGATATTCCTCAGCCATTAGAAACGACAAATACCCACCATTTGCTTCGACGTGGAGGGACCTGGAGGGTATGATGCTGAGTGAAGGAAGCCAATCAGAGAAGGACAAACATTATATGGTCTCATTCATTTGGGGAATATAAGAAATAGTGAAAGGGATTAAAGAGGAAAGGAGAAAAAAATAAGTGGGAAACATCAGAAAGGGAGACAGAACATGGAAGACTCCTAACTCTGGGAAACGAACTAGGGGTGGAGGAAGGGGAGGTGGGCGGGGAGGGGTGACCGGGTGACGGGCACTGAGGGGGGCACTTGACGGGATGAGCACTGGGTGTTATTCTATATGTTGGCAAATTGAACTCCAATAAAAATAAATTTATAAAAATAAAAAATTAAAATTAAAAAAAAAAAAAGAATCTGCTGTAAAGCATCCGCGAGGGCCCAGTTCGTAGCCCATGGTTGAATAGTCTTTTCCTGTTTCTTTAAAAATTTCTTGTTTCCCATTTCTCTTGCTCTCAAGATCTCTCTCAACCCATTGCTACTGTGAAGATCTCTCTTCACCCCTCTGTCTCACCTCCAAACCCAGCGCTGCCTGGTTCTCGACCTCCTTGGCTTCCATTTCTCTCTTCCATGTATTTCTTCCCTTAAAACTTGTCCTCCCTCTCCTGTTACATGGTCGTCTCAGACTTCTAAGGTAAGAAACCCTGATTTAGGAGAGTCTCAGGAAGAGGGGAAGACGGGCTTGTCCCTGCCTGGAGGGAGCAGAGAGGAAGGTGGCTCCTTCATCTCTCCTGGAGGCTGATGCGTTCCCAGGAGAAGGACCGAGGTGTGTGGGGCTGTGGTCATTTCTTGACTTTTAGTTCCTGAAAATAATGTGTGTGTAATACACTTCTTGACCATTTTCTTGGCACTTTGGAGGAAACAAACAATAAGATAGGACTCCATGTGTGGCCTCTGGACTATGTATAATTGTCCTCTTCCTTGATTTTCCATAGAAGAAATACTACGTGTTTCCTAGGAATGTAGGGTCTGCCTCCTTCCGCAAAGGCCTTTGGGGTCCCTACTAGGGGCAGGTGGGAAGAGAGTGAAAGGAGACTGGAAGCCTGAACTTCCAGGAACATATCGATGAGGAGCTGAACAGTCCTTGGGGGTCACTGCTGCTCCTTCTCTTACCCTGGGCTCTGCTCCCCTGAGTCCCAGGAAAGAACTTCTGGAACATCGAAAAAAAAATTAGAACTTTTATTCCTACTCACTTTTTAATCTCATGATTTTTAGTTTCCGTCCGGGCGTATGTTTTCTCGGGTACATAATGTATATTAACAGAAGAGTACACAGACGCAATAGCGAAATATGTAAATGTGCCGCTGTCGGGGGTGCTCGGTCAAGTCTTTTTATCCACATGGGCACGTGGTCAAAAGCGCATCTGTCTGTTCACTCGCGGCTCCTCATGGCCTCCTGCTGTATGTCGCTATTTTCCGGGTGATGGGGAGCAAAGCTCGGCGATCGGTGCCCCTCAGGAAACTCTCTGCCACCCTTCACTCAGGGGCAGGGGTTAGTAGTCTGTAACCCACGAGGCTCTTGCTTCAGCCTCTTTCAACTCAACCACGGAATCGGCCCCGACGTCTGTGGAAGGGGTCAGGAGACGTGAGCAGATTCTCCGCAAGGCAGGCGTATGAGTCTAAACATCTGGGTTGGAATAGTGTAAATAGATGGTTGCTTAACTCTGTTCTCAGAAGACAGCAGAGTGGGAGGAAGGATTGCTCAGAAATCGTCCAAAGGACGGAAGCGGTGGGCCCGCGATGGCGAAGGAAAGCTCTTTCTTCTGAGTCTCCTGTGGCATCGCCATCAAGGCGTAGCGCAAATTTCAATAAATTATTCTGCCAATCCCTGCATGGAGCCTGCTTCCTCCTCTGCCTGTGTCTCTGCCTCTCTCTCTCCCTGTGTGTGTTTCTCATGAATAAATAAATTTTTAAAAAATCTTTAAAAAAATTATTCTGCCAAATAAATATTTGATGCACATGTCTCAAGTGAGAGGAACGGGGCTCCTCCACCACTTGCCTCCGTCACATCACGGCGGAGTAGGTGAGACACCCCCGTTCCCTAGATGAGCACACCGAGGGGTGGGCAAGTATGTCCCAAGGCCCCAGCGGTTAGCCAGGGAGGCTAGATCACGTCACCTGAGGGCGAGGGTCCGGGACAGTCGTCCAGGTGAAAATCCGGAAGAGCCGAAGCCCAGTGTTGTGATGCTCCTCCAGCTGCCATGCCCTCTTGTCAATTCTCTTATTCCCGATCCTTGCATGGAAGCACATGAGAACGGGATTCAAAGAGTCTGGGTGTGCTCGGGCTGAGTTCATGGCTGGCAGGTCACCGAAATCCGTGAGGAACATGTGGGTGGGGAGGGGCTCGGGGCCCGCGGGGTGGTGGAGGGGCTGTCCTGGTGCAGATCACGAGGTCCCGGGGCCCTGCGCGGGGGCCCTGCTTCAGCCCGGGTGTGCCGGGGCCAGTCCTTTACCATCTCTGGACTCGGGCGTCCTCTTCTCTAGGTAGAGCTAACTCCACTTAGGTTGGGGTGGGAGGACTGGATGCGGAGTGTGCAAAGGATTGACATGGCCACATGCACAGAGCAAGACTCAGGGGAGCTTTGCTCTCCCTCCCGGGGAAGCCGACGCACCTGCTTCATGGCTGGGATGAATAAGCAGCTAGAAACCCTACAAGTACGATCCGGCTTTCCCGCCGTTGGAGCAGGTGGGCTTCCTAGCAGCTTGTAAACTGTGCCCCGGGCGCCTGCGGACGTCAGCCTCTGTGCGGCCACTGACCCTCCGAAGCTGGGAGATCCGGAAAGAGGAACTCCAAGGGGCCAGGGCGCTCTGTCCGTGGAGCTGTTCTCCGGGCCCGGTGGCCACGCTGGCAGGGGAGGCAGGAGAGGCGGGGGAGGCGGGACCCCTACTCTGAACTGTGCAGTCAGGGCAAAGCAGCAGGTGTGTTTCCTCGCCTCCTAAACGGCCTTACTGGCATGGACACCCCAGAATGTGACAGGCCGCCCCTCCCCAGCCCGCCGGGGGAGGAATCCCTGGAACTGCTGTGGGAGCAGAGGACGGAGGGGCGGCAGGAGCAAGGGAAGAAGGAGCTCCACGCCGTTCCCTTTCTGCTCTGATCAAGTTCCTCGAAGCGAGGCCTTGGGGCCCGGGATGCCAACCTGCAGCTCCCTGGCAGCGCCCGCTTGACCCTGTCATGGTGGGGAGCGGCGCGCCCAGGGTGGGGTCCTGCGGGACACAGGTTATTGGTGGAGCAGCAGAGACAAATCTGCTGGGACGGAGCCCGGGGAAAGGGTGGGAAAGGAAGAAGGACTGTGTCCGGATAGCTCTCAAGACGTTTTGCTCTCCGGGGAAGGGAGGACGCGCACGTACGGTGGAGGCAACAGGGGACTTATCTATTTGTTACTCTGATGAGGGGGAAAAAAAACCAAACCTGTTTGTACGCTGCACCCAAACATCCGCTGGTGGAAGACATCCTTGGACGGCGAAAAGCAGGTGAGGTCTCCAAAAGGCGAGAACGGAGATGACGGTAATAACAGTGAGAATAGGATCGCAATGGATGTTTTTCCTGTTAAGTGTCACCTGTGGGTCCGGTTCTGTACTGGGTTGTGGGCATTAGTCATCAGCCCCTAAAATAAGCTTCCTCCTCTCGTCCATCTAGGAAGGGGAAGGCGTGAGTGGCCTGTTCCTGGGGTCCAAGGTGGTGACATTTCTTTAAAAAAATTAAGAACAGAAATAGGATCCAACATATTTTTAAGCCAAATAAAACAAAAACACTAATTTGAAAAGATACACACACCCCTATGGTCACTGCGGCATTATTCCCAGTGGTCAAGGGATGGACGAGCCGGGGTGTCCCTCACTAGGTGGCCGGGAAAGCGAGGTCCCCAAATTTGCAGAGATCCTACTATTGTTATTCTAGAAGCTTATGTCTATAGAAGCTTGAGTTAACTGTGGTGTATGGTGTGAGGTAAGGGGTGACGTTCACGGTTTTCCACGCAGATACTCAATGTCTCCAGCACCCGGTGGAAAGACCATCCTGCTTGTATTTCTGCATTTTCCCATTTTCCCATTGCCAATTGACTACGTATACGTGTGGGTCTACTTCTGGACCTTCTGCTCTGTTCCACTGTCTGTCTGTCTATCCTGACACCAAGACCACACAGACTGTCCTATGACGGCAGCTTCATAGGAAGGTTTTTAAGGAGTTTTTAATACGCAGAGCGTGAGTCTTCCTACCTCGTCCCTTGATCCAAACTGGTTTGGCTCTTCCAGGCCTCTTGAACTGCCATATACATTTTAGAATCAGCTTGTTGGGGATCCCTGGGTGGCGCAGCGGTTTGGCGCCTGCCTTTGGCCCAGGACGCGATCCTGGAGACCCGGGATCGAATCCCACATCGGGCTCCTGGTGCATGGAGCCTGCTTCTCCCTCTGCCTATGTCTCTGCCTCTCTCTCTCTGTGTGTGCCTATCATAAATAAATAAAAAAATAAAAAAAAATAGAATCAGCTTGTCAGTTTTTACCAAAAAGCATTTTTTGCTGATTTGTTGGTTAAGGTAGAAATCCAATTTTATTTTTTAAAAATATAGATGATTTTTCCAGCATTATTAAAAAATGTCCATCCTTACTGGGGCGCCTGGGTGGCTCAGCAGCTGAGTGGCTGCCTTCGGCTCAGGACGTGATCCTGGGGTCCCGAGATCAAGTCCCACATCGGCCTCCCTGTAGGGAGCCTGCTTCTCCCTCTGCCTGTGTCTCTGCCTCTCTCTGTGTGTCTCATGAATAAATAAATAAAATCTTAAAAAGAAAAAGCCATCCTTACTGATTTGCACTGCCGTGTGTATCATGTATCGAATACACATGTACATTTGAATTTATTCCTAGGCTATATCCTGTTTCACTGATATCTTTATTTTTTCTTGTGGTAATAATGCACTATGTTAATCATTACAACTTTATAGTAATTTAGGGAATCTAGTAAGAGCCATCACCCCTCCTTGTTTTTTGACTTTAGGAGTGTTTTGACTACTCTTAGCATTTTTATTTACCTTGCCAGTTTCTTTTTTATTTATTTATTTTTAATTTATTTATGATAGTCATACAGAGAGAGAGAGAGACGGAGTACACAGGCAGAGGGAGAAGCAGGCTCCATGCACTGGGAGCCCGATGTGGGATTCGATCCCGGGTCTCCAGGATTGCACCCTGGGCCAAAGGCAGGCGCCAAACCGCTGCGCCACTCAGGGATCCCTACCTTGCCAGTTTCTACAAAAAAACAAATATGTTGATCTTCTGACTGGAATCATTTTGAATCCTTAGGTGAATTTTAGGAGAATGAACACCTTTATATATTAAGCCTTTTAACCCCCTGTTTTATGTCTTCATTTATTTAATTTTGTGTAATGCTGCTTTTGAATAAAAAATTTTAACTTTTTTTTCCATAAGTACCTTACATACATTTGTTAGATTTATTTTCTTAAGTTGTAAATTTTGGGGAGTTATTGCAAATGGTTTTTTTTTTCCTTAAAATTACTATGTTGTATAGAAATGCAAATAACTTGTTATTTTGATTTTATACTCAGCTAAACTCTTATAAGGTCAAATAGTTTTTAAAAATTCTTTTGGACCGGGACACCTGTTTGTAGTTGAGCATCTGCCTTCGGCTCAGGTCATGATCCCGGGGTCCTGGGTTCGAGTCCCACGTTGGGTTTCCCGCAGGGAGCATGCTTCTCCCTCTGCCTGTGTCTCTTCCTCTCTCTCTCTCTCTCTCTCTGTGTGTGTGTGTGTGTGTCTCATGAACAAATAAACAAAATCTTAAAAAAAAAATCTCTTGAATTTTTTAAGATTATAATAGTATCATCTAGTTAAAGGGGTTTTATTTCATCCTTTTGTCTATATACCCTTTTATTTCTCACTGCATTGGCTAGCAATTCTAATACAATGTGGAAAAGACAGTGATAGGAGGCACCCTCGTCTTGTGTGATCAGTATTTTACTGCCAATACGCTTATATATCTTAGTGATGTACTGATCTGAGCCCATTTGGTTATGTACAAGGCTTAGAATAGGTTAGATAAGCTGTTTTGAAAATGCTTACAAATATTTGTTTAATAAGTGTCTGTATTCATGGTGAAATTTGGTCTGAGATTTGTCTTTCTTTGAATGGATATTGATTTTTATCAAAAGGTGTTTCACATGCACTGAGTCCATCAGGTAAATTTGCTTTTTTAATCCATTAAAGTATTAAATTAAACTACTTGATGGTTTAATGTTAATTTGATTTTGTATTTTTTTGTTTGTTTGTTTTTTGATTTTGTATTCTTGGGGAAACCAAACGTGGTCATTACATATTACTTGCTACACGTTACTATCTTCAGTTAGAAGAGAGCTCGCTTAGGATTTTTGCATCTATCCTCATGAGGTCACTGGCTCATGACTTTTCTTTTTAATGCTGTCTTCCTGAAATGTCAAGATCTGACTCCTCAAACATTGCCAACATATCCTATTGGTGAAGTAAAGCTAACAGTTTGATGAGATAATTGTTTACACCCATTAGAGAGCACCAGCTCTGCAGGGCTTTGGCAGTGTCTGTGAGAAAGGGAAGGCAAGAGAAGAATTTATTGGATTGAAAGTTCTACGGAGCATTTTTTATTTTAATGAAGTTTGGCTATCAGTGATTTCTTTCATGAATCCTGCCTTTCACACCATATCTAAAAAGTCATCGCCATACCCAAGGTCGTCTGGGTTATCTCCTGTGTTATCTTTCTGGGAGTTTTATAGTTTTGCATTTTGCATTTATGTCTATGGTTCATTCTGAGTTAATTTTTGTCAAGGGTCTATGTCTAGAGTCAATTTGCTTTTTTGTATACGAATATCCAGTTGTTCTAGGACCATCTGTTCTATTTTAGATTGGACTGTATATTTAAAGGGGTGTTTCAAAAAATTTAAAAAAGTAAAAAAAATAAAGGGGTGTTTCATGTATCCTGTGATTTCTAGGTATTTTGCAGTGGGAGATCTTTCAGTGTATCTTTTCGATCATGGTGTCAAGAAATGGAAGTCCTCTATAAATTTTTGTTGAAACAAATGAATCACGTGGCTGGGGAAGTATACTGAAAGTTGAGTCTGTTGAGTCTGTGTATGCATGGCCTGCATTCCATGGCTAACCAGAGTGGGCTGTGGTCACCAAGGAATCACACCTTGTTGGTAGAATGAAATGACCATTTAGCTCAAGCAGTCCATTAGGAAAATAGGAGAGATGAATTAGTAAGTTCAGTAGTTTGCTAATTTTCTATGTAATTTGATTTCAAGATCTCATCAGCATATATTCTATTCTACATGAAACCACAAACATGCTGTGCTATTACACAACCTTAGCCATGGACATGATTTTCCTGGGCCAGATCCAAGGCCAACATCCGTGGTCAGTCCAGATCCTCTTTGTGGCTGGTCCGAGGCAGGTTGCAAGGGTGGCATGGGGTCAGGAAGTAGTGGCCATTGAGCCCGCAGAAAAAGGGAATGCGAAATAAAAGACCTGTTCTAAGGAGAAATTTTTTACTGCTGCAAGTTATCGCAGAGCCACAACTCTTGTTTAAAGATGGCAAAGAGAGCACGTGTTAAATATTTCATGTGACTCATAGCCAGGGAGCCACACTGACGTTATAACCAGTTCAAAGGAGAAGTGACAAAAGTGCAAATGGATATGAAATAAAGGAAAGTAGAAATGACTGTGCACGGGAGACACCACGAGCCTCTTCCAAGTCTGGGAAAGGAGTCAGCAGAACGTCTCCCGGACAGGACGGACTTTGCTTGCCCGCAGACGTAGTGGCCCCTTCCCTCAGTTACCCCTGAGTTCCAGGGCTGGGAATAGCTTGCACAGAATTCCAGTAAGACGCCCTGGGAGGGTGGGCTGCAGACAGCGGTCTTCCCTGGACTAGCAAGTGTGACACAGAGCCCGCGTCCTGGGACACTTGTCAATCTGGAAAGGAGCACAATCTACTAAAGAAGTGAGTTTCTTTCAGCTCGGAGCGATGCTGCCCTTCTGAAGTGGGACTGACTCGCCAACCCGGCGCACGCAAAGCAGAGGAGGGAATGAAAGCTCTGGCCTGTGTGCCTGCTCCCCCGGCTGGCCCTGCCTGCAAGGACCCCTGGCCTCCACCTCATCCGCTCAAATCTGCATTTATCACATATTTTGGACCATAACACATAGGAAGTGGATTGTAACAGTGCAAGCACACACACAAATACACACTCATAAAACAGAAACAGGTTAATTGAAACGAGTCCGACCTTTATTATGCAGAACACGTTGTCTTTCCCTTTTCATTCCATTCCTTTTATAAAATGCCGGTTGTAAAAAATAAAATGAAATAAAATAAAATAAAATAAAATAAAATAAAATAAATAAAATAAAATAAAAAAAAAATAAAATAAAATAAAATAAAATGCTGATTGTGACTCAACTAATGTTAAGACCCACGAATGAAGTGGTTTTTGACTTTGCACGTTATACTCACTCAAAGAGCTTTCAGAAATACCGATGCCTGGGTGCACTCCCAAAGATCTGATATAAATGGGCTGCCTTGCACCCTGGGCATCTGTGTTATTATAAATCCCTCAGGTGATTGGGTGCATACAGCCAAGGTGGACTGCTGCTTCCTGGTGCAGCCGCAGGTGTCTAGGCCCTTGCTGTGCATGCATGACCTGCCTTCCATGGCTAACCAGAGTGGGCTGTGGTCACCAAGGAATCACACCTTGTTAGTAGAATGAAATGACCATTTTGTTTAAGCAGAGCAAAGACAACCTGTTCCTTAATCCGGTCTGTACGGAATCATGCTGATTATCAGAATTTTAGGCATCTAAGAGCAACCAGAACAAGACTATTCCTTATTATTTTCTTCAAAATTGAAGAATTAATTATTCTTTTAAAGATTTATTCATTTATTTTAGACAGAGGGAGACAGCAAGTACGAGAGTGGGAAGGTCAGAGGCGGAGGAGAGGGAATCTCAAGGGGGACTCCAGGCTGAGCTTGGAGCCCAACAGGAGGTGCGATACCACAACCCTGAGATCAAGGCCTGAACTAAAATCAAGAGTAGGAGGCTTAACTGGCTGAGCCACCTGGGCGCCCCAAAGACCATTTTTAATTATCCACAGAATGCAGCTTAATTCTCCTTAGAAAACTCATCTTTTTTGATGCTGATCTGGGATCGGGGTCCCCGGGTTGTCATTTGTCATTTGTCTCAGATATAATTAAATCTTACTAAGTAATGGAGACTGAATTACAGCTGAGAACCAAGGACAAGAAAAGGCAAAATAACACCCTTATTACGAATCTTATTTATATGTGCAGCACGCAATTTACCAAAAAAAAAAAAAGGGACCCAAGAAAATATGCAGTACTCTTTTTTTTAATTTATTTATTTTATTGCAATACTCTTTATTGCACATTCCAGTGGCCAAGTGATTCTCAGAGAATGCCTACGCTGATTTGGGCCAGCCGCCAGTGTCGCTGGTCACTTTGCAGTCACAATGACAAAGGAATGCAGTTCCCATAGGACTCCTTGCTGAGATGTTCATGTGTATTAATGAGTAAGTTGAAAGGTAAACAGCAAAGATACGTTGGAACTTCACTCGGTCATCAGTCCCATGAGTGACATTGCTCAGTTGACTAATGGTTTTAGGATATTACGGTTTTGGTGTTACAACAGCGGAGACACACTCTAGCGTCTAATCCGCAGGCTAACATTCCCCCGTTCCTTCCTTAAGCCTAGACTAAGGGTTGCCAGATTACAATGAAATCTATTGCGTCACTCCAATACATTTTGGGTTTATGAAAAAAAAAATAAGATGACTTATTGGAATGCAGCACGCCGGTAGATTGTTTCCATGGTGTGTACGGCTGCTCTTCAGCAGCAGCGAGAGCCGAGTTGTCACCGGGTTGGCTTGACGTCCCAGATACTTATAATCTGCTCTCTACAGGAAAAGTTGACTGACTTTTGGCCTAGACAATCAACAACGCAATGAGTTATGCTCTATTATGTAGCGTTTGCCAATTTCCGTGTCGCGAATACACCCTGGAGCATCTCAAGCTGACCGCGTGACAAGGCTGAAGGGTGACACTGGAGCGAGGTGCACTGTGGCACACCATTGTGGGGTCTTGATACTAGACTGTTGAAATTAACACAAAGAATCTCAAGGGCATGGATAATAGTAAAATATGGCAAATAATTAGGAAGCGATGAGTTTTAAGTATTTATCTCTGTTTTCAATATAATTTATTTGAGTTTGTATAATTTACTGTGCTTGGGTTTAACAACTGACTCACAAAATCACTGAACGTTTTATAACAGGGCCTCGGGATCTGGTATGAAATGGCTCAGCCCCCCGTCCCCCAGTGTGGAGGGTAGAGGTGCCTCGTTTTGGGGGGGTGTGCTGTATTTTTATGCCAGGGATGAGGGAAGACTTCAAAAGGGGGAAGCTGGAATCATAGGATGGGGATCCTTGAAGAACGAACAGGAGTTTGACTGAATACCTCATTTTCATAAAATTTACTGAGAACTTACAGGTGTCAGCTTAGAGCTGGAGCTACAGAGATGAGTAAGACACAAACTTTGCCCGTAGAGTTCACGATGGATGGAACTGGTACCCTTCCTTCCTCCCTCCCTCCCTTCCTTCCTTCCTTCCATTAATAATTTCTTGCTCTTCTACTGTGAGCCCTTTTGCACAGATTTAATAGTCAATGAGATATCGCAAACTAATAATTCTGATGCAGAGTGGTAAATGCCACAACAGAGATATGGGGAAAAGTGTTATGAGAACATAGGGAAGAAGGGATTAACCCTAAGTCGGGTTAGGACCCTTTAGGGTCCATCCCATATTTGCATAACACTATTTCCTTCCGAACTCATGGTCTACACTGCCTCTGAAAATGCCTTGGGCTTCTTGCTAGACCTTGGAGTCCTTGACATTAGTGACTAGATGTTATATTTCTGGGCTGCGTGCCTGGCACTAAGTTGGCTTACATTATATATTTGTTAAAAGAAGGATTACAAAAAAAAAAAAAAAAGAAGGATTACATCAGCTCTCCGTGACTACTATGGAATCATTTAGAAACATCATTACTTCTCACTGCCATGGAATCGATCAACGGACTTTTTCTCCATCCGTGTGACCAAAGTAACAACTTACATCAATAACTTCAGAAGGAAATTAAAAAAAAAAAAAAAAGGAAAAGAAAAAGAAATGTGAAAGGAGAAGTGAAATTAAGTGCTCAGTGGATTTGTTAACATGATCTAATTCCTTCCTGTGGTCACTCACTGTAGATGTGTCTGTTCCACTTCCTAAAGTCTTGGGGTATTTCCACTTTCCATTTACTGGGGATCCTGTCCTTTCCACCTGTTTATGTCGAATCCCCAGGCCCCAGGCCAATCTGAATTGCCTGTGGTGAGGGATGGAGGGAGTGCGTACGTCCTAGAGCCACCGTCCTCCTTTCTCTGCTCATACTTTTGATTGATCCGTGCATCCGAAACACAAGGGGCACCTGGGTGGCTTGGTCAGGCAAGCGTCTGACTGTGGTCAGGTCCTGGGTTTGAATCCCACCTCGAGCCCCCTGCTCAGCAGGAAGTCTGCTTTTCCTTCTGCTCCTTCCCCTGCTCATGCTCCCCCCCTCTCTCTCAAATAAATACATGAATTTTTTAAAAAAGAAAAGAAAAGAAACAGAAGAAACGTACCAAGAGCAGTCATTGTCAGGAATGAGGCCTGTGATATACTCCTGCTTACTGTCTCTATGTGGGCATCAATTTTTAAAAGGTGACAATGATTTAGGACTAAGTCCTAGCACCACCTGTGGTAGGCAGAGTAATCATTCTCCCAAAGCGCCTGCATCCTACCCCCAGAAGCTAGAAATATGTTACCTCTCATGGAGAAAGGGACTTAGCAGAGGTGATAAAGTTAAGAAAGGATCTTAACGGACGGAGCGAATCCTGATCGCCTGGGTGAGCCCGGTGTCATGAAGGACAGAGACATAGGACAGAGAGGACAGAGAGACGGGAGATTCAGAGGAGACGGAAGGATGGAAGTACAGGCTGGAGGGATACGGTTGCTGGTTTTAATGACAGAAGAAAGGGCAACAGGCCAAGGAACGTAGGTCACCCCAAGAAGCCCAAAAAGGCAAAGAAATAGACTGAGAGCACACAGCCCTGCCTCAACTTTGATTTTTTTTCCCAATATGACTCATTTGGGGTCACTAACTTCTAGAGCTATAAGATAATAAATATTTGTGTTTTTAAGCCACCAAGTTTGTGGTCATTTGTTACAGCTGCCAGAGGAGATAAGACACTGCACCTTTGTCCTCCGTGGGTTATAATGACGTCTTGCTGCCTGACCCCGCGGGTCCCTGCCCCTCTGCTTTGCGTTCCCGGGACTGTCGTGAACCTACGTCTCTGCAGGAACCTGAGCGCCACTGATTCCTTCCAGTCAAACCGGTGCCATCAGAGTCCCTCTAAAACCTCGAGAACAGGGATCCTCGGGTGGCTCAGCGGTTTGGTGCCTGCCTTTGGCCCAGGGCGCGATCCTGGAGTCTCGGGATTGAGTCCTGCATCGGGCTCCTGGCATGGAGCCTGCTTCTCCCTCCTCCTGTGTCTCTGCCTCTCTCTCTCTCTCTCTCTCTCTCTCATTCTCTCTCTCTGTCTGTGTCTATCATAAGTAAATAAATAAATCTTTAAAAAATAAAAATAAAAAAAATGAAACCGCGAGAACACACTGTGAACACACACACGCACATACACACACCCCTTCCCGTCCACTTCCTTCCGCCCACACATCCCCACAACCAAATTCTCCCAGCTCTTCCAGCCTCAGAGCCCTTTGATAGTTGACAACATGTGTAGGACAGGGATGAGACGCCTGTCTTATTTTCCTCTTGCATCTCCTTTGCCACAGAGCTAGATAGATAATAAGTCAAATGGCACTTGTTGCCTTAGTCATTCTGAAGCTCCTGAGCCGCCAGACTTTGGTACGGAGCTCCTGGTTGACCCTCGGATCCTATTAAACTATTACAATTTCCCGCGTTAGAAAATGAAGTCCTGTAGTTTCTACACGTATCGGGTCATGAAACTAAGAGTTTGGCTTCTAAAGAGCTTAGGTTTTTGTGATTCCAAGTGTTTACTGGGCTGTGAGTTTGTGGCTGGAGACGGGCCTGTAACCCAGCAAGGCCATGGGGCAGCTTGACGGCACGGAAGTGTAAGGCCTTGTACCAGTTCCGTACAGACTGTACTACCAAAAATATTAGTTCTCTGTTCCGTCTGAATTGGTTGCATCAGCCTTGTTACCTCCCCAAAACTGACTGGTGATCCCTGTCTGGTTGAGGGTTGCAAAACAGCACCAACTAGTTTTGCTTCTGCAAGTTGCGCTTTCCTTGTTGGGAATGGCTCTGAGTGCACTGGGACAGCTGGTGTCGTCTCCCTCTGTCTCCACCCCCTCCTTGACCGAGCCTCTCTCTCCGGCTTCCATGAACGTCAAGTGTCATTGTGTTGTGTCCTCTACTCATGTCCTTTTTTTTTTTTTAATAATAAATTTATTTTTTATTGGTGTTCAACTTGCCAACATACAGAATAACACCCAGTGCTCATCCCGTCAGTGTCCCATCATAAGGGCAAGTTTCTGCAGTCGTTTCTGCTTTCCGAGGCGGTAGGATCCCGAATGGTGACACGTCTTAGGTGCAGGCCTCACATCTGCAAATGTTGGATTTCAAAGGACCGACGGGATGAGTACTCACGTCCTTTGAAATCCAACGTTTGCAGATGTGAGGCCTGCACCTGAGACGTGAATCCGTATGTGAGCATTTGTTTTTCAACAGAGTGGAGGTAAATGGAGTCTAAGAGCAACACTTTCCCCGCTGACTACCCCAGAATGATCACAGAAACCACTTCCTGCGTGTGATTTACAGCCACCTCCCTCAACCTGCGCGGTCACCATTCGGGATCCTACCGCCTCGGAAAGCAGAAATGACTGCAGAAACTTGCCCTTACGGTGGGACACAACTCTCCAGCTCTGGCTTGATTAAATCAATCATCTTCCCAAAGCGTATACAACGGAAGCCAGGTTTTAATAAACTCAAATAATTCTGGCCTCTTCACAAGGCTCCGGATGTTGCTGTTCATTCAAAACATTTCTGTGCTTCAAAAGGAGGGGAAAGCAAGTGACAGGATGGGCGGTCCGACCGTGCGGAGATGGGATGAGTCACCAGCAGGGGACTGCTCTCAGGCACAGCAGAGCAGATGTGTCCCTCATTGGATTTGGGGATGGGAGGAAGGGCCAAGGGGACATTGCAGAGTTTTGCGAGGAGCTTTTATGAACCCTCTTGCTCACAAGTGACAGGAATTCAGTTCGAACCAGGTTCAAGAAAAATAATTTTTAGGAGCGCCCGGGTGGCCTCAGCCTCAAATGGCTGAGGATCTGCCTTCGTCTCAGGTCATGATCCCAGGCTCCCGGGTTCGAGCCCTGCATTGGGCGCCTCCCCCACCCCGCCCGCTCCCCACCTCTGGCAGTCACCGATCTGTTCTTACATCTGGGAGTTCATTCTGTCGTTTGTTTGCCTGCTTTTTAGATTCCACGTGTATGTAAAATTATATGGCATCTGTCTTTCTCTTCCTGAGGATTTCACTTAGCACCTGCGCTTGGTGCCCATCGACATCGTCACTCGTGGCCAGGTTGCTTTCCTTTGTGTGGCTGGATAATGGTCCGATGGGAGCGTGTGCACGTGTGTTTACACGGGCCGCACACACATTTTCTTTTTTTTTTTTTTTTTTTCACATTTTCTTCATACATTCATTCCTCCTCCGGGGGACGCTTCGCTGCTTCGGGCGTTGGCTTCCGTCAGTAAGGCTGCAGGGACCGTAGCGCGCAGACGTCCCTTAGAGTCAGTGTTTTGTTTCCTGTGGGTAAATACCTACACGTGGAATTACTGGATCTGTTTTTAATTTTTCTTTTTTATTTATTTATTTATTTATTTATTTATTTATTTATTTATTTATTTATGATAGTCACAGAGAGAGACAGAGAGAGAGGCAGAGACATAGGCAGAGGGAGAAGCAGGCTCCATGCACCGGGAGCCCGACGTGGGATTGGATCCCGGGTCTTCAGGATCGCGCCCTGGGCCAAAGGCAGGCGCCAAACTGCTGCGCCACCCAGGGATCCCTGTTTTTAATTTTTCAAGGAACCTCTCACTGTCTTCCTCAGTGACTGCATCCGTGTGCCTTCCCACCGCCAGGGCACAAAGTTTCCCTTTTTCTCCACATTTTCCAAAACTCGTTATTTCCTGTCATTTTGATAATAGCTCTTCTAACAGGTGTCAGGTGATGACCCACGGTGGTTTTTACTTGTATTTCCTTGATGATGAGAGATGTCGAGCACCTTTCACTCACCTGTTGGCCACCTGTATGTCTTCTTTGGGAAAATGTCTTTTCAGATCCTCTGCTCATTTTTAAATCAGATTGTCTGTTTTTTTTGGTGTGGAGTTCTATGACTTCTTTATATATTTTGGATATTAACTTCTTATCAGAAACATCATTTGCAAAACTGCAAATATTTTCTCCCATTTTATTTCGTTGATGGTTCTCTTTGCTGTGCAGAAGCTTTTGAGTTGGATGCAGTGTCCTGTGTTTATTTTTGCTTTTGTTGCCTTTGTTTTTGGTATCAAATCAAAAAAAAAATCATCACTAAGATGGATGTTGAGGATGAAATTGCTTATGATTTATTTTAGGAGTTTTATGGTTTCAGTTCTTATATTCAAATCTTTAATCCACTTTGAGTTAGGTTTTGTGTATGATGTAAGAAAGTGGATCGGTTTCGTTCTTCTGCGTGTGGCTGCCCAGTTTTCCCAACACTGTTTATAGAAGAGACTGTCTTTTCTCTATTGTATATTCTTGGCTCCTTTGTCATAAATTATTGACCTTACGGGCATGGAGCCTGCCTCTCCCTCTGCCTGTGTCTCCACCTCTGTCTCTCTCTCTCTCTCTCTCTCTGTGACTATCATAAATAAATAAAAAAATTTTTTTTTTAAATTATTGACCATATATGTCTGGGATTTTTTTCTTGGTTTTCTATTAGGTTCCATCGATCTATGTGTCTGTTTTTTATGCCAATGCCATGCTGTTTTGATTACTACAGCTATTTGAAATCAGGAAGCATGATGACCCAGCCTTGTTCTTCTTCTTTTACTTCTTTTACTTTACACACAAGTGGACAAGCAGAGGGAGAGGAAGAGGGAGAAGCAGGCTCCCCCCGAGCAGGGAGCCCACCATGGGGCTTGACCCCTGGGATCATGACCTGAGCCGAAAGTAGATGCTTAACCAGCTGAGCAACCCAGGCGCCCCTTTTTTATTCTTTCTTGAGATCCTTTAGCTATCTGGGGTCTTCTGCGGTTCTATACAAATTTTAGGATTGTTCCAATTCTGTGGGAAAATGTCATTGGAATTTTGATAAGAATTGCATTGAATCTGTAGATTGTTTTAGGTAGTATGGACACTTTTAATAATATAAATTTTTCTAATTCACGAGCATGGAATATCTTTTCATTTATTTGTGCTTCATTTTGTTTCATCAATATCTTACAATTTCCAGTGAATTTGATTTTAAATGTTCTGGCAAAAGAAAAAGAAAGTTAGATGGAGGATTAGATAAAATAAAGCATCTGGAAGTTAATAAGTTTGGGATCTTGCTGATGGGAACATGAAGGTTCGTTTTACTATTCTCTCTACTTTCTGGATCTCTGAACTTTTCCATGATTAAAAAGTTTTCTGTGATAAAAAATGTTTTTAGAAAAGTCTTCTGGGCAGCCCGGGTGGCTCAGCGGTTTAGCGCCACCTTCAGCCCAAGGTGTGATCCTGGAGACCCGGGATCGAGTCCCAGGTCGGGCTCCCTGCATGGAGCCTGCTTCTCCCTCTGCCTGTGTCTCTGCCTCTCTCTCTCTCTCTCTCTCTCTCTCTGTGTGTGTGTGTTTCTCATGAATGAATAAAAAAATAAAATCAAAAAGAAAGAAAGAATGAAAGAAAGAAAGAAAGAAAGAAAGAAAGAAAGAAAGAAAGAAAAAAGCTCTTCTACCATTAACTGTCCCTTTCTGAAGTTTCAGAGCTTTCCGCTAGATTTGCTTGTTTTTCCTTTAAATCATCTACATTTTCTACCTATGTGATTTCAATCTTATCCACAAGTTCTACTGTCGGTTCCATCCTTACCTGACTTATCCTACATTTCCCAGCTCTTCTCTGTTTTCAATCTGTATAATTTCTTGTCTGTAGCCAGGAATTTTTTTTTCTGGGATGCAAATCATAACATGCATGCAACTATTTCGTCAGAAATACCAATCCAGATATATGGTCATGGTCATATTGAATCCACAGGCTTAAGCTTAATTTTCCATCCCCCAGATCACATTATAAGGCGATACATGCGTGCCAGCTTCTGGAATTCATGGTCTTGCTAATTATTGAGTTTGAGGTAGCTGTTTCCAGCTTTCTGGACACTCATCTTTTCTTTGGATAAAGCCTTTGTTTGGATCCCAGGAATTCTCTCTTATTCTTGAGAGCTACTCTTCTCAAACCAAAATTCAACCCAAATCCTTAAAAGTTTTTTTTCTGACTCATTTTCCTTTTCCTCTGACTCCAGCTATTTGAATTCCTTTGCCTTTAATGTCATTGTTCTCTATTCTTCTGGGGGTCATTAAAATTGTTTCCTTTTAGTCTTGACATTACTTTTTATTCCCAAGTCCAGAAAATTTCAAATTATGCTATTATGCTAGCCTGTGTGTGGTTAGCGATATGTTTACCTCTCTGTCTTCCCCACGAAACAAAGCAATGTCCTTGAGGTCAGGAGATGGGCTTTCATCTCCCTGTCTCTAGGGCCTGGGCACGGTTCCTGACGGAGGAAGAAGAGGTGATTGAATGAATACCTTTCATAAATATTCAGACACAGTCACCACAGGTCTACTTGTTAGACTTCTGAAAACTTGGTGAAATATATTTAGTGAAAAAGTAATGAAATCTTTTTTTAAAGATGTATTTATTAAAGATTTATTTATTTGAGAGCGAGAGAGAGAGAGAGAGAGAATCTCAAGCAGACTCTGTGCAGAGTAGAGCCCACCTCTGGGCTTCATCCCATGACCCTGAGGTCATGACATGAGCCAAAACTAAGAATCAGATGCTCAACCCACTATGCCACCCAGGTGCCCCTGTGAAATCTTAACATGAGCACACTAGGGTTCCATTAAGTCCCAGTGCTTATTTCTCAGAACATCTTGGTTTTCATTATCCCTGAACACCTTGATTTTTTATTCTGACAGATATCATCTGTCTCTTCAATGCTCAGCTCAAGTGCACCGTGGTTCTTCTGTAATCCCCCCAATTAGGGGTGATTCTCACTTCTTCGGACTCCTGTTGCTCCTTGTACTCCTTCTGTCATAATTCCCCACATATCAATGAACCTAACACTGTCCTGGATTCCTACGGTCGGGGAGCTCATTCTATTATACACTCAAGATTGTAAACTCCTGGCGTAGCACACAGACCGATCTGGTTTTCTTTGGTATCCTGTGTCTGCCCAAATGGAGCTTTGATCTAGGGTAGAGATGACCAGGTATTTGCTGAATAAATAACAGCTAGCTGTATGTGTCCTGTCGCCCAGCCCCAGCTTAGAGAACTGTATCTGTCATACTGCTTCCAGATGGCCAGCAGCGCTGAGGTCGAGGAGCACTTTGCTTTGCCCTTATTCTTTCATCTTGAGATAATAGTGTATATTGTGTAGGGTTCTTCATTTCTTGAAAAGTCTATTTGACTTTCTTTTTTTTTTTAAGATTTTATTTTATTTATTTTGATAGTAAGAGAGCACGAGCCAGGGGAGGAGCAGAGGGAGAGGGGGAGGCAGGCTCCCTGCTGAGCAGGGTGCAGGATATGGGGCTCCATCTCAAGGCCCTGAGGTCATGGCCTGAGCCAAAGGGAGATGCCTAACTGACTGAGCCCCCCAGGTGCTCCTATTTTACTTTCTCTGGTAAGACTCTGTGAGAGTCAGTAGAAGATTCATGAACCAAAGTTTTGTAGTCCTATTAGGAAATTTAGACAATGTCTCCTTAATGCTAGGCAGGCTAACCAAAGCCTGAATGTCTGACGAGTAGCTGAACATCTTCCACGATGCCTTACTGGTTGAGTTCTCTAATATTCATACCAACATTTTGGTGTGGACAGACCCAATGTGTGCTCTTCCTCTTCCACGAGGTTAGTTTCACCTAGCTACCACCAGCTAGAAACATAGCTCGGGGAATGGGAGACACCGTATATAGATTAAGAGCACACAGATGTGTGCTCCGGAGCTAGACAGATTCAGGTTCAAAATTCTGCCCTAGAATGTTGGCAAATCGAACACCGATAAAAAATAAATTTATAAAAAAAAATTCTGCTCTACTGTTAACTAGCTGTGTGACCACCAGTAGATTACAAATCTCTACATGCTTCAAGTTTCTCATCTCTAAAATAGAAATAACTGGTGCGCCTGGGCGGCTCAGTCTGTTAAGCATCTGCCTTGGGCTCAGGTCATGACCCCAGGGTCCCGGGATGGAGCCCGATGCAGGGGGGTCTCCCTAGCAGGGGGTCTGCTTCTCCCTCCCTCTGTTCCACTCCACTCATCCTCTCTCTCCTTCAAATAAATAAATAAAATCTAAAAGAAGAAAGAAGAAAGAAAGAAAGAAAGAAAGAAAGAAAGAAAGAAAGAAAGAAGAAAGAAAGAAAGAAAGAAAGAAAGAAAGAAAGAAAGAAAGAACGAACGAACCCGGTACTGGCTTCATGGAGCTTTGGTGAGGATTTAATGGGACAGTTTATGTAAAGAGCACTGTAGGCAAGAGCAATGATGATTTGGCATTATCTAGTCAACTTTAGGTAGGGCAGATGGTTAAGAATGAGGGTTTATTGAACGTCTATCACATTCCAGCCTCTGTACCAAACACATGCACAGGTTCTTTCATTTGAATTCTCATTTTCATTTCCTACAGGTTTTCATAAAAATTACCCTCTTTGGGAATGTAAACGTTCTATGCCACTGAAATGACATTTTGGGGGGACAAAAGTGTTCTCCTTCATTAAAGGCTGCATCCCTTTGGTATCCTGCTTGAGAATTTTTATTTTATTTTAAATTTAAAGAATCAAACTTAAATTGGAATACGTTGGCACTGACATCAAAAGATTTCTTTCATTTTCTAGAACTATAATACGTGAAAGAGAATCCTGTCTTAGGACAAAGGCACATGACTCATAGCCAGTTTCCGTTTTGAACTTCAGTTTTGCTCTCATGTGTGTGATAATAATCACATTTGTAAATATTTTTTCTTAAAAGTTTCAAAGTTTTACATCTTGGGGGTTTAAAAACTTGACACGCTTTGTCGAGGACCAGCAGAGATGAACTCAAGGAAGGAGAAGGAGCCAACGGGAACAAAGCATGACTCTTACAGGAAAGAAAGGGTGGCTGTGAGGCTGCTGACTGCGCCAAGCACTTAGGTGGGGACCGGCTGGGGGGAGCGAGGAGCCGCTGTCCTTATCTGCTAAACCACCCGCCTTGTCAACGCGCAGATGCGAGCCGTTGCACGGGATGCTCAAAGATGCTACCTAGCCCGCATTCACCAGTTTGCCGATATGCGTGTATGTGCTGGAAATAAAACAACACTTTTCAATGATTTTGCCACTGATATTTCACGAATGATTTTCAATTCAGAAAAACAAAGAAGCACCGAGAAAACCAGTTATTGGGCATGATTTTAGGCTGAAGATGCAAAGTTGAATAAGACATAGACATTATCCCATGAGAGCTTGCAATCTGGAGGAGGGGTGAGGGTCTCTTTCCCCTCAAGGTTAGTGTAATAATTGGTTTCCTAAGATACAAAGGTTTATGTCCTAGAGATATACAAAATGCTCCATGCCTACAGGGAAATCTTCTGGGGAAAACACTCTAAGTTCCTCAATGACAGAAAAGATGTGATATGAATCTTTGTACCCTATTGCTGAAGCCTCCAAAAATGGCCCTTGGACTGGGGCGCCCGGGTGGTGCAGTTGGTTGAGCATCCGACTCTTTCTTTCAGCTCAGGTCACGATCTCAGGGGCCTGGGATGGAGCCCTAAATCAGGCTCCTCTCCCTCTGACCCTCCTCCGCTCTCGCACGCACTCTCTTTCTCTCTCAAATAAATAAATCTTTAAAAACAAAAATCCTTGGACTGAAGTGAACATTGGCAGTGAAGAAGGAGTAGTTAGACATTTAGGTGCAAGAGATTAAGGTTAAAATAAGATTTGGGTGAATCCTTCCCCTTGGCATTTTTCCTTATGGGATATTTGTTAGTAAAATTGGATAAAAGTACCACTATATTGATTGCCTGGTAAGCACATTCTCAACAATTCTGTGAATACATATTTTAAGGTAAATTTTAAAGAACAGGAGGAGAACCTAGCTGGCTCAGTCGGTGGAGCATGTGACTCTTGATCTCAGAATTGTGAGTTAGAGCTCCATGTTGAGTGTAGAGACTACTTAAAAATAAAATCATTAAAAAGAAATAGGAAAATGGGTCCCAAAGAAGGGAATAACATGATTGTTAAGATCAGGCTTTCCATCACGTTCCACCCCTACGAATTTAGTTTACTCTCCGTCCTGGTTCCTACTACCATGGAAGCCTTCCAGACCTTATGCCAGACTCAGCCTCTTGCTGTCCTAGACGGCATATGTGCTTGAACACTTCAAACAGAGTTCAATGTCTGCTTTTAAAACTTGAGACACAATTGACACAAAACCTTACATGAGTTTCGGGTACACAGCACGATTCGGCGCTTGCATACACTGTGGAATGACCACCGGAGTAGATCTAGTGAACATGTGTCACTACACATACATTTTTTTTTTCTTGTGATGAGAACTTTTAAAATCTGTTCTCAAAAAAAAAAAATCTGTTCTCTTAGGACCTGTCAAATATACAATACCGTATGATTAGCTGTAGCCACCATGCTGTATGTTCCATCTGTAAGACTTTATTTGTACCTTTTGACTGCCTTTCATTTAGCTTTGTTTTCAGTTTCTTTTTTATTTTATTATTTTTTAAATATGTATTTTATTTATTCATGAGAGACACACATAGAGAGAGAGAGAGGCAGAGACAAAGGCAGAGGGAGAAGCAGGCCCCATGCAGGGAGCCCAATGCGGGACTCGATCCCAGAACCCTGGGGTCACGACCCGAGCCAAAGGCAGCTGCTCAACCGCCGAGCCACCCAGGCGTCCCTCTGTTTCTTTTTTTTTTTTTTTTAAGTTTTTATTTATTTATTCACGAGAGACACAGAGAGAGAGGCAGAGACACAGGCAGAGGCAAAAGGAGAAGCAGGCTCCCTGCGGGGAGCTCGATGTGGGACTCGATCCCGGGACCTTGGGATCACGCCCTGGGCCAAAGGCAGATGCTCAATCACTGAGATCACTCGGGTGACCCTGTTTTTTAGTTTCAGTAAGATTGCATTTTTAAATTTCTTATTTTTAACTTTGTAACATCTAATCATAAACAGGAAATAACGTAATACACACCATCTTTCTGAGTTTGAATCCTTCTTCCAGAAATATATCCATCCACTGCTCTTTTAGCAAGCGTACGTAAGTGATGAGCTCAGTCTTTGAGCCTGCCTGTAGTTTTCCTTCACTCTGGTATGACGGTTTGGGTAGTGCTGGCTTCTTGGACCACATGTACTCAATCTTCTCCAAAAGACAGCGGCCTTGCTATTGCCTTGGCTTTCACAGCCTAGTGCATGAGGAAAGCATCTCAAAACATGGGGGCCAGAGTGCTTATTTCAGGAGGTATTTAAAATTAGTTTACTAACCACGTCGCGTCCTTGTTCCATGGAGTCATTCACCTACAACACTTGTTGTTATATTTTCCTTATTTTCTCCAACCCTCATGTTACTGGCTCTTGGACATTCCTAAGTCGATTTGTTTTAGACACAGACGAGCCCCTTAGTGAAATGTCAGAACAAAATTTCCAGTTAAGTCTCGGGAAGAGAGAGAATGCTGCGGCAGAAAGGACCCCGGGCCCAGCTGAGGAAGGCACCTGTTTTGATATTTACAAGTCATGTCAACATCAGCAAGTCATTTCCTGTCTCTGGACGTGGGTTCCTGTAGCTGCAAAATGAGCGATTATGCTAAACGATTCTGTGCTGATGTTATGTTTCCAGGTGCAGGTTAAAATCTGACAAATGCTAACTTGCACGGTAAGGAGACGGGTCGGCAAGCCCACAGATGGTGCTTCTGGTCCTTGGTGCCCGAGCTGAAGCTAGTAGAGAACATGCACAGCATCCTTCTCCCTACACGTCCATGTGTACCTGCAACACCAGTGTTGACCTGTCACCCCTCACCTCTTCTCTTTCACTTATACTCTGTGATTTCCATACAAAATTGTCACGAAACAATCAGGAGTCTGGGCTGGTCAAGGCCTAAGGACAGAGGGGGCTTTAGATTCTATCTACTGTCTGCAGCCAAGAGGGGACCCAGCCCAGAAACACGTGTATGTCTTGGAGAAAATGGACGCATGTTAATGTGAACTGAAAGATGAAAGAGCTCTCTTGCCATGTTCTGAAGCACTTTGGGATCGGAACTGCATTGCTGTGGGATTTCACTTGAATGACTACTACGGTGGAGGTGGAGAGGGGAGTGGAAAGAGGAGCCATCCAAGGGGCATGGTTGCCTAAAGGGATTGGCAAATCCTATAATGATGTCAGGATCAGCATGAAGCCTGATGAGACTTGTGCGCGTCTCTCTTTATCTTGGCATCTGAGCGGGGAACTGCCGACAGAGGTAGTGGTAGGTGTCTGACTACACCGAGAGCTGTGGGCGACAATCACGGTCATTCCACGTGGCTGACCCTACCAGGCCTACACTTCATTGGCTATCTTGGCTTCCAAGGTCTCCAGCCTCAAGCACCAAAGAGGTACCTCTGAGTTTTTATCAAGAGAGTGGCAAAGCTTAACCTTGGATGATAGTTTAACACAGATAAGCAGCTTTTAAGACACCCTGAGTATTGAGAGGATAGGACAACTGTAAAGGTGCGGATTTCCTACAAACCAAGCCAGGAATGGGTGGGAGTGTACCTATTTGCGGTGATAATGTAAATGTATTCTCATTTATTTTAATAAGCAGGCCAAGCCTGGGATATAAAAGTTACACTTCTTTGACCTACTTTAGTGATTTTTGGATTCACCTGCCAAACTACTGAAGTCAACTCTACCTACGTCCCTCTCAAAGAGCTACGTTTATAGGTCCTAGAGTCTAAATGTTGTTAATCGTCGAGATAGATCCATAAATACATTCCAACACCATTATCACGGAGTAAAGGGGCTAGGCTTCATTTCCTCCACGCTCTTTTTCCACTTTCCACTGACAGGAAGTCATTATAGCTGCACGTTGACCATGAACCTGATGGTCATGTCTGGCCAGCGATGGAAGGAACCTGGTCTTTTAATGACAATTTGGGACAGAACCAGACTTTTTTTGTGTGAGGAGGCTAAAGCCCACCTTCGGAAATATCATTGGGTCCTTCATTAAAGACGCTTAGCTGTGCCCTAAAAGATGCAGTTACCCTTCACTGTTTCCAGGGGATATTCCGTTCTCACTTGAAGATTCTGAATTCATTTGACTTTTTCAATCTGTCTCCAGAGCCTTTGAACTCTTGGCTTTCGCTTGTTGCTGGGATTTTGCTACTACTTGCCTTGCTGTTCTTTTGTAAAGTTCTGACCTCAGCCAACAATAATGCATCATTTATTTATTTGTTGAGAGAGAGACAGAGAGAGACCATGACAGCAGGAGGAGAGGAGGCCAGAGGGAGAGAATCTCAAGCAGACTCCACGCTCAACGCGGAGCCCGAGTGGGGCTCGATCTCACGACCCTGAGATCGTGACCTGAGCCAAAATCGAAAGTTGGACCCTTAACCAAAGGAGTCACCCAAGCGCCCCCAATAATCCATCTTAAAATGTGAAATAAGCAAGACATAATTTTACAGTTAAGGTAGAAATTGGGAATATGTTCCACACTGGAGACAACAAAAGATTCCCGCTGAAGCAGGCCGGGCCGTCCAGATTAGATGAAACGCAGCATTCACCGCATGTGGTGTCCTTAGAATAGGACTTCCCATGGCTGGGAAGTAAATTTTGGTAACTGGGAGCTGACTGCACACATGCTAGTGTCCGATCTATAGCACAGCTAATTCTTCATGAAGGTTGGAGTTAGTTTAATTGAAGTCTCATCTAGCTTCAGAATCAAAACTAAATGCAGATTCCTTTTCTCTGAGTAGGCATTACAAACAAAAATATATATTTACCAGGTATTATTAGATTAAAATAAGCTCCATTATCCCTAACTGAAAATCAATCCTACTTGAGCTTAAAAGTTACTGTTTATCCTGAAACGAAATCTCTGCACTATAACACACTATATTATCTTCCATTTAAGTTGAGGCCTGTAGGCTTGAAGCGATTTAGCAGACACCCTGGTGACCATCTGGTGATGAAATGAAGTTTTATTACAAGCCAGGGGTTGCTGGGAGGGCCAAGGATCCATAAAATGGGATTTCTATAGGTTGATGGGGAACAGATGCTTATGTGGTCTTTTTTTTTTTAAAGATTTTATTTATGTATATCAGAGAGAGAGAGAGAGAGGCAGAGACCCAGGCAGAGGGAGAAGCAGGCTCCATGCCGGGAGCCCGATGTGGGACTCGATCCCGGGACTCCAGGATCACGCTCTGGGCCGAAGGCAGGTGCCAATCCGCTGAGCCACCCAGGGATCCCCTTATGGGGTCTTAAAGAACAACCCAAAGACTTATTTATTAATTACAAAGGTAAAAAATACACCTTTACAATGAAGAGCTCTGCCCTCACCCCCAGCCAAGGGTTCAAACTTAGGATCCCCAAAGGCGAGACGCTCTGACATAATGTGCCTTCTGAAACAGGTCATATTTCTGCCAGAAAAGTTTAGCTCCAATGTAATCGTGACAAACAGCCAGAGACATTCAGAATGTGGGACGTTCTGTAGGTAACTTGACATGGGTTCTTCAAAACAGCAACAAAAATCCATGTCACGAGAAGAATAGCTTTAGAGCAACTGTGTAGATCCAAGAGATGTAATAAATATGAAGTAGCAACTCTCACTGGATCCTACATTTGAAATACATTTAAAATACAAAGCAACAGAGTCATGGGTTTGGGAGGAACCAATTCTCTGTTAAAAAATGGAATATTAGAGGGGGATCCCTGGGTGGCTCAGCGGTTTAGTGCCTGCCTTTGGCCCAGGGCACGATCCTGGGGTCCTGGGATCGAGTTCCGCGTCGGGCTCCCGGCATGGAGCCTGCTTCTCCCTCCTCCTGTGTCTCTGCCTCTCTCTCTCTCTCTCTCTATCATAAACAAATAAATTTTTTAAAAAATGGAATATTAGAGGGGTGCCTGGGGGCTCAGTCAGTTAACTGTCTGCCTTTGGCTCGAGTCATGGTCCTGGGCTCCTGGGATCAAGTCCCATGTTGTGTTCCCCGCTCAGTGAGGATGCTGCTTCTTCCTCTCCCTCTGCCACCCTCCTCTCACTTGTGTGCATGTGACTCTCAAATAATAATAAATAAATAAATAAAAAAGAATAAATAATAAATAATAAATAAATAAATAAATAAAATCTTTAAAAAATGGAATACGAGATGACATGAAATTAGCATCAACTTGCTCAGGCAGGATAGTGAGACTGTGGTTCTGCAGGACAGTGTCCTTCTTCTTAGGGACGCATGTGCCAGCACTTGGACAGTGAGTCTAATGGTTTCTGAAACTGCCAAGCTGTTGAGCAACAAAGAAGTGTCTGCGGAGAGGGAGAGATTAGAGAGGAAATGTGGCAAGATGCTAGTGCTCGTTGAATCTAGGTGAAGGGCAGATCGGAGTTTATTGTATTTTTGAATTTTTAAAAAATTAAAAGTTGGTGGAAACATGAAAGTACCTGGAAATTGGTCCTACTTAACGCTTTGCAAGGATCCAATACCCCAGAGTGCACAGTCGCTCTGCCATCCGCACTTCGGACTCCGTGGCCTCTGCCTTCCTAATGCCCTGGAGACAGTGTTTTTCTTCTTGCTCCCGAGACACTTAGAATTTACCTTCTGCTCACCCAAAAGTTAGCAGACCCAGTTCCTGGAGAGAACGGAGGAAGGGTGCCTAGCAAACAGGGCAGTTCACTCGCAAAAACACGTTGCTGGAAAGTGAACAGAGGCACCTGGCAAGTGAGTTTGAACCTAAGAGACCAGCTTTAGCAAAGAGGCAGAGAAGGTGAACTCCTGGTCTCTTCTTTCCAAACATTTTTTCCTTCCATGTTAGAATTCCCTCAGTAAATGTTCTCATTTCATGGCTTTTCATTCCTCTGCCCTTTTCCTGAGGCCCCACTGTGCCTCGGGCAGCACGCTGGTTAATGGGAATGACGAGGATGGCCCGCGTCCTCAGTTTATTAACCTCACCTATTCTGAGCTTCCCATCACACTGAGTGGAAGAAATAAGGTAAAACTTCTTGGGTTCCAATAAAACATAAATGTATTATTAAAAGAAAAAAAAACTTCTTGGGTTGACCCTCTCACATCAGGTGGAGGCAGATGGATATGAATTCTTTTTTTTTTTTCTTAAAGACCTTATTTTTTATTCCTGAGAGACCCAGAGAGGGAGGCAGAGACACAGGCAGAGGGAGAAGCACACTCCCTGTGGGGAGCCCGATGGCCCGATGCGGGACTCGATCCTGGGACCCCAAAGGCAGATGCTCAACCCCTGAGCCCCCCAGGTAACCTGGCTGGAAATTAAATCTCAGGAGTAAATCTGGTGGCATCATTTGAGGTATTGGGGTGGGGGTGGGGATGGGGGTGGCCTGGAGCCGAGCTCAGAGAGATTTCTCATCCCACAGCAGCCACCCTTACCCCGGCTCTTGCAATACAGTCAAGACAAGAGCACCAGGCAGGATAACAGAACCCAGTGTCCTGACATTGAGATAAGGAAGAGACTAGAAGGTCCGGGAAGAGAGGTATCTCTTTGGAGAACGGAAGGAGGTTCCATATAAAGGCCGAGAGGCCAGGTGAGTTGCTCCAGGCCTGCCGCAGAGGCAGCCACGAGCCCCGTGGGCAGCTGCCCGGGAAGGGGGGCTGCTGGATTCTGAGGTGTCCCTGTGTTCCCTGGAACGGGGCAGCCAGGCCTCAACTGTTACTCATCTCGGGAGAGACAGTGTTTATGAGTCATGTGGACACGAGCCAAGCACATGAAATGAGAGTTTTCAGCTAAAAGTTTAACTCTTCTCCAGAGATAGCGATGACTCTGTATTACTCCGGGAGCAGTGCACGCCGGGCGTAAGTGCTCAACAGTTTACTCATCTTCTCTACAAAGTAAGCCTACGTGGGAGTTATTACCCCATTTTATAGGAGAAGGCGGGAGCTTAGGGAGGCGAAGTAGATTTCCCATACGGAACACTCTGGAAGTTATGGAGCTGAGACGAGCCCATGTTGTCGTCCTGCCCCCAATGCTATTCTTTCTGTTGATCCTGTACTTGCTCCGCATCTGGTTATCATTTAGTTGTGAGAGCACAAAAATATTAACTTACAAGGGTTCCAGGAAATTACCACGCCCTCCTTGAGCTTACCCACTAATGGGTCTTATCTGTTCACTTCCTTCCCCTCTGATCAGGGAAATGTGCACAGGCTTGCTTGGATCCAGGAGAAATTGTTCTAAGAATTTAGAAAGAGGGAAACAGGAAGGTCTGTGGTGTGAGGGGAGCTGGACGTGGGAGGAGGTGAGAGTCATCCTTGGGGGATTTGGAAGAGTCACTTTTATCCACTCTTTTTCCCATGGGAGCTGGAGAAAGCAGATGGGCTAACCGCCACTCCTCCCCAGGAAAGAAACCTCTGGAGTGGGAGACTGGACAGACCCCAGGGCTATGCACAGCAGAAGTCGTCCCCAAAAGAAATGTGCCCGCCCTGAACATGCCTGAAATTAAAAAAAAAAAAAAAATCATAATATGTTTGGTGAGATTCGACTTCTGGTAGAAAATGGCAAAATGACAAATCTGCATTCAAATCGAAAGTGCCTAAGCCTCATGTCAACACGCAAACAAAGTGTGATCGGGGTCCCTGGGTGGCGCAGCGGTTTAGCGCCTGCCTTTGGCCCAGGGCGCGATCCTGGAGACCCGGGATCGAATCCCACGTCGGGCTCCCGGTGCATGAAGCCTGCTTCTCCCTCTGCCTATGTCTCTGCCTCTCTCTCTTTCTCTCTCTGTGTGACTATCATAAATAAATAAATAAAAAATTTAAAAAAAAAAAAAAAACAAAGTGTGATGAAGAAATCAGATTAAAAAAAAAAAACACCTTATGGATGTCGTTAGGAGGGTGCTGGGCTAACATGGATTAAGACATTGGGGGTTGGAGTCGAGGTTTTAAAAAGACAACCCAATCGGAGAAGGACAGACATTATATGGTCTCGTTCATTTGGGGAATATAAAAAATAGTGAAAGGGAATAAAGGTGAAAGGAGAGAAAATGTGTGGGAAATATCAGAAAGGGAGACAGAGCATGACAGACTCCTAACTCTGGGAAACGAACTAGGGGTGGGGGAAGGGGAGGAGGGCGGGGGGTGGGGGTGACTGGGTGTCGGGCACCGAGGGGAGCACTGGGTGTTATGCTATATGTTGGCAAATCGAACTCCAATAAAAAATAAATTTATAAAAAATAATAATAAAAAAACTAAAGCTTCCTCTCCCCTGAAAATAAATAAATAAATAAATAAATAAATAAATAAATAACCACCCAAAGCTAAGGAGGTCTCACGCGGCGACCTGGGTTATCTTTTAGGATCACAACTGACGCTTATATGGAGGCACCTGCTTGCCACACCTCCTGGGGACCGCAGTTCGTCTCCAGGAGCTCAGCCCGATGTGCGTGTCCACGGTGGCAGGCGACACGGTGGCAAACTGCTGGACGTGAGTAGCTGCGTGGGCCGTGGTGGTCTGCAGAGCGGCGCGGTGGCCAACCCGGATGGGGAGCTGAACTGGGAGTGGCCACCGAGCTGCACGAGCAAGAGTCCTCCAGGAGAAGTGCCAGCTCCCCGTCTTGTGTTGCACGTTTTCCCACAGAACAGCCTTGGATGAGGAGCAGGTGACACGACGTGCAGTACAGTGGGGAGAAGCCATCTCGGTGGTGACGGATCCCAAGCTAGGGGCTCCTGCCCCTCTGGGGAACTAGGACCCAGAGGGAGGGCAGTGAGAAGAGACGGGAGTGAAAGGTCCTGAGTCAGAGGAGAAAATACGTTAGTCAAGACCCGGGGCGAGGAGGTCCTGGCAACACGTAGGCAGCACTGCAGGCGTGAGTACAGCGCCGTGGCCCAGGATGCGCGGTGCGGCCTGCATCCTCGGCGGCTCCTCCCTTCGGGCAGCTGCGGCACATCCAGGCTGGGCCTGCAGGAAGCCCGGTCAGGCGCTGCCGCTATGGATGGGGAGGGTGTTCAGAGGGTCCGCAGGGGTGAGAGGGGTGCCCCGGGCTCTCGGGAGAGAAGGGCGGGGCGACACTCGCTGCGCCTTCATGTACAATTCTGCTGCTAAGAACCTGGGATCTTTCCCGATGGAGGGCACGTACCCCTGTGCTGGCCCATGACCTTATTTTTTTTTAAGATTTTATTTATTTATTCATGAGAGACACAGACAGAGAGAGGCAGAGACCCAGGCAGAGGGAGAAGCAGACTCCCTGTAGGGAGCCCGATATGGGACTCGATCCCGGGACTCCGGGGTCACGCCCTGGGCTGAAGGCAGATGCTCAACCCCGGAGCCCCCCGGGCTGCCCGGTCCATGACCTTTTTGCTTCGTCTGCCCAGGTAGGAACCACTGACGAGCACAGAATGACCAATCCTTCTCTGGAATTCCTCGTCAAGGCTACGTGTTGCCAGAAATCACAGACACTTGGGGCATTGTAGTTCCTGATCCTAAAGACAGTGATTTTGGGCTTGGGCCTAAGACAGGGCCCGACTTGCCCGGGAGAGGTGTCTCAGTCCGGAGAGCAGACCCAGAGATAAGGATTCAGGGGTAAATCTGGTCTGGAGGTGATTCCAGAAAGCTTGCCAACAGGACCGCAAGTGAGACAGGGAAGGGAGGAGAGCCGACATGAGGGAACCATAGAAGCGAGAGGCGGCTGGGGTGAGCTGGAGTTTAACCCCACTGGGGGGCCCTGGAGAAGCCGCAGGGAGCACGCTTCCGAATCGTCCCGAGGGGCAAGAACTCTTTCCTGCCTTGAGGGTAGGGATCACCCCCGAGAGCACAGGCCCCGGTGCTTGCCGCCTTTCTGATGCCCAGGCGAGGTGAGCAGAGGCTGGCGGAGGAGAGCTGCGGGGACCAGGGCCCCGGGGAGACTGCGCGGCTGTCGTTTGGGGTGAGCACAGCTAACCGCACCTGCTCCGGGGTGCCTGGCCTCAACGGGTGCAGCCTGTTGGGTGCAACTGCCCCACTCCCTGGAGAGCCGGCTCTCGACACATTACACAGCATCATGGGGATGTCCATGGCTGTGCCTTTGGGGCCTGAATCCAGTGGCACCTCAGAGGGTGTGCATGACGTACGTGGCTTCTGGCATTTGTAGGTTGGGGGGGCTGGCCACACACACGGAGGGGACAGACCTCTGGACAGTCCTTAGGACTTCCACAGAGCGCCATGGAGCACAGTTCGGGACGTCAGACCCCAGCGGGGCGTGAAAGGATGCAATGGGTATGTTGTCCTCCCTGTCCCCGCGGACGTCGCTGTGATAAAAAAGGATTCAAGAGGAGGAAGAGAAGAAAGGCCAAAAGCAAGGTCAGAGGATGAGACCAAAGAGGGAAGGCAGGCGTGGAGAGGCCAACCCCAGTCCAAGGTCTGAAGCTCCCAGGGGCGCGAGTGAGCCCCTCGCTTAGGGGACCCTGCCGGCAGCTCCTACAGGGGCGACATGGACCGTCCCCCTGGGGTTACCCACCTCCCGGGTAAGCCGGAGCTTCTATCTTTTAATTCGTGCCCAAATGCAAAGAGGTCTGTGTAGAGGACAGAGGGGCGGCGCTGTGCTCTCTGGCGCACACTCAGCCCTGTAGGTCTGCTTTTATTTTTAAAAGGACGGGAGCAAAAGCGCGGGTGAGCCGGAAACAACTGCTGTCTTCGGGCTGTTAAGGGGTCAGCACGTGCAGGAGGCTCCCCTGCGGTCGCTCCCAGAGATGCTGGAGAGCTGAGCTGCTGCCTGGCTGGAGAGGGGGACGCCCCGGGGACGGGAGGGGCTGCGGGGGCGCGACCCCCATCCCGACCCCCACTAAGCGGGGCTTCCTCCCAGCCTGCGGGGCGGTGGCCCCGGGACAGGGTCTCGGCTTTGGGGCTGCCCGAGATGCGGGGAAGCAGGCCGCGGGGCCCTAGGGACCTGACTGTGCCTCGGCTGGGGCCATCCTCCATCCATCCCCCGTCCCCCACCCCGCCGTCGCCAGCCCCCATATCAGGCTCCCGGGCGGGCCGAGAAGCCCCCAAAACCTCTGCCTGCACAGAAGCCCCAGAGCACCTCTGAGTCCTCAACTAGTCATGGTTCTCAGAGGCGGTGGTAGCCTGGAAGCCGAGGTCTTTAGGATCCCCCTGTATATGGGGTTGGCTGCTTTCTCCCGGGCACGTCCCATGCATGAGGCCTCGGTTGTGCTGGAGCTAAAGCGCCCGAGCCTGCAGCGGGACGGGGGCCTCTTGGCAACCGGCTCGTTCCCCTGGGATCGTACACGACTCCTCTCTAGAGGTTTCCCGCACGGCGGGAACCAGAGACATGCGTGCAAACCCCAGCTGGGTGTCGTCGGTGTCGTTTTCTGTGTGCTCTTCTTCCCAGACAGAGGGTGGAGATGGGCTCACGCCCCTGTGGGGCGGCGCAGGGTGTCTCCAGACGTGCGCCCCGGCTGCTACGGCCCGGCGATGGCCCCAGGCCCCTTGGAGAAGTACGTGCCGGTGACCTTATTTAGCTGAACAATCACTCGTTCCATTTTCGAGAATTAAGGTGAAAGTTCACATTTTCCTCACTCAACAACACAAATTCTCAGTACCGAGGAAGTCCGTACCAAGAAACTAACTGGTTTGTTCTGCTTTCTCTCTAGTCCATTTTTTTTCCTAGAACTGGACAATTGGAGGGCCTGGGACCAGGAAACTGAGCATCACACGGATTGTGCCAACACGTGGCCCCAAACCAAGGCCCTGAGTGCAGAGTCAGACTCTTAGAAACAGAACCGTGGCCACCGGGCGGTGGTCTCTCTCCTTCAGGACATTTCTTCTTTTCCTTCTTTTTTTTTTTCTTTTGTTTTGTGTCCTAAACTCCATGTTTGAGCGAAATAATAGGGTAAATTTCTTCCTCTGTGTGGCTCCCTCCAGCTCTGTCCACGCCCGGGCCAGACCGTGCTCTTTCTCACAGCCGCGTGGTATTCCACGCAGAAGGCACCACAGCTCCCGTACCCGCTCCGCTGCCGCTGGAAGCCTAATTTTTTTAATTTCTCCCCGTTTTGTCATCCAGTCGCATAGTCGACGAATCTTTGTTAGTGCCCTCCTCTGAGCCCCACTTCTTCCCGAGGTGAGGAGTCGGGCGGCCAGCACGTCCCCTCACCCAGAGCGGCCTCGTGCAATGTCCCTGCGCAGCGAGGTCCTCCTTCGGGCGCTCCCGTGTTGCACCAGCCCTTTCCTCCCCGCACCTTTGGTTCCACAGAACAGGGAGGCCACCCCCCGAGTCACCCCTCAAACTCACCGCAACTCGCAGGCCCGTTCTGGTTCCTGTGTCAACCCCCCCAGCACCTGCTTCCTCGGCCCGTGGTCAGCTGTGTCCCCGCCCGCAACCCTCGGAGGTGGCTCCTCTGGGTGGGCCCTGACCTTGCCCCGGGGCGCCCAGGTGTGCTCACCCCGTCCGTGACCCCGCAGGAGCCGTAGCTCTCGGCCGTCCCAGGTGCGCAGCACCTTGCTCACTCCTGCTGCTCTGTGGCCGGGAGCCCTGACGTGCTGAGGCCCTTGGCCAGCTCAGAGCCCAGGAGAAGTGGGGCCGCGGGCCCCAGAGCCCTCAGCCCCGGGACGAGCCCCTGGCGGCAGCCAGGTGGGAGGACAGCACGGAGCCAGGCCCACAGCAAACCCCAGCTCGGGCGCCGATCTGACGGGACTCGGCTCCCCGGGGCAGCGCTCCCCGCCAGGTTCCAGCGAAGGCCGCCTCTGCCACCACCATGCCGGCCCGAGCCCTCTGTGCCTGCCAGTGCATCGCATCTCCCCCCCCCCCCCCGGACTCCCCTCCTGGTCCCCTGGGGGTCCCCGCAGTTCCCGAGCTCCCGCAGCCCAGGTGAAGCCCGGAAGCCCGAAGTCTGGACTCCACCCCAACCGATGAGCCCGTCTGTGCCAGGGGGCCCGGCCATGGCCATGGGTGTTTCGGTTTTCTCTCTTTCTTTCTTTTTAGGTTCTTGCAGCGACTGTCCTAAGCGGCTGGGGTGGCGCGAGCTGAAGACCAGGCTGAAGAGAACGACCAGGCGGAGAGGAAGGGAGGTGAGCAGGGGTGCGGCAGCGACGAGCGCGGAACACGGGGCCTCGGGAGCCCGAGCAACACGTCACTGTGGCTTCTGCAAAGCAGGAGGCGGCCCAGCTGCCCCCCATGAAAGCGAGCACGCGCCCACCCAGTTCCCCTCGCGCTTCCATGGGGCCAGGAGCAGAGGAGCCCCGGAGGGAAGAGCAAAACAAGAGAATGTGCTACGGGCTCCGCTATCGCTTACTTCGGACAGTTGACCTTTTATTGAAAAAAAAAAGTTCCATTTGACAAACTCCATGCGGCATCTCACACGGAGCTGCCTTCCTGGTGATGAGAGTCCCTACAACAGTCTACACCCTGCAGCAGTCTACACCCTGCAGCACTTTATACCCTACAACAGTCTACATCCTGTAGCAATCTACACCCTGCAGCACTCTATACCCTACAACAGTCTACACCCTGCAGCAGTCTACACCCTGCAGCACTCTACACCCTACAACAGTCTACACCCTGCAGCAGTCTACACCCTGCAGCAGTCTACACCCTACAGCACTCTATACCCTACAAGTCTATACCCTGCAACAGTCTACACCCTGCAGCACTCTACACCCTGCAGCAGTCTATACCCTGCAGCAGTCTACACCTTGCAGCACTCTATACCCTACAACAGTCTATACCCTGCAGCAGTCTACACCCTGCAGCACTCTACACCCTACAACAGTCTATACCCTGCAGCAGTCTACACCCTGCAGCACTCTATACCCTACAACAGTCTACATCCTACAGCAGTCTACACCCTGCAGCATTCTACACCCCACAATAGTCTACACCCTGCAGCAGTCTACACCCTGCAGCACTCTACACCCTACAACAGTCTACACCCTGCAGCAGTCTACACCCTGCAGCATTCTACACCCCACAACAGTCTACACCCTGCAGCAGTCTACACCCTGCAGCACTCTACACCCTACAACAGTCTATACCCTGCAGCAGTCTACACCCTGCAGCACTCTACACCCTACAACAGTCTACACCCTGCAGCAGTCTACACCCTGCAGCATTCTACACCCCACAACAGTCTACACCCTGCAGCAGTCTACACCCTGCAGCACTCTACACCCTACAACAGTCTATACCCTGCAGCAGTCTACACCCTGCAGCACTCTACACCCTACAACAGTGTACACCCTGCAGCAGTCTACACCCTGCAGCATTCTACACCCCACAACAGTCTACACCCTGCAGCAGTCTACACCCTGCAGCACTCTACACCCTACAACAGTCTATACCCTGCAGCAGTCTACACCCTGCAGCACTCTATACCCTACAACAGTCTACATCCTGCAGCAGTCTACACCCTGCAGCATTCTACACCCCACAACAGTCTACACCCTGCAGCAGTCTACACCCTGCAGCACTCTACACCCTACAACAGTCTACACCCTGCAGCAGTCTTTCGGGTGCGATACCATTGTGCCTGAAACAACGTACGCTCCTTAGTTGAAAGAGACTTTCTCTATGGCTAAAAACGCTCACTGCCTTCTGAGCCTTCGGGACTTGCGACCCTCCCGCTGGCGGGGCTCCGGCCCGGACCTGGGTGGCTGGAGGTTGGGGTGTGTCTGGGAATCTCCTTCAACAAGGCAGCAGTGAAGTTCACCGTGTGGCTCGACGCCTCCTTTCATGAACAATTTCTCTGCAGCATGCGACGCTCTTGACCGCATTTGACCACTGTCGAACTTCATTAGCTGCGCGCACCCTCAGTCCTTTGTTGTCACCCCGACAGCCTCACAGCACCGTCAGCGGGAGCAGATCCCCGCTGAACATCGAGACCACAGTCTTTGCTCATCATGACAAGCAGAGACTCATCTGTTCAGGTTTGATCCTCAGATCCCAGCAATTCAGTCCCATCTTTATGAGACTCCACTTTTTTTTTTTTAAAGATTTTATGTATTTATTCATGAGACACAGATTGAGAGAGGCAGAGACCCAGGCAGAGGGAGAAGCAGGCTCCATGCAGGGAGCCCGCTGCGGGACTCGATCCCAGGACCCCGGGGTCACACCCTGGGCCCAAGGCAGAGGCTCCACCCTGAGCCCCCGGGCGTCCCCAGCCTCCACTTCTAACTCTGGTTCTTGCTGTTCCCAGAGATTCCGCAGCGACCTCTCCACTGACCTCTTGAACCCATCTCAGACCTCCGTGAGCCTTGGAATCCGCTTCTCCCACATTCCTGTCAATGTTGACATTTGACCTCTTCCCGTGAATCATAGATGTTCTTCGTGGCGTCTAGAACGGTGAGTCCTTTCCAGAAGGTTTTCAGTTTAGTTTGCCCAGATCCATCACAGAAATCACTATTTGTGGCAATAATAGCCTTACAACAGTTATTTCTTGAGTGATAGGACTTGAAAGTCGAAATTGCTGTCTGATCCGTGGGCTGCAGGACCGGCTGCGTTAGGGGCATGAAACCAACTTTAACCTCAGGGCACGTGTCGTCGGGGCTCCTGCGTGTCCAGGCGCATCACCCGTGAGCAGCGGTACTTTGAAAGGAATCTTTCTTCCTGAGCAGGAGGTCTCAAAAACGGACTTGAAATATTCAGTAAACTGAACGCCCTCCGACGTGCTGTCGCCCAGGCTTCGTCATCCCCTGATGGGTCACGGAGACAGGAGACCCCGCCTGGTTCTTAAGAGCCCTAGATTTTAACCTGCCTCGGCTTTCATCACGCCTTCCTCGCCAAGCTGAGTCTCTGCTAGATTTTGAGTTCGAGTGGCAGGTGCGTGACTCTTCCTTTCGCTCACTTAGAGGCCGTTGTAGAGGCAGTAACGGGCCTAGTTTCAATTTTGTTGTATCTGAGGAAACAGGGAGGCCCAACAGGGAAAGAGACGGAGGGGCTGGTTGTTAAAGCAGCCAGAACACGCAGTTACTGTTTGCCCTCTTATTCGGGGGCGCTTTGTGGTGCAACGGTCACGTCGAACACTGCTGATCACAGATCGCCGTAACAAATACGATGCAATACAGTGAAACAGTTTGGAATATTGGGTGAATCACCGAAATGTGACACAGAGACCAGGAGTGAGCAGATGGCATGGGGACACGGCGCCGGAAGACTTGCTTGATGCAGGGCTGCCGCGAGCCTTCAATCCGCAGGACACACCGTATCCACTCAGAGCAAGAGGGATGAGAGCAATGAGGCGCCGTGTGACGGCCGCCCCTGCAGGTGTTCCCAGGTGAACCGGGGAACGCAGATGGGGCAACACGAATGTGAGCGCACGTCTGCAGGTGTGAGTGACTTCCCAGGATGGCTCTTGGGTAGCCCGGACTTCGCTGGACGTCGGAGTCATCTGGGGATGCCCAGGTGCCACCCTGTCCCGCTAACGGCACAGTGTGCGCAGTGACCGGGGAAAGCCTACGTTTCCTCAAGGCTCCCAAGCGATTCAGCGAGCGGTGGAATCTGAGAACTACTGTCCTAGTAGCTATTTCGTGGGGCTGGCGGGTGTCTGGAGGAGAGTGACCCTGATAAGTAATGGTCTGGGGCTCAGGGGTGGAGCTTTGGCCCAGGCTCAGGGCTTGACCCCGGGGTCCCGGGATCGAGTTCCGCATCGGGTCCCCACAGGGAGCCTGCTTCTCCGTCTGCCTGTGTCTCTGCCTCTCTCTCTGTGTCTCAGGAATAAATAAATAAAATTTTTGAAAAAGAAAGAAGAAAGAAAGAAAGAAGAAGAAAGAAGGAAAGAAAGAAAGAAGAAAGAAAAAGAAAGAAAGAAAGAAAGAAAGAAGAAGAAAGAAAGAAAGAAGAAAGAAGAAAAAAGAAAGAAAGAAAGAAAGAAAAGAAAGAAAGAAAGAAAGAAAGAAAGAAAGAAAGAAAGAAAGAAAAAGAGCACTTTTCCTTTGTCATTTTCTGCAGATTCTCTTCCACTGCTCCTGCGCAGTCGCCTTCATGGTCATTGGGATCCCAAAGCTTCAAATGACCACCAGGTCCTGACGTTCGGCCGTGCTTTCCCTCCCGGTGCACGCGCCCTGAAGCCACAGGGCAGTGTGCAGCCCTCGCAAGGGCCTCGGGGAGGGTGTCCTTCCCACTGTTCCCCACAGTGAATGGCTGTTCTGCGTGGCGGGGCAATGTCTATGACCACAAAAGGACTCACACGGGAATACGACCTAGAGGAGCGCCCGCCACAAGTCATTCTCTCTTCTCAGACAAACCGAGGCCTGAAGGGACCATGGACTCTAGCTGGATGCGATTTCATGGAAGCCCGAGCCGGTGATTGTTTATCAGGAGTGCCCCGAAGCACAGCGTCTCCGTGTGGGATGCTGACACTGTGGAGAGATCCCCTCTGAGACTCTGTTAGGGAGCCCATCAGAGAGCCTGCAAGAATTTGTGAGCGTTCATATCGGCATTCTTTTACAATAACCGTAAACTGGAAAGATCCAAATAATCCGAGAATTATATTATATTCTATTATATATATTATATATATATCATATATAATCGTATACGATATGTATCATATATAATATATCAATACATAATTATAATCACATGATTATATTAATATTAATATATTATTACATATTCTATATTATGTATTAATATATTATATGCTAATATATCACACATATATTAATACATTATATTAATAATATAGATAATAAATATATAAGGATAATATATTAATATATTAATATAAATATAATTATATGTTTATAATTATGTATTAATATATATTATATATTATATTATTATACATTGTATATTATATATTAATATTATATATTACATTATATTATTAATATATTATATTATTATTAATAATATTATATTATCATATTATATTATTATATTATATTCTCGGAATAATCCGAGAATAGCACACAGACGCCCTCACTTGTGCTGCCATATGACGGCCTCAGAATTCCAACCAAACATGCTCAAAGGCTCACACAATTCCACGCATATGGAGGACAAATGGAAAGCGCACTAAATAATCTCAATGTTTTCTTGGTACGGAAAATAAAATCTGGGTTTGTGTAAGCATCTGCATAGTTGAGAGCACTATTGGCCTCCATCCCACTGACAGTCACAATTATTGATTGTTCTTTTACCACTACAGGCACAACTTGCTTTATCGTGTCTTGCTTTATTGTGCTTTAGACATATTGCCTTTTTTTTTTTTTTAGACAAAATGAAGGTTGACGAGAAACCTGTGTGGGGCAAGCGTATTGGTGCCATATTTGCTTGCTTCATGTCTCTGTGCCAATAAAGTATTGTCAAGTTAAGATACGTACATTGTTTTTGATTTTTTTAAGATTTTTTATTTATTTATTAGACAGAGAGAGAGAGAGAGAGGCAGAGACACAGGCAGAGGGAGAAGCAGGCTCCTTGCAGGGAGCCTGACAGGGGACTCGATCCCGGCACCCAGGGGTCACGCCCTGAGCCAAAGGCAGACGCTCAACCACTGAGCCACCCGGGCATCTCTAAAAGCTTCCATTTTAACAAAGACCAAGAACTTATATACAAGTTCACACATGGCTGCTTTGAAATGTAGGTTATATTGGTGCCCGGTCTAATTTTGTAGAGTACATGGGAACAGAGTAAACGTTCCTAAGGCTTGGCATGGCACGGAGCTCCGCAGTGGCCAGAGATGAGCTATGCATCCGGTGCGGCCGGGCTGTTTGTGGTGTTGTGGAAATCCTACCTCGCAGCTTCAGTAGGTAAATACTGTCCTGATCCTAATACTTTCCCATGACCTCGCTGCCGGGGGCCCCACAACAGCACCCTTCTCAAAACTCATAATCTAATGTCTAAAGTGCTTATATCCAGGACTGGGCCTTTTTAGCCCAGTGGCCTGCGTCAGGTTGTTGCTAAAGTTGTGCTGTTAGTAAAACATATTTTACTACCACTCTTGACGAGGACTATTCTGATGCCAATGACTTGACCAAAAAAATAATATCGAAGATACAAAGAGGATAATTGGAAGCAAAATTATTATAGATGAAAATAGGAAAAGAAAAAAAGAAAAAGAAAAAAAACAAAAAAAATTAAAAAAAAAAAAGAAAATAGGATCATGTCCCATTCATGAGGCAAGACGATGAAGCCATCCCAGGGCCCGATCGTATATTATCTGAAGTCTTCTAAAAATATTACCTGGAAGGGCACCTGGCTGGCTTAGTTGGTAGAGCCTGTGACTCTTGATCTTGGGATTGAGTTTGACACCCCTTGGGTGTGGATATTACTTGAAAATGAGATCTTTGGGGGGGAAAAGTCACCTAGATTCCTGAAATAACCTCATAATCTGTGTTACCCCCCAGAGAGCCGGTCTCCTCACCGCTTGATCAACAGGGCCCGGGACAGGGTGCGACATAGAAGAGACACTCACACTGTACTTGAGTGTGTGAGTGATTTCACCCCATTGCTACAAAGGATGGCCTCCCAGGGCTCTTTGTACTGTAGGAGAATGAGAACACATTCTGCAACAAAAAGTATTTATTCAGTGATCTATTTAAGAAGTATTTATTGGGCAGCCCGGGTGGCTCAGCGGGTTTAGCGCCGCCTCCACCCCAGGGCATGATCCTGGAGACCCGGGGTCGAGTCCCACGTCGGGCTCCCTGCATGGAGCTGCTTCTCTCTCTGCCTCTCTCTCTCTATGTCTCTATGAATAAATAAATAAATTTTTTTTAAAAAAAGAAGCATTTATTGTTGTACTCTAGGCTCAATGTGGAGACGATAATAATGTGGGGAGATTTTTATCTTTAGAGATGACTTGCTTGAGTTTACGGGCCTGGCAAGCGAGAAAATAGACGTAGGACCCTCGTGTTCAGTCGTGGAGGCTTTGTTGAGGAGTGTGCGCCCGCGTCTCGGCTGTGCCGTGGCCGTTCACTCACGCGCGCTGGACTTCGTTTGTAAAATGAGACCGACTCTCCCTACAGGTGGGTGGTTCGCGCTGAATGCTTGGTGGCTCGCTGGCTTGTTTCACTCAACACGTACGTAGTTGTGGGCAACACGTGTGTTTCTTGTACGTCAAATGTAAACAAAAACCTCATCATTTGAATCACGCTTTTAATGTAAAAAAAAATGCTCTTTTTGGGAAGGTGTTGTGTTTCGTTTGTCTTTTGATCCTCCGCACCTAGGACAGTGCATAACAGGGCGGTGCTCCATGTGAATGGATATACACCCTCCTTGGATGCTTCTGACCCGTTTTTGGGTCCGATTTACTCAGGCTATGGGAAGTGGAGGGTGTAGGTACCCGGCGGTGGGTGCGTTGATCTAAACTCTCCCTGCCGACCTGCTGGGAATTCCCATTCAACGTTCATGGCAACTCAGTGGGCACCTCTGGTGGAGCGAGGAATGCAAATACGGCAAAGACCGGACTCGACTCTCAAAGAGTTCATATCGGCATGTGTTATGCGGACTAAGCGTGATTCCGTAATACTCAAAGAAAACCATAGAGTTCCTCACCCTGGAGACCCACCCCCTAATGAGAACCTTGATTCAGATTCTCATCGGGTATAAAGAGCTTCATTCAGGTCTCTCTGGAATGAGGGAAATGCAATAAATATAATGTAAGGATTCCCGAAAGAGGATCTTCGTATTCCTGTCGCTTCTGAACCACAACCGCTACTTAGAGAAAGATGCACAATCTGTTTTGCATCCAGCCTGATCCTTGTCCCAACGTTAGTTCTCATCAATCAGAAGCTCGATGGAGTAAAACTTCATTTACTAGCAGCAAAGTGGCCTCTTTTCCTGGTCAACCCTTCCCCAACCTTACGATGCCATGACTCCCAGCAAACATCTGAGGAGTACAAACTCTGACATCACATCAGAATCGTTTCCTAAATTGAACGATACCAGAAAATGCGATGTAATCACCCTCAAAAGAATTCATTCTCCGCTTTAAAAGATTCACGGTGCATTTCTTAAAGTGAGTCACACTTTGCAAGTAGAAAGGCTGTTACGTGTTGTTCACGCTTCTGCACTCGGTATTCTGACCCAGAGTCTGAGATGGTCAAGGAATCAGGTTTTTTTCCCCCTCGTTCCCTGGAAAATCCAATGACCCACTCGCTGCTATGGTTGTGTCAGTGCTATTGGCCAACTATCTGGACGCCAGCTGTGGCTTCTTCTGCGACTCTCTGGACGCAGCTGGAGAGCATGAGTCCAGATGAAATTACCTTTATCTGCTGTTTCCTGTCCTCTAACCAGATGTTCTGGCCGTGTGTTTAGTTTAGAAGAGAGCAGCCGCTCCTTCATTTTTTAACAACTTGTTTTTGTGAGAATCATAGCAAGAGTTCTCGAGGCCCTGAGCAGTGGGACAACTTGCCAGATGTCACATGCAGAGCCATTGCCCTCATTTCCAGGGATGTGATGTAAGCTTGGCTCTTGAGTCATGGATCATTTTTTATTTTTATTTTTATTTTTTTATTTTTTTATAAATTTATTTTTTATTGGTGTTCAGTTTGCCAACATATAGCATAACACCCAGTGCTCACCCCTTCAAGTGCCCCCCTCAGTGCCCATCACCCAGTCACCCCCACCCCCCGCCCACCTCCCTTTCTACCACCCCTAGTTCGTTTCCCAGAGTTAGGAGTCTTCCATGTTCTGTCTCCCTTTCTGATATTTCCCACTCACTTTTTCTCCTTTCCCCCTCATTCCCTTTCACTATTTTTTATATTCCCCAAATGAATGAGACCATATAATGTTTGGATCTTTTTTTACACAACATTTCAAAATACAGGGAAACGGACAAACGGCTGCGTATCATTTCAGCAAATGCTCTTTTTCTTCCCCGCGAGCCAAAAACAGTAACTCAGTCTGGGAGTCGCAGGCCAAAACTTTTACCCTGAAAGCCTCCATATTAGGGGGAAATAAGTCACAGGATATGCTTTATTATAGGGGCAAATGCCTAAGGCTCCATGAGCCTTGTGCAGACATCCGTGTCGTGGCTGCTGTCCCTCGTGGTCAGTAAGGCTCTGACGCTTTAGCAAGGCTCCTGCTCTCCCGAGTGTGACCCATGCCCTCGAACCTCCAAGGGGCTCTGCCGGTCGCCCTCCTCCCCAGACGCCACCCGCCACCTGCAGGAAATCGCCAGGCTTTTCTCCCGGAGGTGGAATTCCAGCTCCCATGCCCGGGTTCCCCCTGCCCAGGTCCCCCTGGCCAGGTCCCCCTGCCGGCCTTGGTAGAGTCCAAATGCGGACTCAAACTTCCCACCTGCCAAGTTCGCTCACCAGGTCCTGTCGCCTCTGCCAGGAAGCAAACCAGTTCTTATTTATTTATTTATTTATTTATTATTTATTTATTTATTTATTTATTTATTTATTTATTTATATTATTATTTAAGACCTTTATTAACAGTTTTTGGCCATTTGTTGACTTTTTCGAAAAACTCAAGTTGTAAAACTTTTATTACACATTAAAAACGAGGTTCTTAAAAATCTCAACTTGACCAGATATGAAACCATTTAAAAACCTTTAAAGGCGTATTGAGAAAAACCAGGCTTTCAAAAAATAAATAAATAAATAACACATTTATCATTACCAAAAAGAGACGTCTTTAGGTAAAAATAAAAATAATAAAAACCCCACGCTGCACGGATAATGCAGATAGTTCTATTTATCTGGTCAATGGGCAAAAAGCAAGCACTTGAGGTCTTCAGCTCCAATCTTTTGTTCATGTCTTATGGCTGGAATTTCGCCTTCACTTCCTCGCACTGGGTGACTAAGCCGGAGGATGGTGGAGATGGAGGCCGGCTTTCCGGCTTTCACTCAGCCTGGCCCTGCGGGGCCCGGGAGCCCAGGTCTCAGCAAGTGGATCGGTGGTGACATCGAGACGGCCTCTGACCTGGGTCCCATCTCCTGGATCCTCCTTACCCTCCTCATTGCCCTCCTCTCTAGGCTGACTCGGTGGGGCCCTGCGGCATCGTGGTCTCTAACCTCGACGCATGCTCGGGCTCACTGGTCTACCATGTGCTCCTGCACCCAGGGTTGGCACCTTCCATCTCCCTCCCTGCACAGGAGGGCTGGGATGCTGTGGTCCAAGCCCACGGGGTCTCTGTGGCCTCGGCAGGGCCCGCGCTATGGGGCCTGGCCCTCAGGAGCACCTTCCCATCCCTCATCTCGCTATTCTGGTCACTCTGCTGGTAACTGCGCGGAGGACCCTGGAGGACCCTGCGATGAGGGTGGCACGTAGTGGGTAGGGTGGGCTGCATATTTACTGCTGTGCACTGACCTGTTACGTTTGCTGCCCCTGCACCCTTTTCTCCCTCAACCAACTCAGCCCTACATTGTCCCTCCACCGCACCGTGCAGGTGCTTCCTGGGGCGATTCTTCTTTCAGACATCCGGGCACAAGTCATCTTCCTTGGTGTCATTCCTGTTGGTGAAACCATATCCGTGCCTTGCATTGAACCATTTCGTTGCGATGACTTCTTGTCCCTGGCCTCTGCTCAGGGTGTGGCGACGGTGACTGGGGTCTGCTGCGGCGGGGCACTGCTCAGGGCTCCCTGGGGCCCGCTACCCGCTCCCGCTCCCGATCCAACTCTCACCAGTTCTTTTCAGCCCTGCAGGTGAGTAACCCATCCTTCGTGGACCCCTCAGTCCCACAGTCACCGATCATTCACTGGCCACACACTCGTGTGCTGGGCAGCTCCCAGCCCGGGCACACCACTCCAGGGAAGACGTGGAAATTACGATCTCATGTGATGGTGAGCCTTTGGCTCCCAGGAACAAGTGGCAGGATGAAGACTGCTGGGACCAGGGGAGGGAAAGTCACTGGATTGGAAGGTCGGCGACCCCTGACACCAGGAGGGTGACGGCAATCCAGCCATGGGAGGGCTTTCAGAAAGAGTCATATTAAAAAATCAATCAAACAAACAAAAAACAGCCATCTAGGAGAATGGGCTTCTCTTCTTCATTTCCTATTCTTTGGTTTTCCACGACATCTTTACTGGTTCTTTAGCTGCAACCCTTGACCTCGGAACCCAGACTTAGAGCTGCCCATTGCTTGGAGCCACGCTGTGTTCTTCTCTGAGGAGTTCACGTTTGCATCAGCCCCTCAAGTCTTGCCCCATATTCTCTTTCATGAATTTGAAAATATTTACCCAATTTACAAGACCACGGCATTTTCCCAAGCCTTGTTTTCCTTCTGCATGTGCCAGCCCCCCGCAACCTTATATCAGGCCTGTCCCTTCCTTCATACAGTGATGATCATTGCAATATTACGAACGTAATACACATTACCTGATACACAGAATGTTCTAGAAAGACATGTTAATTTTGATAAATTGCAATATTACAAACGTAATGCACATTACCCGATACATAGAATGTTCTAGAATGACATGGTAATTTTGATAAATGTAAACATACCTGCTGTCCTGTCATTACAGCTCATGGTAATGACAGGGGAGATTCAGATGCACATTAAATAGTAAGAAATAACTCATTTCTGTCATGGGAGCTTCCATTCTGGCCAGAACCCTAGTTCTCTTCCTAACTGTGAAAAGTGGGATCTTGGTTGGAGTGTATCTTAGGTGACATTTCCTTCCCTGAAGATAGTCTTTCAGAGAATCTTTGAGATCCTAACATAGTGTGTTGTTTGAAATGGGGGTAGCTTTCATTTTAATTGTTTGGAAAATGCTTTTACAAAGGACCCATCCCAGAGATCGAAGATGGGAGAGGCTGTGAGACAGTGGTGGGGAGACAGTGGGAGAAAAGATGGGAAAAGGGAGAAATGATGGAAGGTGCATTGGTCCTAAGGGGTCTTGGGGTGAATTACATCCTCGCACGGCAGCTGCAAAGACGGGTGCAGGGGTGCTCACAGCGAAGCACAGATGCCTCCCGAACAAATGTCACACATTGACTCAATAAAGAAACATTTTGCAGCTTTAATATTATCCACGATCTTCATGGGCATTTGGCTGAAGATTCAAGCTTCGCGTCTACCCTCGACTGTGGTCATTCCTTACACAACAATTAAAGACTTTTTTAGCGCGAATCCCATGTATCCCTGCAATATGTTCTGTGGGCCACAGCACCGTGTCGTCCTTACTGGAAACTGAAATGTTAAAAAAAAAAAAGTGGTTTATAAATGAGACTAAAATGTAAGCAATCTGGCCTGAAAAATAACCATCCTGGTCTTACAGCTGTTGAAGCGACTAGGTTAGCTGAGGTCCCCAGCTGCTCTTTTAATTGCTGGAAGAAATGGATCGGTTAAATAACTCAGTTCGAGATTTGCAAAGTCTATTTGTTTGAACACAGCTGGGAACAGCCTCATGCTGCAACGGTGGCATTTTCAGCTTCATTTGGCAAATGCACCTTCAGTGAGCTTGCAGACCGCAGCTGACGCTGGGCTTCCCGCGGTGATGTCCCACTACTCGTGCACCCTGAGAATTTGGACATGTTTGGGCCCCTGTGCGGATTGATGGCTGGGCACGTCAGTCTGGACTGTTCAGAGAAACAGCATCGTGTGAGTGTGTGTGTGTGAGCGTAAAGAGAGATTTTTTGTTTTTTGGGGGTTCGCTTGTATCAGCTTGTGCAGCTGGGGGCCCTGGCGAGCCTGAAATCCTTCGGGCTGGCAGACGGACACTCAGACAGGAGTCGAGGTGGTCATTCTGAGTGTGAAATCCATGCACTGCGAGCTGCAGGCTGGAAACTCAGATTGAAACGCAGTCTGGAGCCAGAATTTCCTTTTCCAGGAAACCTCAGACTCTTGCTTTGAGTCTTTGACCAACTGGAAAAAGCCCATCACCATTGCTGAGGGAATGGCCTTTACTCAGTCAACTGGTTCTAAGTGCTAGTCACACCTATGAAACACCTTCACGGCGACCGCTAGACGGTGTTGGGCCAAACAGCCGGCCACCATCGCTTACCCAACCTGACAAATAAAATTAACCATCACAACTGGCCACTAGGACTGACCACCAGGACCAAGATCCTAGATACTAGGGACCCCATGGCTACCTCAGAGCCCACGTCTAAGCGCCAGGTGGGCAGGGCCTCGCTGCTCAGGACTCAGGGGCACTGCTCCCACCCCGTGGTCCTCTGGGAAGGCCCGGGCGCTGGTGCCCACAGCTGGACCCCGCCTTCCAGGTGCCTCGTAGAAACCCGGAGAGTTTCCGAGTAGAAACTGCCTCCTGCACCCCTCTCAGCGGCCGCCCCTGCCCAATGGAGACGTGGAGGCTGCGTGGCAGCTCACGTCTTCCTCAGTGTTGCCTCTTCCTCTGAAATGTTGTCGTCCCAGGTTCTGGGAGCTTGACAATCATCGGGCGTCTCCAGGCAAACGGTGGCCACCGTGCTAGCTCTTTCTGCTTGTCCTCAGTGGGGCTGCTCAGCTGCGAGCTACTCCATCAGATCTCTCTCCTCCTCTTTTGCAGCCACCAACATTTTATCAAAATACATTGAATTCTCTACCTTGCCTGGCATTTATTTTGTTGTAGACTGAGAGAGAAAAATGTTGGGCCCCTGGGTGACTCAGCAGTTGAGCATCCACCTGGCCCAGGGTCCTGGGATCAAGTGATGGTGATGGAGCATACTTTGATGACGTGACACTAGGAAATAGTGGCCAATGTTTAGGTGACACATCCCACGTGCTAGGCACTGCTCTGAGTGCGTCATATTTATATAAACTCCCGTTTAATCTTCCTAACAAACCTCTTAGCAGGTACCATGATTATCTACATCTTACCTATGAAGAAACTGAGGCACAGAGAGGCTAGGTCGCTTAAGCAAGGTCACACAGCTCGTAAGGGGTAGACTCAGGGATCAGATCCTGCCAGCCTGGGTCCAGACTCTAGCCTTAAAAGGTATAGGAATACAGTAAAAAGAATTCTTATGTCAAGTATGTAGTGATGAGCTTTATGGAGGCACCACTGGGGAAGTCCATACATTTGAGCTTTCTGATCTCATGAGCCATCTACCCTCTCAGTTCCGTGCCCCTTGGATGAGTTCTCATCACAGGGAGGCCGGCAGGCATTGGGCGTGCCACTTCTGGAGAGGGACATATTACTTTGTGGAGAGTGGACCGGCCCCTTGTGGCTTCGAGACATCCGAGCTCTGGTCTCGAAAACTCCATGCCCAGCAGCTCACAGCTGTGCTGTGGTCGGACGCGTCTGGACTTCACGAAGACTACGGAGGTGCTCGTCCTGTGGGGGTTGGAGGCTTGATCTTAGAGATTACTTTCCTGGTTACATTTCTTCAAGGCCAGGAGGACATGTCATTTTTTTAAACTCTGAATAAATGTGTGTCAAAACACAGGTGCAATTTCCATATAATAACAACATACAGGGGGATGCCTGGGCGGCTCAGCCATTGAGTGCCTGCCTTTGGCCCAGGGCGCGATCCTGGAGTCCTGGGCTCCCTGCATGGACCCTGCTTCTCCCTCCTCCTGTGTCTCTACCTCTCTCTCTATATATATATCATCAATAAATAAAAATAAATCTTAAAAAAATAACAATATACATTCAGGAGAATAATGCCGAGTGTTGGTGAGGATGTGGACCAGTCCGAGCTCTCATACGCTGCAGGTTGGGAGCGTATTTTGGCGCAGCCACTGTGGATAGCTTTCAGGCATTATCTACTAAAGCTGAAGACATGCTTATTTCTAGATTTTTATTTTTTTTTAAGATTTTATTTATTTATTTATTTATTCATAGAGACAGAGAGAGAGAGAGAGAGGCAGAAACACAGGCAGAGGGAGAAGCAGGCTCCCTGCAGGGAGCCCGATGTGGGACTCAATCCCAGGTCTCCAAGATCACACCCCAGGCTGCAGGAGGTGCCAAACCGCTGCGCCACCGGGGCTGCCCTATTTCTAGATATTTAAATATCATTTCTAGGTATACAACCCAGAGAGAGGCTTACAGATGCTCACCCCAAAACAAGCACTAGAATGCCCATTGCAGCTTTATCCATTAAAGTCAAAAACTGGGGGAGCCCTGGGGGCTCAGCAGTTGAGCATCTGCCTTGGGCCCAGGACGTGACCCCGGGGTCCCGGGATCGAGTCCCTCATCGAGCCTGCTTCTCCCTCTGCCTGGGTCTCTGCCTCTCTCTGTGTGTCCCTCATGAATAAGTAAATAAAATCTTTTTTTAAAAAAAAAGCTCCAAACTGGGAAGAAGCCCCACCCCATACACAAACATCCATCAGTGCTGTAGGCAAGCAAATTGGGCTCTAGTCACACAATCAAGCTGCAGATATTTGCAAAAAAATACGCATCAGTCTTACAAACATAATGTTGAACAAGAGGAGTCAGACTGAAAAAGAGGACCCGCTGCAGAAGTCAGGTTACCTAACGTGTGAGAACTGACGCACGTCGTGCCTGCTGTCAGGTGGCCCTGGGGTGGGCAGGGCTGCGGAGAGGACGCCGAGGAGTCTCTGAGACACCATTTTTTCATTTGAGTACTGGTTACAGGAATGTGATCTGTTTGTAAAATTCATTTGTAAAATAAATTTTAGGCTGTACGCTTGCGATGCATATGATTTTCTGTAGGTTTATGTAAATAAAAGCTATTTTAAAAATAAAAGTCCACACATGCTTTTTCCCTGCCATCGCAGTAAACAGTAAACTGCGGGCTGCCAAGACGGTCTGGGTTTGATCTTGCTCAGAGAATGAGCCCTGATCCTTAGAAAAGAGTCCTGGCCAGATCCCATAGCCCTTTAACCAAGTAGAACCAAATAGACCAAAGAGATTATTTGAAATGTAATCAGTGGATTTTTTTCAGATTTCTAAAATGTTTGGGTTAAAATAAATAAACAGGATTTTCAACTAGAAAGCTTGTCCTGCCCTGACCTTTGTATTAATTTTCTGGTTAGCTGGATTTGGAGTTTCAAAATGTTGATGGGTTCCTCTGGGGGAAAATGTGTTTCTCTCCTGCGATGGTGTTTTGAGCTGCATAATGTGGAGCTTGCATCTTTTCTCAAATAAATAATGGATGCTTGGTTTGGTAAAATCCTAGAGCACTTGGGTCTTTTTCAAACTAAGAGAAGCATCACACATTACTAAATAGCCCAGATGTCCTGTTCTCTTAGTTTCGTGACTCGCAGGCAACATTGCCACCAATGCTCAAGATGCAATGTCTCTTGCGAATTCAGATCCAAGCATCGGCTATTGGAAACGTCCTTTGCACAAGGTGCCATTTTGGATATTTCATGCCCCTCGTGTACATAATTGTAGCAACTAGGCCACATGGACGTTTATCCCCGTTCTACAGAGAAGGAGCTGAGGCCATTGAGAGCGACTTGTCCAGCTGGAAGTCTGACTCCAGATCTAGGAACTCTCCATCACCTGGGGATCCCCAGAGACAGTCGTCCTCCAGGGACTGGAGACGCCGGGGAGGGAGCCCCATGCTGTGCTCACCAGGGTACCGTAGGGTAGGCGTTAGGCTGGAAGAAGTGGGTGTAGTGAGGAGCTATGGGCTCAGGAAGGCCATGGACACTCAGAGAATGTTCCCGAAGCATTTCCATTCCCTTCTAATGAGGATGAGGGCGAGGCACACAAAATCCGGTCGAAATTTCTCTTTTTTTATTTTCCCCAAATCAGACTCAATCTTGACTACCTTAATAGAGGGAAACTTAACAACCCTTTTTCATCCACACAAAATGTTGATAAGAAGGAACAAACCACGGGGACCTTTTGTTCTATGATCTTGACCTCGGAACTGCTAAAGAATGCGTCCGTATTTCTCTGTCAGAAAGTCCGCAGGAACCAAAGGGAGAAGAAACTGAAGTCTGTAAACAAAGTTCAGAAAGACGCACTTCGGTTCCAGGAAAAGATTCTCTTTGGCTCTGTGCTCAATCTGGGTTGAATTGGCAGCTTGAGCGTCTCTGGGAAGCCCCTAAGTAGCTTGGAGAACTCGTGTTGCATCAAAGGGTAATTGCTGTCGTTTGAAAGGATTGATGTTTGGGTTCTTCGGGTGATATTGTGAGAAGAAAAATATTTATTAAAGACTGGCCTGTGCATGTATGGTAAAAACCGGACCCCAGAGACAATAACAAAAAGAATGGTGACCTCAACCGTCCTTCCATTAGGAAGGGGAAGGCGCTGTTGGCATGACCCACATCTTGTTTTCATTGGACCTTTCCCTTCAAAACACGCGGGGGAGCGGGACCCCTCCCCTCGGGCAGGTATGACGTCCCGCCCTCGGATCTCTCTTTGGCTCTTAGAACCTGCTGTTCTCACCTCCAAACTCCTTCCGCACAGGTCCCTCTTACTTAACCATTTGTGTCTAGTGCGCCTCCTCTCCATCCCGTTTCTCTATCTTGTATTTGGATTGAGCAATGGCAGGGTCGGAAGGTCAGCCTTCAGGGGCCTCTGGTTTCCTTCTGGACTCCACGACTGGCCCCTGGATGATCACCATGAAGGCTGATGCCAAGGAGTTTTCCCAGAGGGGGTCACGGTTCCTGAACCTTAAGTCCAGGCCTATCCTCCAACCAAAAGCTTCCTCAGTTTATGGGTTTGCTTGCATTCGGGGGTCCGTTGTTTGAAGTTAATTAAGTAAATCTAATCAGACCACGTTGACCCAAATTACATGTGGGGAGCAACTGCCCGGTGAATGTCCGTCGGGTGGACAACAAATTGGCTTCCCTTCCTCAATCCAGGCTCTGTCTCCGAAGCTGGGAAAAGTAGCTGACACTGTCCCTTCCTTGGTTGGTCCAAAGCGTGCACGCAGCCCCAGGGCTCTGGTTATTTCCATTGTAATGTTTCTCTAGAGTTTCTCTAAGGAGGGGATGAACTTGGTGAATAGGAGGGGCTGCAGACTGATGCTCCGTGGGCCAAATCCAGCAGCAAGCACTTTTGATCTGACTTTCGCGGTCTTTTACATTCTTTTAAATTAGAATTTACGAATCAGAAGATTTTAACCTAAAAATACCGGATCTCTCTCCCCGTACACCAGGTCTACATTTCTCCACAGCATCACGCGGGTGGACCAGAGTCTGCCTCTCGTAGAGGAGCGTGAGCCCGACTCCCCTACAGTGCATGTCTGCCCCAAGGGGCATTGCCATGAATGATTTTGTGGGCATGGCTCCCCCTCCATATGTAGAGTAAGTACATGTTTCCCTGTTTCTCAAATTTAGAGGGACAGTTGCATAATTTTAGAAAAAAATGGATGAGAACATATGTTTTTTTTCAATAGGAAACAATTTCAACATTTTTCATCTGCCTGGCCTCTTTGGACATTTCGGTGTTCAACTCTTGCCCTCCTACTGTCTTCTTTTATGTGATGGAGATCGTACACTTTTCATTTCTGGGAGGTTCACAAAGGCCAGATGGAAAGAGGAAATGGTTGTCTGCAAAATAAATCTTTTTTAAGAGTTTTAATTGGGGGGCTCCTGGGTGGTTCAGTCGGTGAAGCGTCTGCCTTCGGCTCAGGTCATGATCTTGGGGTCCTGGGATCGAGCCCTGCTCAGCAGGGAGTCTGCTTCTCCTGTTCCCTCTGTCCCTGCCCCATCCCTTGTGCTTGCGCTCTCTTTCTCTTTCTCTCCAATAAATAAATAAAATATTTTTTTTAAAAAAAGAGTTTTAATTTTCAGGGTTTATCTGGGTAGGGATTTTTTTCAACTCAGGCCGTAAATTATCAGAGTCAGCTGATACGAGGCACAAATGGAGGAGATGAAGTCATAGACTCAACACATAGTCAGTCCATGGGATGGGGATCTGGGGTCGGGCATGAGCTGGAGCCGAGCTGCAGTCGGGCAGGAAGCTGAGGACGGGAGCACCAAGATCAGAACCAAAGGAAGCCAAGTCAAGAACTTACTGGAAGAGCCAAATCAGAGCTCAGGAAACTAGAAGAGGAAAACATGTTTGGAATCCATGTCCTGCCTGGGTTTCAGGACTTCTACACACATAGAAGCTTAAGGCCAACTTGGGTTTTTTTGGCAACTAAGTTGACCCGTAATCTTTGTTTAAAAAATTACATTCTCGGGATCCCTGGGTGGCGCAGCGGTTTGGCGCCTGCCTTTGGCCCAGGGCGCGATCCTGGAGACCCGGGATCGAATCCCACATCGGGCTCCCGGTGCATTACATCTCACTCACCCTTCCACCAGAGAACTTACTATGACACACAAATGGTTTCTTTGTTTGGTTTAACTCTCCTTAAAACATACACTTTATCAAAATGTATCAAAGTGTATTAAAGTGTAACACATATATGTGTCCGATTTTGTTTTGTGTTTTTACAAGTGAATATACCAAGTAACCAGCACCCAAATAAAAAAATAAAACAAAATATCAGAAAGGGAGACAGACCAACTCTGGGAAACGAACTAGGGGTGGTGGAAGGGGAGGAGGGCGGGGGGTGGGGGTGACTGGGTGATGGGCACTGAGGGGGGCACTTGATGGGATGAGCACTGGGTGTTACTCTGTATGTTGGCAAATTGAACACCAATAAAAAATAAATTTATAAAAAAATTAAATAAAACATTACTCACATCTTTATCCTCATTATCAGGCATTTCCCTTCTAGGAATAAGCGCTATCCTGATACATCCCAGAGAGATTACTTTTTCTTGCATTTTTTTTTAACTTTACAGAAATGGAATAATACAGTCTTACGTTGGCTCTTTTTGTTCGGGACTATGTTTTTGAAAACCCCATACTTTGTTGCACACAGCGTTGTTTTGCTTACGTTGGATGAAAACGCTGTGCATCTCTCCATTCTACTCCTGACACACGTGTGAGTGGGTGGCCGCGTGGGGCTCTCTCGATAATTGTGTCACACACATTTCTGTATGTATTTCACGGTGACTCTGCGTGTGTTTCTTCTGGGAGTATTTTCACGAAAGAAAGCTCTGGGTCGTGGAGAAGGCTCCTGCCCTCGTCCGGGGCCCGAGCTGCTAACCCAACGTCCGCCGCCTGTGGGTGGGGCTCCCGGGGGCCTCCCATCACCAGCCTGGGAACCGCTCGTCCCTGTCCCTGTCCCTGTCCCTGTCCCAGTCCCGGGAGGGGCATCCGATGCGTCCCGTGAGCGGCTCCCCAGCAACGCCCAAGGCCGAGAGCTTTCCTGTGACAACCGCTCATCTGAACGCTTCCTTCTGAAAAGGGTCTTTTCATGTCTTTCACTCACTTTTTTCTATTGTGTTCTCGGACTTTTTCTCCTTTCATGTCTATGAGCTTTCCACATATATGAATGAATACATATATTCTGCATATGAATGCTTTTGAGGTACCTGCTTTGCAAGTATTTTCTCCCATGCTATAACTCGTTTTGATGAACTGATATTCTTTTTTTTTTTTTTTTAAAGATGTATTTACTTATTTGAGAGAGAAGGAGGGAGGGAGCAGGGGCGGGAGGGGCAGGGGGACCGAGAGCGATGCCCCAGCAGATTCCCCAGGCCGTGAGCCCGGTGCCCGGTGCAGGGCCAGACCCCAGGGCCCCGAGATCGTGACCTGAGCTGACATCGGGCATCGCCCGTCTAGTGGCCCGAGCCCTCCAGGCGCCCCGGTGAGCGGATAGTACAATGCAGGCCAAGGTATCTTTTCTTTCTTTCTTTCTTTCTTTCTTTCTTTCTTTCTTTCTTTCTTTCTTTCTTCTTTCTTTCTTTCATCTTCTTTCTTTCTTTCTTTCTTTTTTAAGATTTTATTTATTTATTCATGATAGACATAGAGGGAGAGAGAGAGGCAGAGACCTAGGCAGAGGGAGAAGCAGGCTCCATGCAGGGACCCGATGTGGGACTCGATCCCAGGACCCCGGGGTCATGCCCTGGGCTGAAGGCGGCGCCAAACCGCTGAGCCCCCCAGGGATCCCCCTAAGGTATCTTTTCTGTAGTTGCTGCTTGTCCACGGGCTTCATCGAGGATGTTTTTGCCTACGTCAAAGTCACAAAGACATTCTTCTATATTTTACCTTAGAAGCATTATTTTATCATCCCTCTGGGCATCTGGAGGCAGCGTGGCTTGCAGCGAGGCTGGGAGCGGGCCTCTGTGCCCGGGTAGGCCCTCGACGGCGGCACCCGAGAAGACAGCCCCTCCCGCTCCGCTTCCCGGCACTGCGGTCACCATGTGGCCACCCACGACGGCCGGAGGCTGGGGCTCCTCTCCGTGCCCCTGGCCTTGGCCCGGTTGCTCCGATGCGGCTCAGCCGCTCCGTAAGGGATCTTCACATCGGGGTGTACAACTGTCGCGCTTGTGCTTAGACGCCAATACTGTCTTAGTTACTCTTGGATCTTTGCATTTCTCACGGAAATGAAAGAAGCCTCTTGTTAAGCTCTACGTGGACACATGCACACAACATGCTCAGAACCTAACATGCTCGGGTTTGCATTGAGGTTACAGGTCAATTTGAGAAGTGAAATGTTTATGATTTACAGTATTGAGTCTTTTTGGCCGCTAGCATGGTTTTAGCACCTGCTTTATTAGGCTTTCAGCTTTCTCTCAAACTTGCTCTCATTTCTCAAAAGGCCCTCACCACCCTTCCCAGGAGATTTTTCCTAAAAATAATCACTATTTTATTAATTCACTCATTTTCTGATTGCACCAGTAATAATTATTTAATATACAAAAACCTTTTAATTATAAAAAGAGGAGATAAAAAATCAATAATTCATTCATGATCTTAACCATCTAAATATCATCCTTATATGTCATAAAATAGAGATGTCACATACATTCTTTGGTATCTTACATTGTCTCTTAATATTTCAGTGAGATATTTTCTCACTTGAATAAATTTCCATTTGAATGTGATTTTTAAAATACCCAAGTAGTATTATTCCAACATATTGACATCAAATCAACTATTTAACAAAGCCCCTGTCATCGGTAATTCACACTTTTTGCAGATTATTTTTCATTCTGAGTCATACTGGAGCAAACTTTCTTGTAAATAAATATTCGCTTTTGTGCCTGATTTGCAAGATTCTCTGAAAAATATTGGGGTTCCTCTTGCCAGCTGTCCTCTTGGCAAGGACGTCATCTTTAAACCCTACGTGGCAACTCCTGATGTATCCCCAGGATGCCCAGGGAAGACACGCGACCTGGAGGTCCAGCCACTTCACCAGGGTCACAGCCTCTCGGGTGATTATCCAAAGTGCCTCCTTCTGGGTGAGGACAGGGCAGGTTCTGAGCAGACGCAGCAGGTCTACACCGCCCTCCATGGGAAGCCTGCCATTCCCGCCTGCGCCTGCGAGAACACCGAGCCGTACCGGGCCGGTGAGGTCATCTGGGAAACCCCAGCTCCCCATTTCTCCCGTCTGCACCAGCACCAGATGGTGGGACGGCCACTCGAAGTTTCCCCGGGAATATGCAGTGCACCCCCCCCCCAAGGCTCCTGGAAGCCTCAGGCGTCGTGTACACTGTTCCAGGGGGGCTTCTAGGGGGTAGCGCTTTACAGTAAGTTCTCTAGAGGGTCTCTCACATTATAGGAACACCCCTCCCCTTCTTTCTGCTTCTCCTCCTTTTTCAGTGAGGAGAAAGCACTGAAGAATCAGAGGGACTGGATGAACTGGAGACGTAGGGCAGCTGAGGTGAAGTGTGTCTGGCTTTGGCATAGAATCTGGCGCTCAGCTCTGGGGGAGTTTGAGTCTTGATTTTAAAAGTTACAGTCTAAATAAATAAATAAATAAATAAATAAATAAATGTAACAGTCTGGTGGGGATCTGGGGGGCTCAGGGGTTCAGTGCCTGCCTGTGGCTCAGGGTGTGACCCCAGGTCCAGGGATCGAATCCCCACAGGGAGCCTGCTTCTCCCTCTGCCTGGGTCTCTGCCTTTCTCTGTGTCTCATGAATAAATTTATAAAATCTTGAAAAAACGTTTTAAAAATAAAAGTTACAGTCTGGGGCGCCTGGGTGGCTCAGTTGGTTAAGTGTCTGACACTTGATTTCCAAACCAGGTCACCATCTCAGGGTCCTGGGATCGAGACCCAAGCCAGGCTCCCTGCCCACTGGGGAGTCCACTTGAGGACGCTCCCTCTTCCTCTGCCCCTCCTCCTGCTCTCTCTCTCTTTCTCTCTTTAAAATAAATAAATAATTTTTTTTTAAAGTTACTGTCTGAGTGCTCTTCTGCAGGGCCTCATGAGTAGGCTTATCATCCATTTGGGGCTACTCTTGGCGAGGGGACTCATCATTTATTTATATCTCATTCCAAAAAAACTAATCCAGAAGGATTTGTCTGCAGTGATGACACCCGTAGCAACGTGCCTTGGTTGGTGATGGGCAACTAGAGGACTGGGTGCAGAAGCCGCCACCTGGCTTGGAAGGGAAGAGAGGGAGGATATTTGATCAGTATCCATTAGGGATGTGTGTCGAGGGAAGCATATTCCTGATTTTGGGTCAAATGTTCTTTTTTTTTTTTTTCTGGGGCGGGGGGGCGGGGGTCAAATGTTCTTATTGCTCCTGGAGCTAAGCTAGAGAAGACAAGGGAGGCTGATGATAATGACTGTTACGAGACGTCCAGAGGTGAAAGGCAGTTGGTGGATACGGGCAGGGAGTCCCGATGGGTGCTTGGGTCAGGCGGACCTAATAACGTTCCCTTGAACCGCAAGGTCTCAGGCGGCGAGGGACAGACCTCTCTCCCAGCCCTAGATGCACGTCCCTAAATGGCCGTTGATGTTTTCATGGCTTCACCCTCACCTTTTACCCTCCTGTTCTTTTCCCCTTGAAGATGTTTGCTTCCAACAAGGACGTGTGTGTGTGTGTGGGGGGGGGAATTGCAAACAACAATACTCTGACCCCATGCCACTCGCTGAGCACTCAACTCAGTTCAGTTGAAGTCAACCAGATCCCTCTAATCATAAATTTTTAAATTTACGAACTGGCACGGAGTCACACAAGGCACATGCCCTAGCGAAGCCACATTAACTCTTCCCACCACGAACGGGCTGCCTGCCCTGCCAGCTAGGGTCACTTTAACTCTGCAGCTTGTACGCGAGCCTCTGAAGACTTCTGCAAGGAGAAGGCTTTGCCGTGCACTGGGTCCTGGTAAAGCAAAGAGGAGTAGGGCACAGTCAAGTCTCTTGAGGCCGATTATTTCAAAATAGGCAACGGGTAACACTCATAAAAGCCATCAGTGGGGGCAGCTGATGGAGAACTGTGGGGGCCTGAGCTGTTGCCCTCCTTGCACGTGAACAAATAGCCCAACACAGTCTCATGGAAGCTTCCAGAAGACACCAGCCGCGTGGGTCAGAGATAAGGGACCCCACACACATGCACAGCCATGAACGTCACGTCTGCCACGTTTCCCTCCGTCCAGCTATTATCTGGGCACGGCTGGGGTCCTTGAATTTAGGGCACCTAAACCCTTCCTACTTCACAGGAAGCAGTAAGCTCTGCAGGTGGATGCATTGTGTCCGTCTCCCAAGGCTGCTCACCGCACGTCTTTTTTTTTTTTAATAAAATTATTTTTTATTGGTGTTCAATTTGCCAGCATATAGAATAGCACCCAGTGCTCATCCCGTCAAGTCTTTGAAAAGTCAGCCAGAGACCAAAGGACAGTTGGTGCCTCCCTCACAGGACATGTGGAACCTCGTAGAGAATTAGCCCTGCTGGGAGATCAAGGAGGACTTCCCGGAGGAGTTGTCTAGCGTAGAGACTAAATCGGAGGCGACCAGGTGGAGACGTGGAAGGGAAGACGCTTGAGTGAGTGGAAACTGAGTAAAGACCTGGAGACGGAGGGAAGAGAGGTCAATAATTCGCAATTTCTCGGGAGGAAAGTATTATTCTCGGCTTCAATGATTTCAACACATTTTGATCATTTAAATGGATTGCTTCATGGGGCTGACCTGATGGTCGCAGTGATGTTTGTGACGGCTCAGGGAGCTGCGGGCCACGGAGAAACGCATTTTGCCTTCTGGAGCCACATGGTACGGATCCCTGTCGGCCCACCGAGTCATGAGGGAAGCACAGTAGCTCACGGGGGGGGGACACCCCCTTCCCGCGGCCCCAGGGCCTCGGGTCCTGGTTTCTAGGCCCTTCACCATCTGGAGCTGCTCGTCTCTGGGCCACCCCCCGGAACACTGAACCAGCGTCCTGCGGCACGGGTCAGAGTTCTGTGGCCTCGAGTGCACCCTGTGAGCTCCGAAGGGTCGAACTCACCGAGTCTACTGATCGCTTCTGGGTCTGCGAGAATTAGTGTCGCCGGAGCAGCCAGCTGAGCGGGGGAGCCTCAGCCCCAGCCCGACTGGGATTCGTGTGGCCCTCGGAGTGGCCCTCGGGGTGGCCCTTGGGGCCCAGGGAGGCGCTCCAGTGCGGAGACAAGAGCCCTTGGGGGCCTGAAGCTCTCCCCGCCTTGGGGCCAGAGGACAGGCTGCATCAACAGAATGGGGTGGGGGAGACTCAGGACAGGGAAATGCAGATTCCTGAGTCCCCCAGCCAGGAAATCACTGTCCCAGCAAGAAATCTGCATTTGTAACAGACCCCTTCTGTGAGTCTCTGCCCTCAAATACTCCTATGTGCTCAAATATTAGCACCCTCCTGCTTAAGAAGGTCCTTTAAGGGGCCCCCGGGGGGCTCCGTGCTTGAGCAGCTGAATTTGGCCCAGGGTTAGACCCCGGGGTCCCGGAATCGAGTCCCGCGTCGGGCTCCCTGCATGGAGCCTGCTTCTCCCTCTGCCTGTGTCCCTGCCTCTCTCTCTGTGTCTCTCATGAATAAATACATAAAATCTTACAAAAGAAACAGTGCTTTAGGAATGTGCTCTGTCCCAAAGGAGTTACTCGCTCTCCCCAGGCGCCAGCGCACTCTCTGCTTCCCGGGAGGAATTTCCCCCGTATTGTTGCCAGGGTCCCTTTAACACTGTGGTGGTGGTGGGGGGGGAGTCAATCTCCTTATCAGCATTACAAGGGCAGTGGGGGCAGGTGCATCCCTTTGTCCCCAGGGGGACTCACACAGGGGACTCAGGAGCCCAGCCTGCGTGTGCAGCTCCCATAGGCTAATTCTCAGAAAGGGCTGCAAAAGGGGTGCTGGGCTCGTGCGGGTGAACGATGGTCACGCTGACAATACACAGATGTGCCTGAGCGTCTAGGGGAGCAGAGCACGGGGCGGGGGGTGCACAAAAAAGTGGGTATCAAGGTAAGAACCACGCAGGGAATACATGGCGTTGGGGGAAAGAGGGAGTAAGGACTGGACTGGGGGTTTTCTACCTTCAGAGGCAGAAAGAAACTGTCCCGGGAGAGCCCAGGCAATCCGCGGCGGATGGAAAGGCTGGCCAAGGCCAACAATGTGCCCTGGAATAGACATTTTGTATTATATACGGTTGCATTTTTTAAATTTTATTTATTTATTCATGAGAGACACCGAGAGGGAGAGAGAGAGGCAGAGACACAGGCAGACGGAGAAGCAGGCCCCATGCAGGGAGCCTGACGCAGGACTCGATCTCGGGACCCCAGGATCACGCCCTGGGCCAAAGGCAGACGCTCCACCCCTGAGCCCCCGGGGGCCCCTTTCCAGTGCAATTTAAATGTAAGTGCAATGCACTCCATAAACCAGAATAGGACTTATCCCCCCAAAAGTCTCTGGTGAATTGGAAAAGTCCCAAATGAACTGTAGGGATTAGAACTGACAACGTCTGTGGTTTGGAAGGTCAGAAAAGGCCTCTTTCAGAATAGAGGCTTCAGATGGACTTTTTTTTTTTTTAAAGATTTTATTTATTTATTTATGAGAGACAGAGAGAGAGAGAGGGAGAGACACAGGCAGAGGGAGAAGCAGGCTCCATGCTGGGAGCCCGATGCAAGGGAGAGGCGCTGGCCGGTTAGACGGGGGAGCCCGCGGGTCGCCGCAGGCCGGTCCGACCTCGGGGTGATTTGGGAGGTTCCAGGGAGTCCAGGCTGGGGTGGCCCGCGGGTGTGCAGGTGGGCTCCTCCAGGGGAGGGGTCCCGGGCCGCCTGCCGTCCTCCCTGCTCTCTGTGCTCACTGCCCCCTGAAGCTCACAGGGGACTGTCCCTGACACTCATCCCCGCTTTTACGGGTACAGATTGCTGTTAATTTTTTATGTCTCAGAGCCTTGCACTAGAATTTTCCGGTCTCTTTTCCTGTGCATCTTAACTTCCTACTGGATTCAAGGTACAGTGAAAAATTCTTAGAATGGAATTTTCTGCGTGTATGAGTATTTTTATAACGGTCCCTGCCCCACCGGGCCTGTATTTTTAATTTTTTTTTCTTTTATTGAAATCTCTGAAACACTCATGACAAACCCTGGTATTTGCTACTCGGGTCACAGGCACACGAAGGCTCCATCACTGTGTCGTGTCATAGGTGCGGTACCTGCGTAGTGACGGCTATGGAATAATCTGTAGGGCGCTGTGTTGTATTTACAGTTTTCAAAATAGAAATAAACTTGGTGCCCGGTTACAGCACTCTCAGTTCTTGGCCCAGGAACCCTGCTCAGAACTACAATCTGGAATCCAGCATCAAAAAGTGAGGCTGGGGGGATGCCCGGGGGGCTCAGGGGTGGAGCATATGCCTTCGGCCCAGGGTGTGACCCCAGGGTCCTGGGTTCGAGTCCCGCGTCAGGCTCCCTGCATGGAGCCTGCTTCTCCCTCTGCCTGGGTCTCTACCTCTCTCTGTGTTTCTCGTGAATAAATAAATAAATAAAATCTGAAAAAAAAAAAAAAGTGAGGCTGGAGCATGGGGGGGGCTCAGTCACTCGGGCTGGAGGCGGCATCCCGGGAGGGGGAGGACAGGCCCCCGTCCGGTTAGCGGGGGAGCTGCCGTGCAGGTGAGCTGTCCCCCGACGGCGTCCGCCGTGCCGCTCTCCTCCTCACCTGGCGCCCAGGCCTCGCCCTCAGGAAGCCGCTCGCTGTCCCAGTGAGCATCCTCCTCGAACCCTAACCCTGGGGCCTGGGGATGTGACCCGCTGGACCCGAACTTCCCTCAGAGGTTTCCAGGCTTAGAAGTTTTGGGTTTGGAAGACAGTGAAACATTTCTTTTTTTTAAAAAAAAGACTTTTTTTTTTTTAGGACAGAAATGCGGGAAAGTTGAGAAGATCACCCCGGAGGTGGCCGCAGGCCGCGCACCCAGTTCCTCCTCTTACCCACGTGTGAGCGTGGCACGTTCGCCGCAACTGCTGAAGCAAGCCACGCACTGTGAATACGGCCCATGAGGTCAAGTCCACATTTTATTCGTATTTCTTTAGTTCCCGCCTGCCGCTGCCTTCTGTTCCGGGCCCGGCCCAGAGCGCTGTGTCGCAGCGAGTCGCGCGTCTCGGAGTCTCCTCGGTCTGGACGACCCTGACAGACTCGGGGTGGGGGGACAGTAGGGTGTTTTGTCGGCTGTGTCTCACTCGGGATTCGTCTGAGGCCGGAGTGCCGCTGCGACCGGAGCACCCGGGTCACGGACCTCGTGGGCTCGGGCCGCCAGGGCAGGCCCCCCAGCTTCTCCGCCACGCGGTCACGCTCCCCACTGCCTGGCCCACCTCCTGGAAGAAGGTGTGTGAAGCAGGGAGCATCCCATCAATTACTTTGCAGTTTTCTGCACAGAAGCGGTGCTTCTGCCACCATTTGCCACGTCACTATGGACTTCTACGCACTTCTAGAGTTTGAATTAGGATTCAATACTGTTCCGTGCTGCTCAGATCACCCCGGCTCTGGCCACTGGGAGCCCCTTATCAGTTCCTGCTGGTCACATGTTTCTACCTAAGGATGACTATCTTATATGGCAGTTAGAACACTGTAAGCATCAATTTAAAATTTTTCATGTGGGGACACCCGGGTGGCTCAGTGGTTGAGCATCTACCTTTGTCCCAGGCTGTGACCCCGGGGTCACATCGGGCTCCCTGCATGGAGCCTGCTTCTCCCTCTGCCTGTGTCTCTGCCTCTCTCTGTGTGTCTCTCATGAATAAATAAATAAAATATTTAAAAATAAAAATAAAAATAAAATTTTTCATGTGTTTGGATCATACATGTAATATATACTTATGAGAGATAATCTCCATGATAACACAAAAGGCATAAGAAGCTAAAATCACGTAAAATGTACTGCTCAGGCTCGACACGTTAGCTTGATGCTTTCTACTTTTTACAAGTGTATTTAGAGATCATGCTGAGAATTTAAGCCGAACACATCGTCTGGTCTTCAGAAGAACACGATATGGAAAGGGTCTTGATAAAGCGGAATATTTATCTCCGAATGGCTTGTTAGTTTTTTTTCCAATTAAAAAAGGAAGCAAAGGGATCCCTGGGTGGCACATAGGTTTAGTGCCTGCCTTTGGCCCACGGCGCGATCCTGGAGACCCGGGATCAAATCCCACGTCGGGCTCCCGGTGCATGGAGCCTGCTTCTCCCTCTGCCTGTGTCTCTGCCTCTCTCTCTCTCTCTCTCTCTCTCTGTGACTATCCTAAAAAAAAAGGAAGCAAAAAATTTTTTAGAAATTTAAAAATAAAAATAAATAAATAAATAAGGAAGCAGAGTGATCAACGACTCAAATCGATATAACTTTTTTGTCATGCAAAAAAATTCGCAGGGTGTTTGACAGCAGAAATTCGGACTCTCTTCTTTGCGACTCCTACAGACCAGTACCGGGGGGTTACATGGGCCGCTGTCGAGGTAGAGCTACTCACCAGGAAATTCTAGTAGGATTATTTTAAAACATTTTTTTTTCATTTATTTATGATAGTCACACACAGAGAGAGAGAGAGAGAGAGAGAGAGAGAGAGGCAGAGACACAGGCAGAGGGAGAAGCAGGCTCCATGCACCAGGAACCCGATGTGGGATTCGATCCTGGGTCTCCAGGATCGCGCCCTGGGCCAAAGGCAGGCGCCAAACCACTGCGCCACCCAGGGTTCCCTAGTAGGATTATTTTAATAGGGATAAAATAATCCCTATTATTAGTAGGATTATTCGTCAGAAAATGGTGTAGGATTTCAACCACTTAAAGGAATGAAGAATAATGGTTCCAGAATGACATTTTCAGTACTGACGAGAAAGTAGAACTAGAAGGCACAGCTCTGGTCCCCGCTAGTCCTACATATTAGCTACTTACTCAACTCAGGAAAGTTTACTTCTGTTACATGTGAGGTTACTTTGATTCCAGGTGTGATGGTTTCCAACTTGGAATCCCCTATATCCTTATTAAGTTGGAAACTTACTGTCTGACCTCCAGATTATCAATGTCAATTTTGTCTTCATGGAGGAGCGCTCAAGTTTAAATAAACTACTTAAAGCTACTTGGGTCTTAATATTGTAATCAAAATTTGGAAACTTAGTTTTCTTTGAGCCTTTATGTTTTGTCAATATTTTTACCAATTGGGTACATGTTATATAAACTGTTAAGTAACAAACTGTTATTTCTGAGGGAGGCTTTGGTTAATATTTAATAACCTCAATTCAAACATATTGAACTATTTACATACTTAGTAAATTAGGTCTTTTAAATACGGTATTTTTAAACGTTTAAAAAATTATATTTATTTATTCATGAGAAACACAGAGAGAGAGGCAGAGACACAGGCAGAGGGAGAAGCAGGCTCCATGCAGGGAGCCCGACGCGGGACTCGATCCCGGGACTCTGGGGTCACGTCCTGGGCCAAAGGTAGATGCTCAACCGCTGAGCCACCCGGGTGTCCAACTCGTAAAAGTTTTAAATTTATTTATAATCACTGTATTCAAATCTCTTGGTAAATACTTTAAATTTTGCAATCTCATATCAAGGGTTTCCCCAATACTTAGACAATATATACCTAATGAATTCACGTGGAAATATAGTTAATCCTAAATTGCCTTAAACATTCCAATACAGTTTATGTATTTTGGCAAATTATTTTATAAGATTCAGCTTAAATTCAAAGCTCACTCATACAGTTTATTAGGGATCTATGTAGGTTCATAGGTCGGAGTCTCCTGAACACAGCAAACCCTTCAAATTCAAATACTGAGAAGCTAGTCCACTGATTGCAAGACTTAGTCTTGAGCCTAACTCACAAATGGTAAATCCACATTTTCTATTTATGCTTCAGTATTGATTTTCTAGGGTTGAAAATTGTTTATCCATACAGAGGCCGCAGAGGAGCCGCCTGAAGAAGACACGGCCCAACGACGCCTGCCGAGGCCGCGGAACTCACAGGCCCGAGGGGTCGAGCCCATGCACAAGCGCTGACACGCCCACCGCGGGTGCAGGCTCATGATGCTCGTGCCCACAGGTCATCTTGATGACAAATATGTGTCAGCTCCCTTTAACTTTTCCTGATTATTTTTCCCTTTGCCTCTATACTCTGTAAGAATTTAACTTTGTTTCCCATGAAACAAAGTTGGGTTTGATTTTTTCATCATATTTGGAGTATCTTAAATTAAATGAAATGTGCATTATAAACGTCCCCCGTTCCAACCGCTCTATGAATTTTTTTTTTTTTGGTAAAATAGCCATTTTTCATTAATACCCGTGAACAGATTACCTTTTTTAAAGATTTATTTATTTATTTATTTATTTTATTTTTTTTACTTATTATTCTAAAGAGAGAGAGAGAGAGCTTGTGCGAGTGAGCATGGGTGGGAGGGGCAGAGGGAGAGGGAGAGAGTCTCAAGCAGACGCAGAAAGCGCTTCAAGGAGGAGTTGGCTCTCATCTCGCAAAGGGTGACGCCGGCAGGTGTGACATCTGCGGGTCAGGAGGCTTCTCTGTTGATCCGAGTCTACAAGGCTCCGGGGACAGAACCGTGTCAGATTCGAGTCAATCCCCCAGAAGGAATCCTGCCTTTACATGAATTGTCTTCTCTGGAGAACCCGGACTCATAGGTTTGCTCTTGTTTCCGGAGTCGTGTATCCTACACAAGTGACTCTCTATGACCTCTGGGCCAGGTGGGTTCACGGGGCTCAAGCTTCTGCTTGCCCCTCTTGGAGTGCTCGTGGTGCACCCGCCTGGGCTGGGAGGATGCTGAAGGGCAGCTGGAATCAGCTGCATGCTGGCGCCGCGGCCCCCGTCCAGCTGAGATGCGGGACCGCAGCCTCGGGCACAGGCCTGCGAGTGGGGGGCTGGGTCTGCTCGGCCCGCGGCTGCCCAGCTGCCTCTCTGCTCCAGAGAGGGGCCACTCCCGAGTCCTCCGAACTCCAGACCCTGGGGTGCACGTCCACAGAGACCGAGAACCGGAGCCTCGGAAAGGACAGGTGTGGGCCTGCCAGTGCGACGCGGCGACGGGCCACCCAGGCTGCAGAGACCTCGGTGGTGGGGTTCTTGTCTCTGCCCAGTCCTGGTGCACCCTGGGGCCTGCACTTGGACTCCACAGGCTCTCTGTTCCGGACTCAGACCAGGGCCCCAGAAAGGGCCAAGTGATCATCTGGTCTACCAGGGGGAACCATCTATCTGGCACCGGGAGCAAACGCTCGATGCCTGTGCTCCCTCTGGGTCTCACGTCAGGAGAGACCAGGCTCAGCTGTCGGTGTGGCCCACATCCTCGCTGGAGTGTGACGCGCCCACCCCGGTCTCCGGTCCCTCCTTGGCCTTTGTCCCTCAGCTTTGCAGTTACTCTGCCGCTGGAGGGGGCGGCGCGGGCGATCACAGAATAGATCGTAGACGCGAGTGGGTTTAACCTGGAGGTTGCCCCTAAAAGACATCGAGGAGCTCTTGAGGCTTCGCGAGCACAGTCAAAGGCCAGCTGTCTAATGGACAGATCTGAAAGCAATCTGGAGACTGGGTTCAAGTAGGGCAACCTCGGAGGCCGGCTGTCCGGCATCTCGGAGGAGTTTGTCTAGAAGGATAGACCAGAGTCTGAGGTGGATAAGCCACAAAAAGCGAGGAAGTGGACTTAAACAGTGACTAGGCTGCACAGACGAGCCCGAGGACAGTGGGGTGAGGGCCGGGAGGACCAGCGCGGGACGCCCGGAGGCTGCAGCTGGACGCACTGCTCGGCAGAGCACAGCTGGGACGTCTCCGGTCGTCTGAGCATCTCCAGCTTTCCAGAAAGCCTCCTATGAAAAGAAGTGTCTCAGAGCATCTGGTGGATGCTCAAGGGGTGAGTCGTCTGTCCGCTTACCACCACCGCCTGGGTCATTGGTCTGGCAATTTCTTACCCCAAATCCCCACGATAAAGGTCTTAGACCAAAAAAGGCGGTAAGGGCAAGGGAATTTCTCCGTGACCTCAGCCCACGCGCGTCTGTGGGGCCCCCGGCAAGGACGGAGGCGAGGCCTCCCGAGCTGCTGCTGCGCTCCGCCCAGGACGAGGGGCCCGGAGCCGCCAGGGGCATGTCCGCTCGGGCCAGGGAAACGGTGTTTCCGAGGAAAGAGGAAGGAGAGGACTCACCACCCAGAGTCCTCCCATGACCACGGGCGTCCGGTTCGCTCCCGTTACACCCCCAGCCATGGCACAGGGCCTGCCCTGCTGCCTGGAATTAATGGTCCGACTCAAAGGAATTTAGGACATAGATGCCCCATTAGCAGGAAAACGGGGTTACATGTGCGATCCCTCCTTCTCAACTTCCTGTTGTGTAATTATTCAAGATCTCAGGGCTCAGGATGCTGTTGAAAGTGGAGAAATATAGTTTAAAAGAAAAAAAAAGGGGGTCCCTGGGTGGCTCAGTGGTTGAGCATCTGCCTTCGGTTCAGGGCGTGACCCGGGGTCCCGGGATTGAGTCCCACGTCAGACTCCCTGTATGGAGCCTGCTTCTCCCTCTGCCTGGGTCTCTGCCTCTCTCTCTGTGTGTGTCTTTTCATGAATAAATAAAATCTTAAAAAAAATAAATAAAAGAAAAAAAATGAGCCTCAGTCATGTAACTTGATTTTTCATTGGCAGGAATACTCCTCTCATCCAAATGTGTTATTTATGAAGAAATGCTCGCCAGAAGCAAAATCTCATGAGTTAATCAGTTACATTTTAAGAATTAAACAGCTGGCTTTCTTATCTGAAATGTTAGCCTCTAAGCAAGCAACCTTAGGCCTCATGCAGTCATCAGTCACCAGGATAGAAGACAAGACTTCGGAATATCGCACTTAGTAAGCTACTAAGCTCCAACCAATAGCTTCGAAAATCTAAACTCACAGATATTTAGTTTTTCCTTCTTGGACTGCTATAGTTGGGTTTTTGTGTCAGTGGTGACTCGGTGAAAATTGACCGTGGGAACATCATCCAAGAACACAGCAGCCTGGATAACAGATATGCCTGCCAACGACCTATATACTCTGAGTCTAATATCAAGCAAGAAAAGGAAGATAAAGAATACATTTGCTTGGCAGTTGCATGGCTTTTTTTTTTCCAGAAATTGACAAGCTGAAACTAACATTTATATGGAAATGCAAAACATCCCAGAGAGTCAAAGCCATCTTTAAAAAAAGGGGGGGGGGGGCAAAGTTAAGAACACGTATTTTCTTACTTCTTTTTTTTTTTAAGATTTTATTTATTTATTCATGAGAGACACAGAGAGAGAGAGAGAGGCAGAGACACAGGCAGAGGGAGAAGTAGGCTCCATGCAGGGAGCCCGATGCGGGACTGGATCCCAGGTCTCCAGGATCAGGCCCTGGGCTGAAGGTGGTGCTAAACCGCTGAGCCACCAGGGCTGCCCCCTATTTCATTTTTTTTTTTTTAAAGATTTTATTTATTTATTCATGAGCGACACAGAGAGAGGGGCAGAGGGAGAAGCAGGTTCCGTGATAAAGGTTGTGGCATAAGGATGGGTACGTAGGTCGAGGGAAGAGAATTAAGAGCTCGTACGGACATCCTTGCATTTATCATCAATCGATTTTTGACAAAGGAGCCGAGGCAACTCAGAGGGGAAAGAGTCGTTTTCTCAACAAACGGTACCAAGACCACTGGCTCTCCAGGGCAGATGTATCAATTGCACTCCCATGTCACAGCACATACATCCCAAAATTAACTCAAAGTAGCACACAGGCCTACGTGCACGACATGAAACTGTGATATCCGTAGAGGAAAGCACAGAAACAAGTCTCCGTGACTTTGGGTGAAACAATGGGTGGTTAGATAAAATACCAAAAGCACAAATGACAAGAGAAGGAAAAAAAGTGACCTGCATTACAGTTGAAAATTTTCATGCTCAGCTCTTTTTGCCCAGAGGTCCTGTAAAAAAATAAAAATAAATTAAAAAATAAAAATAAATTAAAAAATAAAAATAAATTAAAAAACAAAAATAAAAATAAATAAATAAATAAAAGTAAATAAATAAATAAAAATAAGTAAAAAATAAAAATAAATAAATAAATAATAATAAGTAAAAATAAAAATAAATAAATTAAAAAATAAATAATAAAAATAAATAAAAAATAAATAAATTAATTAAAAAATAAAAAATAAAAATAAAAGTAAATAAATAAATAAAAATAAGTAAAAATAAAATAAATAAATTAATTAAAATAAATAAATTAAAATAAATAAAAAATAAAAATAAATAAAATAAAAATAAAAAATAAAAAATAAAATAAATAAAAGAATAAAAATAAACAAAAATAAAAATAAATAAAAATAAAAATAAATAAAAGAATAAAAATAAATATAAAATAAATTAAAATAAATAAATTAATTAAAATAAATTTAAAAATAAAATAAATTAAAATAAGTTAGAAAATAAAAATAAATTAAAAAATTAAAAAAGAGAAAACTTTCATGCTGCAAACAATATTGCTAAGAAAGTGAGAAGACAGCCTGCAGAATAGGAGAAGTGTCATAGATCATATACCTGATAAATAAGTCACAGCCACGGTATGTAAAGAGCTCTTACAATTCAATAATAAAAAGACAAGCAGATTTGGTAGCGGATTTGCGTAGACATCTCTCAAAAGGAGATGTACAGAGAGGAGACACATTCATAAAACGTTTTCAACATTCTTCGTCCTCGGGGAACCACCAATCACAACCGCAGTGAGATGCCACGTCACACCCGCCTGGACTGCTCTGGTCAGGACAGGCAGCGGCCGGCGTCGGGGGTGCTCGGGGGACGCTGGGCTGCGCCCTCTGCTGTGAAGTGTGTGCAGTCACTGTGCAGACAAGTTCGACAGTTTATCGAAATCTGAGACACCGTCAGCTACCGTAGAAGCCGGCCGCTCTGCGCCCTCCCAGGTGTCGCCCCGAGAGAGAGGTATTGATGCATGTGTCTGCAGAAGATGCCCCGGGGGCCCCCAGGGCACATTCATAATCACTGCACGGTGGGAACGGCCACACGTCCGCCCACCAGTACATCGTCCGCACGGGGCCATCCCGCATCCCCAAGAGCGGGTGACGTGTCGATGCACAGATGCCCGGGCAAACCCTGGAGACATCACGCCGGGGGACACAGCCATCACGGGAGGCACCTGCCCACGAGCACGCTGATGGACAAGGTCCGGGGTGCAGGAGGGTCCATCGGCCTGGATCCTTGGGTGCCGGGGGAGCAAGCGGGGACATGGCTCTTGGGTACGGGGTTTGGGCGGGAGGTGATGGAAGGCTCCAGATTTGGATGGTGGTGACAGACTGAAAAAAATGGAACCAGACGCGTCAAGCGTATGTGAATTGTCCGGGGGCTTTGCAAGGAGGAGGGCAGATGTGGTTTCTCAGCCTCAGGCCCGTGATCTGTAGAATACTCAGTTTACAGGGTTTTGTTGGAATTAAAGACCGTAGGGAGTGAGCCCAGGCGAGGACGGGGCACTGGGGAAGCGCAGCAATCTCTACTGTCCAAGGAGGTAACTGTTAACACATTTTCAACGTGGATTTTAAAAGATTGATTGATTGATTGATTGATTGACTTCAGAGGAAGAGAGCGTGGGTGCTCTGGGGAAGAGCCGGGCTGCTGCTGGGACAGGCTTCAATTAGTGTCCAGCGGACACTGTCCATTTTTGAGCCGGTGATGGGTATTTTGTGATCCGTTTCTCAGAAAAACAAAATTTTTCAGATTTCCTAAATTCCTCTGTGAATATCAAATAGGTCTCTACCCATTCAAAGCTGCAGAGCCACGGGTACGACACCAGCACCGTGTAACCCCGCGATGGATTTGCTTGGATTTTCCTTGACTGTAACTCCACGCAAACGTGCAGGAACCTTATTTGCATAGGAAGCACCTATTTTTATATATAAAAAAATATACGTTTTGCGGAAGAAAAAGAATGATCCCACATAATCCCAAAGCCCATTGCCAGGAGATGATCCTCTTTCAGTTTTTGTGGATGTGTGTTCACATCTATGGAGAGATCCGTCCAGATACGGGAGGACACACGCTGGTGCCGCTCCCTTATCACCCAGCCCCACGTCGCTCAGTAGGTTTCTCCGTTACCCCAGGTCGCAGCACGCGGGCTCCTCGATGCCCCTTATTAGAGAATATGGGATTCGGTTAATCACAGCAGACGGCGAACTCAGGGGTCCACCCTACGCGCACGGTGACCCTACAAGTGAGACGGGTGCCCGGGAGATCACTAGGCACCTGCTCAGCCAGCACCTCGTCCTCAGTTAACCAGCGGCGTGTGCAGACGGGCACGAGCGTCTAAAGCCAGTGGGCCGCCACCCCGGGCCCCGCATCAAGGGCAGTCACGAAGGAATGGGGCGGGCTCAACGACAGCCACGTTAGCTGCCACCAGGGACCACGGCGTTTGTCAGTCTGAGACAGCGCAGAGAACTCCCACGTGCACAGGCGCGGTCGGGGAAGGAGGCAGCGGGCAGAGGTTCCGGCCCACTCACCTGCCGCCCCACCTGCTGCCCCCGCCAGGCCTCCCTGGCTCCCGGGGGGCGTGTGGCTCAGTGTTCCCACAAACCACCCTGCGCAGTGCTGAGGAGTCCCCCCGGGGCACAAAGCCTGAGCGGCCAGCAGGGAGCTGCAGGATGTGCCCCAGCGTCGTCCTCCGGGGACCGGCGTGTCTTCTTTAAACCGGGAGGACGGTGCCTGCGTGGCTCCGTTGGTTACACCTGCGACTCCTGATTTCAGCTTAGGTCGCGGTCTGGGGGTTCTGGGATTGAGGCCCACAGCGGGCTCCACGTTCGGGGGGTCTGCTTGAGGGTCTCTCTCCCTCTGCCCCTCCTCGCGCTCGTGCTTTCTCTCTCTTTTTAAAGATTTTATTTAATTCTTCCTGAGAGACACACAGAGAGAGAGAGGCGGAGACCCAGGCAGAGGGAGAAGCAGGCTCCATGCAGGGAGCCCGACGCGGGGCTCGATCCCAGGACCCTGGGGTCACGCCCTGGGCCAAAGGCAGATGCTCAACCCCTGAGCCCCCCAGGGGGCTCCTCCCACACTCCCCGTCTTTAAAATAAATTAATAAATCTTAAAAAATAAAATTGGGGGATCCCTGGGTGGCGCAGCGGTTTGGTGCCTGCCTTTGGCCCGGGGCACGATCCTGGAGACCCGGGATCGAATCCCACGTCAGGCTCCCGGTGCATGGAGCCTGCTTCTCCCTCTGCCTGTGTCTCTGCCTCTCTGTCTCTCTCTGTGTGACTATCATGAATAAATAAATAAAATCTTTAAAAAAAATAAAAAAATAAAAAAATAAAAATAAAAATAAAATTGGAGCAATAACACCTGCCTGAAAGTCAGAGAATAAATACAAAGAAAATAATAAATACAAGATAAAGTTTTGTTTTTTTGTGAAAACAGGAGTAGAAAGTGTCCTTGCAGGGACCAGCATTAGCACTGCATAGACGGAAGCAGGAGACCCCCTCGAGACTCTCACCTCGAAGCCCTCACCTTGAGACCCTCACCTCGAGGCCCTCACCTGGAGACCCTCACCTGGAGACCCTCACCTCGAGGCCCTCACCTGGAGACCCTCACCTGGAGACCCTCACCTGGATGCCCTCACCTGGAGACCCTCACCTGGAGACCCTCACCTGGAGGCCCTCACCTGGAGACCCTCCGCCCCACCCCCATTCCCACCCGAGACCACCTTGGCAAACATCCCTGCTGGAGCCCGGCTGTCCCTCCAGGCAGGGACCACTGCTGCCGTCAGCTGGATGCGGGAGCTTCACCCGCAGCAGACCAGGTGCAGCAGGGACGTCCCCCCCGACCCTGAGGAGCTCGAGACCTCACCAAGCTGCTGCTCCCCGCAATTGGGCTCTGGCCTGCGTGGCTCGAACCTGTGCCCGGCAGGTGGCAGGCAGCAGGCGGCAGGCACAGAGCACCCCACGCGATGCGACCCCGAGGCGGGGAGCACGCGAGGGTTTCCAGAGGCTGCGGGGGGCAGGGTGAGCCCCGGCTTCCGAGGTGGAAGGGGGTGAAAGGTTTGGGACGTAGACAGTGGCTGGTTACACCCGCGGAGGGAGCCGCCCGCGCCGAGCTGTGTGCCTCCTGGGGCTGGTCCTGGGCTGTGCGAGCGTCACCTCCATGGAGGCAGAAGGGGCAGCCGGGGTCGGGGGTGCGGGGACTTTCCAAATTCCAAGTTGTTAAGAAAGTCCTTTCTCAGTGAGAAGATGAGTAAGGAATGAGGCATAGGGAAGCCGGGGGCTGGAGGAGTTGAAGGGATGCTGAGTCCTTGGCAGGTGTAGACAGCGCCGCCCCAGGGCCTTCCTGGGTCCAGCCTTCCCCACAGTGGCGGTCCCTGGCCCCCCGCCCCCGATTGTCCCGCTGGGCCTCCTGGTGCTGGAACCCCAGCTCCACGGACACGGCCTCGGGCCACTTCAGGCCTGCAGCAAGGAGCCTGGGGGGGCGCTGGCTCCGGGGGCGCAGCCGGGCAGCAGGTCCTCCCGGACCCAGGCCTCTGCTGGTGCTGGACCCTGTTCTCCGCCAGCGCGACGTCCCCGCGTGGCCCTGCTGCAGGCCTGCGCACTGTCCCCCGCAGTGACACGTGGAAGGAGCCCCCGTGCCAAAGGTGGGGAATCCCGGCTCCTCCGGGGGGGCCCACGCCCCCCTGCAGCTCCCTCCTGTGCCCCGTGTGGCTTCAGGCCTCCTGTGCTGGGCCTGGGGTGGGGGTGACCCTCCGAGGAGGATGGGGCCTGGGGCTCAGGGAGATGCTCCAAAAACCTAGCCAGTACTGGCCGAAAGGCCCCGGTGGCTGCGCGCGGGGACGCGGGGGGGCGGGGCAGAGACCGGGGGTCGTGCCAGGTCATTGCTCAGTCCCCTGCCCGCTCCCACGGGTGACCGAAGGCCCCGCTCAGCCGTGACCCGCAGGCTCCAGGCCTTTACTTGGAAGCAAAACGGAACCTGCGGAGCCGGCCGCAGAGCCCCAGCCCTATGGGCCGACACAGGCGCGGGAGAAGCTCCCAGACACTGTCCGGGCCGCGGGCCTGCTGGTCACAGGGAAAGCGCCCAAAGCCTGGCTCTGCCGCCCAAGGGACGAACTAGGTCGGCATTCCCGCCTCCCCGAGGCATCCCGAGGGGCGCAACCCGGCTGTGCATTTGCAGACGTTCTGGGGTGGGGCTCGGGGGGTCGGGGAGGGTGAAGCACCTGCGGGAGGTGCAGGTCGGGATCCCGGGATCCTGGGGTCGAGCCCGGCTTCCGAGTCCCTGCTCGGCGGGGAGCGTGCTTCTCCCTCCGTCCGGCCCCGCGCTCTCGATCCCAAATGAAAGGGTGAAGTCTTTAAAAATAAAAATTAAATCCAAATGCCCCGCCGGCGCTTCTTACGCACACGGCGAGGTGAGGTGAGTGCTTTCCTGGCCTGCACAGCGGCAGCCGTGGGTGAGACGCCACCAAGGAACCGAGGAACCGGTGACATGGGATCCAGGGCCCAACCTGCCCCTCCTGCAAGGGAGAGGGGACCGGACTGGGAAGTGACTGGGCCGCGCTTCACAGGGATCCGGAACCTTCCAGACCCGCGAGGCCCCTTGGGGCTGGAGAGGCCGCGCCCGCTGGTGGCCGCCGGGCAGGTCCATGGATGGATCCGAGCTGAGCCGTCCTCACTGGCGCGGAGCACCAGCCGGCGGGCTTCTAGCCGTGGTCCGGGTTCTCACGGGCCAGGAGGCCACGGAGCGACCAGGGGCCCCGGGGAAACCGTTCCGAGCCAACAAACCCTGTACCTCCAGAAGCTCAGTCTTCATTTTACAATTCCTATTTAAAATATTTTCTTTTTTTTTTTAAGCATCGCAACAAGATCTTTCTGCCAAACCAAGGTGCCGTCTGCGTGTTGAGAAACAGGACCGTCAGGGCGCTGCGGGGACATGGAGATGGGGGCCCGTCCCCTCCGCTCCGCGGGGACCTCTGCAGATGCCTGGGAGGGGCCCCGGGGTCGCCGGCAAGGCCCACGGCCCGTCACCCGGCCGCGTGCACAGGAAGCAGCTCACCTCCGAGGCAACGAGAATAAGGTCTGTGCGACTCTTGGTCTTGGGCCTGGAAACCCTCTGAGGCTGTGCGGCTGTGGGGGGGCTGCAGCCCCCGCCCCCCCGGCTCCCCGCCTCGCCCGCACACCGGGCCTCTCCCCCCGTTGAGCTGCCCTCCTCTTTCTCCTAACGGCATCTGTCCAGGTCATGACCGAAGGAACACCTGGCTGTGTCACCGCCCCCGGGATGTCCTCCACATGGGAGAGAATTCCAGGAGAAAAGCAGTCCAAGAAGAGGTCACGGGAGGGCACCCGTTAGGACAGAGCTGCCCGCTGGGGACTTTGTTGGGGGGACTTCCAACTGCAACCAGCTGGGAGCAGACTGGGGACCTGGGCGCCGGGTTTCAGAGACAGATCTGAAGGTCCTGCCGTCTGGGGGCCCCTGGCCCGCTCAGTGGGGAGATCATGCAGCTCTCGGTCTCCGGGTCGTGAGTTCGAGTCCCACACTGGGTGTAGATGTTGTTTAAATTAAATAGAATTAGATCTAAAAAGGTTCCTGGTGTCCAGAGTGGGAGCTGCTGCTCAGACAGCGGGCGGCGGCCGCGGAGGATGCCCCCGAGGACAGACATCCCGGGCTGCGGCTCGAGCCCCAGCGTCCTTACCCGGTGGCTAGGACAGGTGCCCGCACTGAGGGCTCCGCAGCAGCAAGGACAGGAGCCCGCAAGGGAGGCGCATCTTTACCGCCCACCGCCAGCCTGGCCGTATTCCCTGACTGCCGCCTAGTGGCCGCCTCGCCGCTGTCCCCTGCAGGCCTGTGTCCTAGCTCCCTGAGCCTCGGTCCCTCTCGGGGACAGCGGTGGACGCACCCCAAACACCGCCAGTTTCGAATGTGGTCTCCTGGAGCAGCCACTTTGGGGGCCACTTGGGGGCATGAGTCATGGTGGGGCATGGCCACCCCAGAGCCGGAGGTCCTCCAGGGGAGCTCAACATCCTGCAGGGGAGCCCGAGGTCCTCCAGGAGAGCCCAAGGTCCTCAAGGAGAGCCCGAGGTGTTCCAGGAGAGCACGGGGTCCTCCAGGGGAGCACAAGGTCCTCCAGGGGAGTGCAGGGTCCTCCAGGGGAGCCTGAGGTCCTCCAGGGGAGCGCGAGGTTCTCCAGGAGAGCACGGGGTTCTCCAGGAGAGCGTGGGGTCTTCCAGGGGAGCGAGGGGTCCTCCAGGGGAACCTGAGGTGTTCCAGGAGAGCCTGAGATTCTCCAGGAGAGCACAGGGTCCTCCAGGGGAGCACGAGGTCCTCCAGGGGAGCACGAGGTCCTCCAGGGGAGCGTGGGGTCCTCCAAGGGAGCGCAAGTTCCTCCAGGAAAGCTGGGGTGTGCTCCCCAGGTGCGGCCCCACCCTGTGCCCAGGTGCAGCATCCAGCCTGCCTCAGCCTGCCTCGGAGCCGGCATGGGGGGACCTGCCCTTCCAGGGGGGACCCTGCGGCCTGGGGCGGCGCCCGGGCTGGTCCCAGGTGGCGGGTCCGAGGCTGCAGTGGCAGAGATGCTCATGCGCTGGCCCCGAGCCTGCTCCCCGAAGCACCTGAAGCACCTGACACGTGGGTGCACATTTGCACCAAGTCCACTATTTGGGGGCATCTGCTGCGATGGCAGGGGGGGTCCTGGAGGCAGTCACTGTGACTTCAGGAGACCCGAGGCTTTGGGGGAGTTGGTGAGCGCTCCTCAGGGGAGCTCGGCGTCCCTGGCCCCTTGAGGAGGGTGGGGCTTGGCGAGATGCTTCTGGGAGGCAGGGGCAGAGCCGGTGCCAGACAGGCAGGGGCAGCCTACGACCCAGCGGTGCTGAGCAGCGTTTGGGGCATAGAGGAGCCAGTGGGGTCCAGGGGCTGATGTAAGGACGTGGTCAGTTTTTAAGAAGAAAGGTCGGCCTCCCTGTGGAGCGGTGATTTTTCTACCGGAGGCAGCTGCCAACCAACACAAATGACTAGATCTGCATTTACTCCTTCGTTCACGGATTCAGCCAAAAAAATATCGATTGAATGAATATCTACTTTGCGTCGATTGTGATTTTTATTATTTTATTTTATTTTATTTTATTTTATTTTATTTTATTTATTTTATTGATGAGAGGCACAGAGAGAGGCAGAGACCCAGGCAGAGGGAGAAGCAGGTGGGAATCCATCCTGACCCCAGGGTCATGGCCTGAGGGGTCCGCAGCCAGAGAGGTAAGGGGACTCATGCTGGCGGCAGGCCGGGCAGTGGGGGGGGGGCCTCCAGGCCACTCCAGGCACCGGGAGGGGACCAGGCAGGCGCAGCAGGGTGGGGTGATCGGAGTCGAGGCGTCACCCCGTGCTCAGCAACAAGGCCCAGGGGTGTGCACACAGAGTGGTCGGGGCTCAGGTGAGACCCGGGGGAGAAGCCAGCACCCCAACAGCCGACTGCTTTCCCGCCCTGTGTCTGCAGGAGCCCCCAGCTGTCGGCGGGGACGCACCCGGGGCCGCGCGGTTCTCTGCAGGTCCACGGAGGCTGCGCTGGTCCACTTGGCTTCTGCCTCTGTAAGCAGGACACTGGGGGCCGGTGGCGCAGCCTAGGGTGGCTCAGGGAGGGGAAGTGGGGACCGGAGCCCTGGGAGCTCCTGCAGGGGGGTGGGGGGGCAGAGCCTGGGCCCGGTCAAGGGCTGGGAGGAGGGGGCCCTCGGGGAAGAGGCCAGTGATTGCCACACACATGCAGGGCGAAGTTCCTGAGGGCCAGGCACTGCGAGCGGGAACCTGCAGCTGCCGCAGGGACGGGAGACGCCGAGGGGCTGGGGCCTGGGTGACCAGACCCCGGAGGTGGCGGGGCTAAGGACCATGGGGTCCGGGAGGGGCCTGCCCCACGGGACCAGCCCGGCCTGACACTGCAGCCCCAGCCCTCTGCGGCCCCGACGGCCCGCGCTCAGCATCAACAGGACACACGCCAGCTCCCGAAGGCTTGTCTGCAAAACAGCGGCAGCCGCCTCCCGGGACTCCACACCACACGGGGACAATTCAGGATCACGGGTTAGATAGGACATATTACTAAAGTCAACGCTGGGGCCCCGGGCGGCTCCGCAGCAAAGCCTCTGCCTTGGGCTCAGGGCGTGACCCCGGGGTCCCGGGATCGAGTCCTGCATTGGGCTTCCCGCAGGGAGCCTGCTTCTCCCTCTGCCTGTGTCTCTGCCCCTCTCTCTGTGTGTCTCTCATGAATAAATAAAATCTTTAAATAAATAAATAAATAAATAAATAAATAAATAAATAAATAAATAAAATCTTAGAAAATAAATAAAAAGGAAGTATTTTCTGAGACCCAAGAGAGAATTGGAGATACATAAACAGGTCACAGAAAAACAAAAACAAAATGTGAGGCCCCACCAAAAAAAAGACATCACCAGAAACGCTGAAAACATTATTTTAATTAAATATTTTCTATTTCCGAACATTAAGCTCTTTTGATGGTTGTAAATCCTACTTCGGTTTGTCTCCATTCTCGATTCCCGTCTGTATAAATATAAATAGTATTTACTGATTCACATTCGACACAAAATTTCAGATGTGTTTAAATGGGAAAGTGAGGGGGGCGCAGTGGGAAGGGCCCCTGGCTGGGGCCGGGAGCTGCGGGCAGTCACCGGGGCCACCGCGAACCCTGGAGGGGAGTCCCCCTTGCCGGGGGGCAGCGAGCGAGGACGCGAGGGGGCGGCTGAGCAGGCTCCCAGGACCAGAACACCCGGAGCGGCGGCGGCGTGAGCCCCGGTGGCTCCACGGCCCGACAGGCCCCGCTGCCTCCCCGAAGGGCCGCTCGCCTCCGAGCCCGCGGCACTTTCCCGGGGCGGCCCTGGCGGCCGGTGGGTCCCGCGTGCTTCTCAGGCAGCGCTTTGCAGGGGGCACGAGGGCTGCACCCCCGAGAGCGTTCCTCGTGGGAATGAAATGCTGCGACATCAGAGGGAAGCGGGTCAGCTTGGCCCGGGGCAGGGGCGAGCACGCGGAGGACACCCAAGCATCCCCTGTGCGAATTCCAGACCGAAGCACGTCACGCCCAGATGCCCAGAATCTGCGCAGAGATCTTCGGGACAGAAGCTTAGCAGGTCGCCGCGAGCTGCGCACCGAGCTCCCCGGGGCTTCTCTTCCCCGAGGTGCCAAGGCCACAAATGTGCTCCCATCCCGAGGGTCGCGGGACCAGGCGGCACAGCAGGGACAGGCGAGGCTGCGGACGGCCCGGCGCAGCCGCTCTGGGTCGGGACGGAATCCACCCCACACCCTCGGGCACCAGAGCGTGTTCCTATCTTTTGTCCTTTGCACGCGTCCTTGCACACGCGACTCTGAGCCACGTCTTCCCCCGCAGCGCCAAGTCCGATCCACGCGACCCTCTGGACCTGCAAGCACATGAGCCCGAGAATCAACAGATGCAACGAAAACTCCAGGAATCCAGCAAACGCAGACCTTAGCTCCCCACGGAGGGAACGAAGGGCGCAGGGCGGCCCCGTGCACAGCGGAAGAAGCGGCCTGGACGCCGGGCTCTGCCCCCTTGGGCGCGTACCCGGGCCTCGGTGCCCGTTTTCCGCTTCTGGCCAGGCTGGCGCTTTTACCTTCACGCCCGAAGTCTCCGCTTTCAAGCTAACTGGCAACGTCCTTCTGGATCGTTTCCTGAATCCTCTCCGCCAGCGCGCGAAGATGGGCTTTTCTGAGGCCTCTGATTAAGGTGTGATACGCGCCCCTCCTCCCGTGCACCTGGTACCAGTGACGCAGCAGCTGCACCTTCTGCTCCGCTGTGTCCTGCAGGTTGTCGTTCTTGATCTCGTCTATCTTGGCTTCGTTGATCCCGTTCTTCCGAACGAATTCCCTGACCTGTTTTATTTTCATTTGTTCAGCGATGCCGATGATGTATTTGCTCAGGTCGATGTCTGAAAGGCAGGGGACGGTCTCTGACAACACGTCCTGCTGAATGCAATTGTCACCATTGAGAACTACGCGGATCCCTCTGCTCCTAGTGCTGGGGACACCAGTTAAGTCCCAGAAATGGGGAGCACTGGCCGGCGGGGGGGACACAAAGCCAGAAACCCGCTTGAGCCCCCAGCCTGACCCCTCCTGGGCCCCCAGTAATTTGCTCACAACAGGGCAAGACGTAGGAGGGAAGAGGCCTGGAAGAGATGCCCGCTGACGTTCTTAGGATGTGCCAACCCGTGACCCAGAGACCAGGAGGCGGGCAACGACCCGGGGACCTTGTCTGTGACTCGCAGGCCAAGCAGCCCCGGGCGGAGCCCCGGACGCCGCGTCCCGCCCCTGAGCCTCAGGACCGTGTCCGCTGCACCCGATTCACTTCTAACTATGAGCATTAGTTACACGGCGGAGCCGCCGATAAGCGCTCGGCGCCGAGCAGAAAGGCCTGTGAGCTCGAGGAAGGGCGGGAACACGACCCGGAAGCAGCGGCGTCAGTCCACCCCGAAGTCAGCCCATTACCTTCGAAGGAAGCGTCTCCGTGCAATTACAGGACGGGAGCCTTACCTGCACAGTTTATTGGTATCACTTCCTGGGGGAGACAAAAAAAAAAATGGAAAGAACATGATAAATAAGAATATATTTAGAACAGTCTAAATCTGATTGTCTAATTCGTCCTTAACCCTGAAGGAAATACAGCCAGTAGCACGATGCACAGAATCAGCTAAACTGTGTCCTTAAAAAGGATTCTTTTCCCATTGAAATTTTAATTCTGCAAAGTTCCAGCTTTGCCAGAAACTAAGGCGTGTGAGCTTATCTTTTATGCAAAGAATCGAAGGGATTCATGGAATTTGCCGAGATGACTTTTCATACAGACTTGAGAAAATAACATAAGGGACATAATTCTCAAATTTTCTTTTTTTTTTTTTTTTTTCAAATTTTCTCTACAGCAACTATTTTTTTTTTTTTTTGACATGTCAAAACAGTTTAAGGTGGAGCAGTTCAAAGAGCCCTGGCCCCAAGCAGAAATCGTCGCTCATCGAGCGAACTGCTTTCTCTCCCAAACGTATCTTTCAAGATTTGAAACGCTTTGCTCTCACGCTGGAGAGAGAAGCGGCGACGCACGGTCCACGGGGCCCGGGTGACGCGCGCGTCCCTGCGGTGACACCAGCACAGGACACAGGCTCGGCCCCATCCCGCCGCCAGCTCCCACGGCGTGTGCGTCTCACGCCCGGTTAGTTCGTCCTCGAGTGAGCTGTGTGGGAGCCTCCTGTCAACCGGGCGCCGTTCCCCGCGGCCCGACCCGGGCCCACAAACTCTCGATAAATGCAAATAAAAAGCCAAGTGGCCGCTTTCCCTAGTTTCTTAAGCGCGTGTACGTTCCAACACCTACAGTAGGAGGGGACGGTGTGGGTCCCAGGGTGACATTCCCTTTTGTCCTGCGCCGTTTGAACAGCCCTGGAAGATCAAAGAAACTTCTATCAGGCTCCGGTCCCAGCCTTGGAGGAAGCCCCTAGGACACACCGTCCCACCAAGGAGAGGGTGACACGGAAGGACGGAGGCACCGGCGCTCCAGGCTCCCACCCCACGAGGCCAAACGTTCTCGAGACACGTCACGTCCTAACTGAGCCGCCCCGTGAGCACACCGGCCTCGTCAGAATGATGCAGGGCACGGCCGCCGCTGCCCCTTTCACCGGGACGGACGTGGCAGGCGTGAGGCAGACGCGGGAGCCACAGGGCGTGAAACATTGGATTCCGCGGCCTGGAATCCAAGTCATTAAAACTTGTCACCTCTCCGTGCTTTATGAGTGATTCCGAGGGACCTTCGATGGCAATCACGATCATGCCCAGGCGGGGCTCGCCTGTTGGCTTTACTATAACCCTCGCGTTAACTCCATTGCCTTGGTGTCGTAAGTTAAGGGGCAAAAATAAATAAAAAGATCCCCAAAAAATAGAATAAATAAATAAATAAAACCCCAAAGACTGTGGCGTTTGACCCAGGGACAGGGGGCACAGAGCACAGAGGTGTCAGGTGTCCCCTGCCTCTTTCCCAGGAAGATCCTGCCTCCCGTGGGGCCCTCGGTGAGCATGCAGGGATTGCTTCTGATCCTCGGTCAACCCTCGTCCATAATGAGGATGGGACCTTCCACCCGCTCCGAGCTCCAGGGTAACTGCTCATACACAGCAGCTGGCGGATGGTACCACCTAGTTCTCAGCACCTGGCAGGGGTGCGGTTAGGGCCGGTGCTTAACGTGAGAGCTACCTGCCCGGTGGGAGCCGTCTCATGGGAAGGACGCGGGGGAATTCTGGTGAATTCTACTTCCCAAGTGATTTCAATGTGCGGTCTGAACAAAGTAAGCACTTACACCAGCACACGAGCACGGACGTCAGAATCGGGATGAGGACGCAAAACCACAGGTATCTGGAGCTGGATCCTGTAGGAGCCACATTGAAGAGCGAACGTGAGCACAGGCAACCCGGGAGACCGAGCGCGGGACTCCCGAAGAGTAAAATTTCTTCATATTTTTGACAGCAGGGATGAGAGAAAGGAGGACATAGTCATAAAGAGAAATCATGACCTTCTTCACATTTGGTGTCGCTGGTCGGTGTGCACCTCTCAAGGATTCCATGTTCACACCTAAAAAAAACAACAAATAAAGGAACAGGGAAGCCTGGGTGGTGCGGCCGCTTGTGTCCCACTCTTGATTTTGGCTCAAGTCATGATCACTGGGTCACAGATCGAGCCCCACATCGGGGTCCCACACTCAGCTCGGAGGCTGTTGGGGTTCTCTCTATCTCGGCCCCTGCCCCCCACCACGTGCACGTGCACATGTGCATACACCCACCCACACACTCTCTCTCTCTCAAAATGAATAAATAAAATAAAAAAAAAAAAAAAACAGAGGAAATTTTAAAAAGCCTGGTGGGCAGACTCCTTGACCACCTGCAAGGACACCACACTGTAAATCCTGGGCCATTTTAGTCATCTTTGCATCTCCCGCAAACAAACCCCTCCCCCCGGGTATTGCTAGATTAGCATCTAAAGCTGGCACAAATAAAAAATAAAAAATAAATAAAAAAATAAATAAAGCTGGTACAAATTCATAACATAATTTGGAAGTTTGGACAAGAAATATCTTAGAGTGACTGTGCTTGTTGTTAAGATATCAAGAGTTAAAGGAAGGTATGAAAATATTGATAAATTGGAAAAAGGATGAAACAGACAAAGATTTAAAATTGGTAGTAAATGGGGCTCCTGGGGGGCTCAGCAGTGGAGCATCTACCTTCGGCCCAGGGCGTGACCCCGGGGTCCCGGGATTGAGTCCCACGTCGGGGTCCCCGCAGGGAGCCTGCTTCTCCCTCTGCCTCTCTCTCTGTCTCTCATGAATAAATAAATAAAATCTTTAAAAAATAAAATAAAATTGGGAGTAAAAAATTATTTAAAAAGTAATAAACTTGGAGTAAAATAAAAAATAAAATTGGGAGTAAAGCAATGTTCTTAAAGTCATAAACTGCAAAAAGCTATTTCAGAACAGTCCCACTGAACAATAAAACGACGGGTCGACAGCCCCGCCCTCGACCCTGCTCAGCAAGCCTACCCAGCCTGCGCTCCGGCGTCCCGTGGTGGGCAGGACGCGCGGGAGGAAACCCTCGGTGTCGGTATCTGAGCACGACGGTCAGACTGGCTCAGCCCTGCCCCAACTCCACGCGCCTGGCGAGTCACCTAATCCCTGTGAGCCTGTTTGCTCACCGATGACAAGGAGTCAACATGACAACAAGGAGGTTCCGGTGATTGAGATTACGAAGGACTTAGAACTATTACTACAGCCGACCCTTGAACCACGTGGGGGTCGGGGCCCTGACCCTCCCCTCTGTCCCCACATAGTTGATGATCCTCAAGTAGCTGCTGACGCCCCCGAAGCGGAACCTCTAATACCCTACTGTCAGCCGGAAGCAGTTTGGCGCCTGCCTTTGGCCCAGGGCGCGATCCTGGAGACCCGGGATTGAATCCCACGTCGGGCTCCCGGTGCATGGAGCCTGCTTCTTCCTCTGCCTGTGTCTCTGCCTCTCTCTCTCTCTCTGTGTGTGTGACTATCATAAATAAATAAAAATTAAAAAAAAAAGAAAGATGAAAACTTACGTGCTACACGGGTTGCAGTGTTCGCACGGAGAGACGTCACAGTAGAAGTTTGGTTTACATCTGCACTTGGTATTCCGGGTCTGAGTACAGTTTCTTTCCACTTCTAAGCCTAGAAAGCCAGTTTGCAGACTGTTAGTTACAACAGCTGATGAGCAAGGGCCGCAAGAGAAGATTCGCGATCTACCCTTACATCAGCACACCTCCTGCAACACACAGGTAGCGTTCACCTGCAAAAGAGGCAACCCCAGGTGAAGCAGTTGAAATCACTGGGCAGGGTTTGAAAAGGACAGACAGTCCAGCAACCAACATAGCCCCACTTTTGCTGGAAGGGTTGCCCCGTTCCTATACAGCCTGGCTACTTAGGGCATGGCTTGTGCACCCACCTTGGGGGGTGGGGTCATGATCTCAGGGTCCCGGAATCGAGCCCCATGTCATGCTTCCAGCTTGGGGGCGGCGGGGAGTCTGCTTCTCCCTCTCCCTCTGCCCCTCCCCTACTCATGCTTGCTCGCTCTCTCTTGCAAATAAATACATAAAATCTTAAAAAAAAAAAAAAGGAAATGCAGAGTATCAGGCCCTCATCAACACTTAGTGAGACCAATGCCAAAGCCCTTGCTTAGAGATTCTGATTTAATTGCTCTGAGGTGGGACCTAAATGTGAACATTTTTCATAGTTCCCTGCGTGATCCTAACATACAGCCAGGGTGGAGAAACATTGCTTTAGGGCCCAAAAAGGGACAAGAAAAACTTTATGTCCTGGGATTTCTTGATATGAAATGAAAACTGGGGAGTTTTTCTGTTACATCTGGATCCGGGCTCTCATGATAGGTTGAGGCATCCATAAAAATTCCGGTCCTCAGTTAGAATTAATCAAGACAAAACAGATCTCCAAAGGGGAGGGGGCCTCCCGCCTCCCACCCACCTCTTGGATTCCTCTGTCCTTGTATCAGAAGGCTCCTGAGCTCTTGCCGGCTATACCAAGAACGCAAATCAAGGCAGGAAAACAAAATTTACGCACCTGTTCACCAGGTTCATATTTCGTCATTCTGGGAAAATTGCCTAGATTTGACCCGCAAATGTCTAGACTAGTGATTAGCTCAGTACCTGGCGCTGCTTCACTCCAGCCAGCTCCATCCTGCCCGCCCCCGTACGCCAATCCGGCACCGGAGTAGGTCCCAACCTCAAAACCTCAAAGTGCATTATACATGGCTCTACATGGAGTGGCACTACTGGCCTTTCTGATGGCTTCAAAGACACTTACCATGCTCTCCATCGCAGATTCCACATCTCCTGCATTTAGGAGACAAATGCGTCTTGTCTGTGTACTCCTCCCCTTCTTGGCAGGGCACACAGTGTGATTTACCCGCATAAGACGTGCAGTCACTTTCCTTCCGTGTGCCTGCCCAAGAGAAAAATGGAGGCGGCGTTGGAACACAAGGTGGACGTGCAACAGCGTGGGAGATATGCAGGGGTGACGAGGAGCGGGAGTCAGGGTCGTCAGACTAATGGTATAGAAACACAGTGGCGGGGGGGGCGGTCATCATAAAAATCATGTCAACACACGGGAAGTCTCCCAAGACGAAAGCCCAAAGAGTCACCCAACAACTGTGCCTACAGACACCGGAGGATGAGCTACACTATTTTTAATGCACGGAATGACCACATGCACAGAAGCCTATAGCAACTTTCTTGCAAAGAGGGCAGAGGTTCACATCCATTCCTCTTTCTATATTTTTTTGCCATTAAGGCACAGAGTGTGTTTTGATGGGAAGGCATGAGCATATCTATAACAAAATTTGCTATGAGGTTTGTTGTCTTAATTCACACGATTATAAGTAATACATTTTTTTTTATAAGTAATACATTTGCTTTACTTTTCAAATAAAGCGAGTCATTGTATTGGTGTCGGGAAGCCTTGGATGACAATGCTTTATGCTGAAAATTCACTTAATTGGCAAGTGTCTATTAAATGCCTATTGTGGGTCAGGCCCTTTCAGGAGCCAGAGATCCTGCAGGAAATATGACAACGTCTAGGTCTCCAAGGGCTTCGCATTTCCAGGGAGGACGCAGGCAATGCCTGGACCAATCTATGATGTCAAGTGGTGGTATGTGCCTTGGGGATTAGGGCCAGGAGACGGAGGGTGAAGAAGAAAGAGACAGAAAGCGTGAAGGAAAATCTAAGAGGAAAGCATGGCTAGTGGCTCTGATTATTCTTGGTGTAACTAATTAAAAAGAATAGGCCGAGTGTGATCGGCCCCACACGTTTGCTCCTTCCTGGGCACACGACGTTCTCAATAACCTCACAGCATTCTTTTGAAGAAAACAAAATACTACATAAGCAAATCATGAGATGGAGACAGGTGTGATATTGTGTAGTCAACAAAGAAAACAACATGAATTCCGAAAACCCGGCACCAAATTCAAATACCATGCGTTGGGGCTGTGGAACATCACGGCAATGCCTGAGAGCGCTGAGCCAAAGAACACTTTTGTCGAATTTTGCTGGTTTGCCAGTGGTATTATTGTGGTTTCTAGACGAATTGGCCCCTTTAAATAATTACCCTGCAGAACACGCCTAGCACAATGCCTACCGCACGACCGTAAACACGGGGTTTTCTCTCTTCCAACATACACAACCCAAATTTATCAAAATATAAAAAATGAGTGGTTGTTTTGGGTTTCTTTAGTAAATTTGTTTTAGTTAGAGAGAGAAAGCATGAGCGAGCGGGGTGGGCGCAGGAGAGAGACTCTCAAGCAGACTCCTCGCTGAGTGCGGAGCCCAGCGCAGGGCTCGATCTCACGACCCTGAGATCACGACCTGAGCCGAAATCAAGAGTTGCTGCTTCACCCACTGAGCCACCCAGGCGCTCCTATTGTCTTGAAAAATGAGATTTTAAAATACATTTGTTTCTAAAATAAAAAATAATAAAAAGTAAAAAAATATAAATAAATAAATACAATAAAATAAATAAAAAATAAAAATAAAAAATAAAATAAAAATAATAAATAATAAATAATAAAAATAAATAAAAAATAAAATTAAAAATAATAAAAATAAAAAATAAAATAAATAAAAATAAATAATAAAAATAATTAAATTAAATTAAATTAAAAAATAAAAAAAAATAAAAAATACATTTGTTTCTGAGCGTAATAGAACCTGGAAAAGTTGGGGGAGGGTAGGAGGAATTCCATGTCAACCGCTGCGAGAGCGTCACGGTTATCTTGGTGCATCCACGCGGGGACCCCGTACACGTGGGAGTATACGCAGGTGTGCCACGCGTGCCGTGTGCCCCAGAATCCTTCTTATTGGGTAAGGTGGGTGATGAGCAGTTGTCGATCAGGTAATCAGAACTGTCGGTTCACCTAGGGTATCATCGAAAACCATACTGTGAATATTTTAATCAGTGAAATATAACTGAGTGATTATCGGCCAGCCTTGCGGCGAAAGAAAGAGTAATACGCATTCCAGATTCTTCCTCATGTAGGTGACCTTCAAAACGCCTCCTTCCTGTTTTTCTTTGTCTTCCCTCCTCCCTGCATCCTTCTTTGTCTCCCTCTCTCCCTTCTTTCCTTGCTTCCTCTCTTTCTGATGGAAAAATCCCTTCCAGGTACCAATAATTTATATGAAAGGCTTTCAAGGGGTCTGTGATTTTTTTTTCCCATTGATTCTGACCTCCTCTCATTCACCAACAACTCCGTTAGCAGCTCATCCCGAATAAAATCCTCCAAACATGCAAATGAGTTTTCACAGAAGTAGGAATCTGTCTTTTCTCTGTATTTGTACAGCATTGGCTTATATAATAGTTTGTTAAATTACGTATTAATTCCACAACACCAACGAGCATAAAGACCTGGAAGCAGCTGGAAGAGGGACGAGCCTACAGCCCCACAAGAGGGACCAGGAGCAGGAAGTGGGTTAGTGTGTGCCGAGCACCCCAGGGCGCTGGGGCATGGAGCAGGGTCGTGAATCCAGCAGGTAGGTGGGCCAGCGACCCCTTCGGGGGGCTCTGGGGCGCTCCCATCAGGGAGCGTCCGACTCCTGGTTTTGGCTCAGGTCGAGAGCTCAGGGCTGTGGGATCGAGCCCCGCGTTGGGCTCCACACTGGGCGTGGCACCTGCTCTGGATTCTCTCTCCCCCTCACCTGCCCCCACCCCAGAAAAGAAATTCCTTCGGGGAATTTATACATTGAGGCTACGTCAGAAAACATGACATAGTTGATGGATGGAGACATTCCAACTCTTGAAGACTCCAATTCCCCCAAAACAATCCGAATCCCTGGGTATCACAACGGAACGTCACACGTACATTTTCCTTGACTTCTGACTACTTTTGAATACGTGTCCCCCATAACCCTGCTGCATCAGTAGGCATGAACGGTTTCAAGTCTTGGGCCCACCTATCCAAATTTCTTTCTTAAAGGGTTCCAACGACTTACATTCCCATCGTGGTTTATGAGGGTTCTTATCTCAAAGGCAAACCCACCAGGGCTGAAGGCATGTCTTAAGTGAAAATTTTTTAAAAATGCAAAATAAAAGAAAAGCAAACAGACACAAATCCTTGGCAGCTTGATGGGCAAAGCAGATTGATTTTGTTTGAACCTGCATTTTAAGTTCTAAAAATATGAAGGAGGGCAGCCCGGGTGGCTCAGCGGTTAAGCGCCTGCCTTTGGCCCAGGGCATGACCCCGGGGTCCTGGGATCGAGTCCCGCGTCGGGCTCCCTGCAGGGAGCCTGCTTCTCCCTCTGCCTGCATCTCTGCCTCTCTCTCTCTCTGTGTCTCAAATAAATAAATAAATAAATAAATAAATAAATAAATAAATAAAAATATGAAGGAGGATCTTAGCTCCTGGACAAATAGATGGTGCCTGGCAAGTTATAAGAAAGCCAGGGAGCCGTTCCGGATTCCTCTCCGGAGGAGAGTACACGTGAATAGGCTTAAGTATGAATGGGCTGGATGGCAAGGCAGAGCTTCCCTGAGGGTCACTAACAACTGGACGGGGGGCCTTGCAAGGGGGCCGGTAGGATCTCCGCATGCAGGCCCTGAGCCGTTCGGCTGCTGGGGGCCCCACAACCTGCTGCCCACGGCCCCGCGGCGGCTCCCACGGGCCTTCCCCGGACGTCCCCGTCCCACTTCACAGCGCAGCCGAGACGCTGACGCCGCAAGCTGGTGCCAGCTCGGCTCCAGATGCAGGAAAGGGCCGCTCGACGACACTTTGAAACGTCCCATCTGCTCCGGTTCGAAGGATTTCCGATCTGAGATTGGTTTGCATTTCAAACCGCTGGGGTTAAAAGACCGTTGGGTTTGCACCCATTGCTCTTCTAGCTTGTCTAGTTTCAGCTGCAAAAAATGCAAATGTATTTTGCAGGCTTCAGAGAACTCCTGATTGAGGGGAATTGCCAGATCCACCTCCTGAGGGCGGGCGGGCGGGGGGGGGGGGGGGGGAAGTCCCTCGCTGTCAGAGATCCACCTCCTGAGGGTGGGGGTCCCTCGTTGTCCGAGCTCCAGCTGTGAGGATACATTTAATCAGTTCTGTTGTGAGAAGCTTGAAATTCCGACCGTCTTTTCTCGCCACTGAAAAGTGGAGCTAAAGAGAGAGATATTTAAAAAAAAAAAAAAAAAAAAAAAAAAAAAAAGGGACGCCTGGGTGGCTCAGCGGTTGAGCGTCTGCCTTAGGCCCAGAGCATGATCCTGGAGTCCAGGGATCAAGTCCCACATCGGGCTCCCTGCATGGAGCCTGCTTCTCCCTCTGCCTGTGTCTCTGCCTCTCTCTCTCTCAATCTCATGAATAAATAAATACATAAAATATTTTTAACAAAAAATAAAGAGAGAGAAAGCCTCTCCCTCCAGGGGCACCCGTCACCTGTGAATGCCCTGTCCTCGCGTCCACGGCAGCCACGCAGGAAAGAGGTGAACAACAACCTAGTTGTTGTTTCTTTCCCCCGATAACGTCCTAACGCAGGAGGACCAAGCGCCGGAGGGGCAGCGACCCCTCCTGAGCCCGGCGCTCAAGCTGCCTCGGGGGTCTGCGGACTCACCGGGAGGACACGCGTCACAGCACAGGCTGTTCCCGTGAAGCGGGTCTTCCCAGCACCTGACGTCTCCCATGGTGACGTTCCTACCCGATCTCAACACTTTGTAGCTGAGGCTGGTCACTTGAGCCTTCACCCCCCTGGGCCACGGTCCAGCGATGGAGGCGAGCGTCTGCCAAGGAAAAGCAGGAGAGCTGCAGTGAGCGGGGGAGGCCGCCGGGGAGCAGGTGTAGGGCCGCACCTGCGGCTGCACCTGCCGACGCCCACGGCCCCACGCGCCCAAGCACCCTAGGAAGAGCATCGCGGATGGGAGGGCCGGGCCCTGGGCTCCAAGGGGACCCTGGCTGCCACCCGTGCGTTGCTGTGGGCAGAGGCACCCGGACTCCCCAAGTCTCTGTTCCCTCATCTCTTTTTTTTTTTTAAGATTTTTTTTTTTAATTTATTTACTCATGAGACACACACACACACAGAGAGAGAGAGAGAGAGGCAGAGACACAGGCAGAGGGAGAAGCAGGCTCCACGCAAGGAGCCTGATGTGGGACTCAATCCCGGGTCTCCAGGGTCACGCCCTGGGCTGAAGGCAGCACTAAACCACTGAGCCACCGGGGCTGCCCTATTTTTTTTTTTTTTAATTTTTTTTTACTGGAGTTCAATTTGCCAACAGAGCATGACACCCAGTGCGCATCCCGCCAAGTGCCCCCCTCAGTGCCCGTCACCCTGTTCCCTCATCTCTAAAGCAGAGATGGAAAATAAATAAATAAATAAAATAAAATAAAGCGGAAACGGTCGCCTCCTCGTGGGTCCGCTGGGATCATAAAAGCCCTGCAGCTCCGCGCAGCAGACGCAGGCGCCCGGGGCAGGCACCGCATGGTTATTATGTTGTTATTATCACTGTCACCGCCATGAAGCTCTAGCGAGGAACAAGAGAAGAAGGAAAAACCGAGAAAGTTCAAAACGACTTCAGGGAGGTCATGGAACCAGCTGATCCTCGACTGCGACCCGCAAGTGGCCAGAGCGCGCTCCGTCTTGAAGGGTTATTATGAGGATAAAAAGTGAGTGATAATTTCTCCCAAACCCGGTGCTTGGGTTTTTATCTCTTCTTGTTTCATGATGTGACATGTTTTATCTCTTCCCATTTTATAAAGCGACCACAGAATACGCAATTGGGTTGCAAGCCTGTCTGGTTAACCAACCCCACAATGACTCAGCTGGGATTTTCTTCATGTTTTGCTCAGAAAAAAAGGTGAACTTCTTTCAGGGGGGAAACCAAGCTGTATCTATTTTGGGTCCCTTTCTTCCACAGATAAAAGCTTATCAGTCTAAGCGATACTACGTCAGAATTATCTGAGTTATCGACTAGAATTTCTTAGAAAAATGAGCCCTTTAAGACGTATGGAAGCATTTGGGGGCGGTCTCTGATGGATTCTTCTCTCTGGTTTCCTAAATTGCTTTTTTTTTTTCTTTGGTCTAACCATAAACATAAATAATCTCTCGTTTTAGGTGGAATATGTAAAGTCTATTGCCAAGCATCACAAATAATTTTAAGTATTAGTTCTGAGGATTTTTGTTAAGATCCTTGTTCACGGTTTTTATGGCACATATTATTTTTTCCCCTATTTTAAGGTACAGTAATAATACTAGCATCTTCCAAGTCGAGAGAACTAAATGTTCTTCATGTAGAAACCACTGCCACGGGTGCTCCTGCCTCTTCCCTCCGAGCCCTTCCCCCTCTGTCACTAAGGCCTGTATCCCCTTCAGGTCACAGGTGTCACGGGACCCCCGAGGATGGAGGGGCGAGGGAGATGTGGTTGCCTGCCTCTATTCCGGATGGATGTCTGTAAAAATGCATTCCTAGGGCCCCCCGGGGGGCTCAGCAGTGGAGCGCCTGCCTTCGGCCCAGAGCGTGACCCCGGGGTCCCGGGATCGAATCCTGCATCAGGTTCCCTGTATGGAGCCTGCTTCTCCCTCTGCCTCTCTCTCTCTCTCTCTCTCTGTGTCTCTCATGAATAGATAAATAAAATCTTAAGAAAAAAAAAACATTCCTAACATTCAGTCTTCCGAGAGGGAAAGCGATACCAAAGTATCAAGAAAATATGTCCTTGACCAGGGACACTGTCCAGCAAAAGGCAGAGCTAGGACTGGCCCGAGTTCCCCAGCAGCGTTCACAGTCTCTCCTTCCCTGCACCCGAGGGACCAGACGCCTGAGCCCGGGCCCCAGCTTGCCCTCCTGTGCGTGAGCAACTGTGTGTACAGGACGAGCGAGCCCGGCGCCCCGGTCACAGGGACACTGCCGAGCACACTAGCTTCCCTGCCTCTTCGGTCCAAGAGACATTTCTTGAGCATCTACTATGTGCCAGGTTCTGCGACTACAAGGCAAGGAACACAATGGCTGTAAGAGAAAGTGGGTATGAAGTCTCCAAAAGCAGATTCACCCACGGGCAGGTTACCTGTAGTGCACTGATGGGGTCGGGGGCGGTTACGCTTTATATCTGCGCGACTCTTATTTTTTAAAACAAGTTTGCGGCGCTGGGGGCGGCTCAGTCGGTTCAGGCTCCGACTCTTGATTTCAGCTCAGGCCAGGATGGCAGGTTCCTGGGGTTGAGCTCCGGGCTCCGGGCTCGGCGGGCGGCGGCGGGGCTGGGGTCTGCTTGGGATCCTCTCCCCCTCCCTCTGCTCCTCCCCTCACTCGTGCTCACATGCTTGTTCTCTCTCTCTCTCTCTCTCTCTCTAATAAATCTTAAAAAACACGTCTGAATCTATGACCTTTGTCCAAGGCATGACACGCAACTTGGAGCAAAAGATCTTTATCAGCATCAGTCTCTCTCTGGCGGCGACGGTTCCCCACTTCTTGCTTTATCTGTGGGTCATTCGATCATCCCATTAATATCAGCTCCTCTTCTAGATCAGAGAAGGATCGCCAATGCGTAGCAACTGCATCGGGCGTGCTAGGAAATAAAGACGTGATGGCATATTTCTCTAATAAAATAAATTTGCTTAAAAAAAAAAAATCTAGGCAGCCCCAGTGGCGCAGCAGTTTTAGCGTGGCCTTCGGCTGGGGGTTTGATCCTGGAGATCCGGGATCGAGTCCCATGTTAGGCTCCCTGCACGGAGCCTGCTGCTCCCACTGCCTGTCTTTCTCTCACTCTCTCTCTCTGTCACGAATAAATAAATAAAATCTTTTTAAAAAAATAATAAAATAAAATAAAAAATTAAAAAAAATCTGTCCATACCTGGAAGAGACCCGTTAGTCCTGTTTGCAACAGATAACGGAACACGAAGCCTCAGCACCCAAACTGAGTAGAAGCGACTCCTGCCTGGGGTCCGCGACCCCACTGCCGCGAAGAGGGGGTTTACAGGGACATAATAATGTTCCCCTCGTTCGACTCTGACGTCTCACCAGAAACTGAAGAAAATGGTACAGATTCAACCGCTGAAAAGCACGGAAAGCCGGAACCCGATGCTGTGGGTGCGGCTCCTGCGACCCGGGGCCCCTCTCCTGCTTGGCACCCTGATTCCACCCCGGATTCCTGAGACCCTATTAACTCCTGGTTTAGGTGACAAGTCAGATGTATACTCTCCCTCGTTTTGAGGTTTTTCATTGGAAACCAAAATCCAGCTGGCGTTTGAGGGACGCGAAGCCCGGGGCAGAAACCTGGAGGACGTGGGCATCACTGGCCGAGGGGCAGTGACTTCAGCACCAACTCCTCTCACATCTGATCACATCCGCTTCACAGAGCTGAAATTCTGGAAACATTTCTTACTTAGTTCAGCATAAAAAAAAAAAAAAAAAAAAAAAACGACATTAAGTATGAAAAAGGAAGATGGCCTGAAGAGCACAGAGTGGCTGCTGCATGACGTGATGCAGCCAGTGGCCCACAGAGCTTGTGTTTGCTTTTCAATTGCTGCATTAACTCAAGTTTGCACTATGCAAAGATTTAACCCAAACTGCTCAGGCAGGAACTGGGGCATTTTGACTCTGACAAAGCAGGAAACCCACAGAGAATGAAGTGATCCGAGTGCTCAAAACCCTTGTTTTCAGAAGAGCTGAAAAGGACAGAAAATGGATGAAATGAAAGGTCTGAAAAATGCAAATAAACGAAACAGAGGATAACCAACTGGGGGAAAAATGAGGAATAAGAATAGTTTTACACGTCCCTCATCCTGGAGATGAAACAGGGAGAGCAACCCCGACTGTCCATTCTGCTGGGATGTCCGCTAATCCATTAGTCGGATAATGAACCGAGCCGACGCCCCGCTGGGCGCCCCCCATGTGCCAGACGGGCGCCTGGGAACCGACCGTGGGCCAGAGCAAGGCGGCTCCCACTGTCCGTGCAAGCGAGGCACGACAGGGTTCTCTGGGGAAACAGAAACAGGATGGGGTGGGGGGCAGAGAGAGAGGAGGGGCAGGCAGGGCACGGCCAAACCCCGGCAAGACCCCAGGCTGCAGTCGCGGGGGGGGGGGGTGCAGCTCACGTCCAGGGGCAGCCTCGCTTGCAGCCGAATTTCTTCCTCCTCCGGGGCCCGCGGTCTGTGTGGTTGAGGGCTGGAGCGGCCCGAGGAAGCCCACCCGTGTCGGGGATCCCACCTGCTTTATTCGGGGGCCACCCCCCGAAACGCCGTCTCACCAAGAAGCAACAGCAGCAGAAAACCAAGACCAGAAACACCCTCACAAAGTCGTCCCGGGGAAGGAGTGAGCAGTCTGAGCTCCGGGGCCCAGTCACCGTGACACACGCAAGGAAGCACCAGGGAGATGCTCGGACACACACGGGGAGATGCACGGGGAGAGACGCGAGCGCTGGAGGCCTGCAGAGGGGCAAGCCGCTGGGATCGGGGTCTGGGATCGGGGTCTGGGATGGGGGTCCGGGGTGTCGGGAAGGCCCCGACAGACAGGGCGTGTGCGCACAGCGGGGAAAGCCACCGGGGAGGAGCTGCTGGGTGGCTTTCGAGAAGGGGTCTCCAGGCAGGTCACCCCCAGGGGACCCTGGAAGGCCCTCAGGTCCTCGGCTAAGCTACGGAGACACAGAGATCACCGTCCTGGGCCACGCGGGTCAGCAGCGTGGTGGCGGCGGGAGACCCGGGGACGCTGGACGCTGCAGGGACGGAGGGAATGGCCCAGCCAGGAGGGACCCCGCGCTCCTGTTCGGCCTGGAGACGGGATTTCAACAAATGGACCGTCTGGAGTCTTTCGTTATCTACAGGATTTGATGCTTTCCGCAAATCTGAGACTGCGCTTCCCTGTGACTCACCCACGGGAATGTGGAGCGGGGCTCAGCCCACCCGCCGACTCTGCCTGGTGGGGGACACGGGGCCCTGGTGAGCCCCACGGGGGTCGGGGACACGGGGCCCTGGGTGAGCCCCATGGCGGTCGGGGGCACAGTGTCTGGGGTGAGCCCCACGGGGTCAGGGGCATGGGGCCCAGTGACTGAGGCCAGTCTCCTCAGCATTTCCGTCCCCCCTGGAGCATGAGCCACTCACTCCGTTTCCAGTTAGCAGGACCGGAAGCCCGGGTGTTGATTACACGGAGAACCTTCCAGCAAGTGCACGGTGGGGGTGCGGGGCAGGTGCGATGGGAGCTCCCCGAGGGCGAGGCCACGTCCCCAGGGTCCGAAAGCGGGGGCAGGACAGCCCTCCCCAGGAAGACCCATCGCCCTGGGCTGCAGCTCAGGAAGGAGTGGGGTGCACCCGGCCGTCTCCCGAGGGTGCGGACTTGCCCAGAGCAGCCACGACGCCCACGGGACTGCACTCTTCCACGAGGCAGCCCCCCGACTAGAAGCCTCGCACCGGCCCTGAGCCTTCGGGGCCCGCGGGTCTCGCTCATTCCGCACGAGGCATGAAGCAGGCAGAGCCGGCCGGAGGACAGCCCCCAGGGACGGCCAACACGGGACATCTGACACGCCAGCGAGGGTGACACCCCGGGCTGGATGAAGCCACCGGGGAAAAAATTGGGACTACCCTTTGGGTTGCACCAAAGAATCAGATGCCCTGAGATGAGCTAGGATTTGAAAAGGAAGTAAAAAAAAAAAAAAAAAAAAAATCATCACCTTTTTTTTTTCTGTTCTTAGTGAAGCTCAAAGCAAACAGGAAAATAATTTTTTAAAGCAGCAAATTTAAAAAAAAGAAAAAAGACACAAGGCAGCGAAACAGGTTAGCTCTTTAACGGCAAGAATGACTAACAGGCGCCTCGAAGAGTCGGTGAAGTTTTTCTAGATTGAGCCCCGTCCTGTAAACGGCACAAGAAACGGAGCTGCGCTGACTAATTCCGCTTGCTGGCTGGCTGACGTTTAGTTATTTAGAACCTGTGACGAAAAAGAAATTCTAACAGGACCAGTAACCAAGTCTGGGAGGCATCTCTAGTCTATTAGTGTAAAAAATAAGGAAAGAGCAGTGACATTCTGTAGCAGGTGCATCAGTGAAATACAGAGAAATGAAATATGTTTTTCCACAGGAAGCGAGGAGTGAAGATCCACTCTTTCTTATTTTTTTTTTTCTTATTTTTTTTTTAAATGTGTACATAAAAATACAGAAGAAGATGCCAGGAGCATCTTCTTTCTTCCTTAAGGCCAGTTTCTGGGGAAACCAGGAGAGAGCGAGCGAGTCGAGGCAGTGGGCATAAGGGACTGGCTAGACTTCTGAGTGATCAAGCAACAATAAAGGAAAATGAGGGAATCTAGAAAATTCTACCTGGGATTAGATTTTGATTTTAGTGCTACAGTTTGCAAAATAGTCTTCGGAACTGTGATAAACCTCAGAATCACAAAAAAATAGTCTTCAAAACTGTGACAGACCTCAGAATCACAGGGAGTGATGCCCTGAAAAAAAAACAAAAAACAAAAAACAAGAAAAACCCAAAAATGGTGCAGGTCCCACCACGGACGTAAAGAATCAGGGTCCCTGAGATCATCCCTGGCAAGTTCCCAGTTCGGGGGATGCTCACCGCAGCCCGAGGACAGACAGGGGAAGACCTAGGGCAGCCGCCACCACAGTCACAGGGGAGAAGCTGCGGAGGTTTACAGACCAACAGCCTCTACGCTCCGCGTTTGCAAATCGCCAAGGCTTCTCGGGGAGAAATAAGGATTCCAAAAATTGGCCTGAAGGAAGAGGAGTCATCCTGGTGGAGAAAACATAATGGGAGGGCCGCAGAGTCACTGCCCAGGGGCCGGGGGCGGAGACGCAGCACAGACCAGGCGGCTCCTGGAAACGGGGAGGTGAGGGGAGTGGGGGCCACGCGGCGGGTGGGCCCAGGTCTTCCATTTTTCAGGAGCAACCAAAATCCTCCAACGTTCAGGGGGCAACCAATATTCAAAATAGGTACTTGTGTGCATTTACTGCACGTATCAATCCCGCGTGGGCTAAACAGACAAAAAACCATAGTCTGGGGCAATGGCTGCTCAATTTCGGGAATCAGGCCTAAATCCAATCAGACACCCATGGGAAGTCTACTTTGATCAAGGATTCTTTTGGGGGGGGGTGGCTGGAAACCGAAGCTCGGTCACCAGCAAGGGGCAAGGGCACAAGCCACGCGCTCTGAGCCCTCGCGGTCTGTCTCTCTCTCTCTCTCTCTTCCAAGGCCTCTGCCCTCAGAAATCAAAAGTATCGATGTTTCTCACGTCCTGCATTTGTACTGCTTCCCAGAACGCAGACGTGAGTAAATCTGGGACCTGGCATCACTGGACAGGAGGACAGTCCGTCATTCACGGCTCCGTGGCCACGTTCATTCCGATCCTGCAAGTTTACCCCAGTGGGCAGCTGAGCAACACCTGCGGCACAGGCTTGCTTGCCTCGGGGGCTGCGTACAGCCGTCCAGTGAGCTGTAGTCCGATTTGGTAATTTATAAGTTACAAGGCCGGCCTTGCTCAAAATGCCCCGATTCCACACTAAATTCACGGTCATCCTTACATCCTTGGTGGAACTCGGGTCAGTCGTCCAACAGAGGCGGCTGTTTCTAAATGCCCAGGGATGGGAGCGGCGTGGCTGCACGAAGCGCGTTCCAAAACCAGAAGCAAGCAGAGCTCAAAGGGCAGAACCAGCTCATTTCCTCCTGGTGAAGGCGGAGCTGCCAATCTCACGGGGATCCGTCTTTCTGTCTTGTTAGAGCTCCACTACTTCTACCTCACTTCAAAGAAAATAAAGGCTGGCAAGTAGATGGAATTATTTGTTCCTCTTTAAGAGGCTTCACTGGGGGCAGCAGTCCAGCCATTTAAGAAGTGACGGGTGCTTTATTTTTCTTTTTAAAAGAAGGGTCTTCCAAAAAAAAAAAAAAAAGGGTCTTCCAGAAAACCAAAAGGATTTTCTAGCTGGTTAAATGCTGTTTTCCAACTTTGGTGAAGATACACACAGATAAGCAAAAACAACGCAATAAATACTAAGCACTACGATACAGACACTGGTCCTACAAATAATTTTTTTTTTTCAGGAATAAAATACAGATAGGCTCCACTACTAGAAATGGTTTTGTTACGACAGTAGATCACCCAAAAAGTAATAAATAATAAGTGATAAGAATTCTAGAAATTCAGGTTCACTGAATAAAAGCCTTCACTGTACATGCATCCACTACAAACTGTAAGATTAAAGTTGTGTGTCCAAAACTATGGACAGGTGTGGACAAAACTGAAAGGCCATAAGTAAAACGTAAAAAAAAAAAAAAAAAAATCTTGTTTTAGGTGATATACAATAAAGAATGACTCTATTTTTTCAAAAGTCACTGTTTGGCATCATCTGGCCAATTTCTCTACCTGTATCTACTGAAGGAGAAGAAAGAGATCCACTGTCCTCAACTTGCTTTTTATTTCTGGATCCACTTTTTTAGTACAGGCCCCTTTATTGGTTTTCATCACAAGGTGACAGTCTTTAGTACCTATTACAAAACATGTGCTTATTGAGGGACTTTTGGGACCTGAGATAATTTACCAAAAGACAGTTTGCTCACTAGGGGTTTTCGAGTGGGGGATTTCCTTACTCAGGTTTTTAAACATCTCTTAAGTGTTGGCTATTTTCTCCAACTGCCAGTTGTACCACAGTCATTGGCTCCCCCTCCCCCCCAGCACCCCGGCTGCCTTCCCTGCAGATGCTGAGGGTCCCACCAAGGGGGTCCTTTAGAAGTAAATGACTCCTCAGTGTCCCAAAGAGACTTGCATCCAAATCCTTGGTCTCCTTTGCCTCTCACTTACTTTGCTTTCCCCCCCTCTAAACTTAGGGCAAGAAATAAAATTTATTTCCTCTAGAATAAACTCTAATCCGCCAGAGGAGACTTCCTTCATCTCACTGGAGCCGATATGGTGGCTCGATGGGCTCCTTGTATCAATCTCATTTCTGCCTCCCAATCCTGACATCATTCACGAGTTTGTGTCTTTCCATCCAGGTTGGTACTGTTTTAAATTACAGTTTCGTAAACTTGCTTCATTTTAAAAACTTTTCAACTCCTCTGTGACCTAAGTAATGCCTACTTTAAAAAAATACTCATTTCATCTTTCTGAGGCTGGTTTAAGGAAAATGATTACATGATATAAATTAAACAACTGTTCTTTATTTTTTCCACTGAAAATCTTTCATATGATTCTTTATAAATACGTTGATTTTTTTCCCCAAATGTCCTCTCCTTTCCCTTCAGCATAATTTTAAGACAAGTGTTCTAAGAAACGTAGAAGAAATTGGGCATCTAGTAACTTAACTGCCTGACCACAGACCTCAACAGTACATGACAAAACCTACCAGAGCCATGTGGTTAGAAAGAAAGAAAAAAAGAAAAGAAAAGAAAGAAAAGAAGGTAGGAAGAGAGAAAGCACTGCCCACAGCTATTTCTCACACAAATTTCTAAATTACGTGATGCTTTTTCGAAAATCTCCGTTAGACATTTGTAAATTCTTTGGGGATTTCAAACTGATTTCTTGTAGGTGCCGTGGATACAACAGCTAGAAACTAGAAGAGGGAAAACAAACTCCAGGAAGGTGGGAAGAAGAGAAGCACAGAGTAAGGGACAGGGGACAGCAACAGAGGCAGGAGGAATAGGCGGAGAAGGCGGAAAGGGAAAATGAGGGAGCTCCGTCCCATCTACCCCCAGCCCCCCAACATGCTACCCATCTGCTTCTGGGTTCCATGTGATTGGCAGGCCCACCCTCATTTTATTAACCTTGCGACTATTAAGTGCAAAGGTGCAAAAGCCAGTGTTTGCTGGACACCCACGAGATGACATGACAGCGTGGAAACTTCTTTAATAATAATAGGGGTGAGGGGATCCCTGGGTGGCGCAGCGGTTTAGCGCCTGCCTTTGGCCCAGGGTGTGATCCTGGAGACCCGGGATCGTGTCCCACGTCGGGCTCCCTGCATGGAGCCTGCTTCTCCCTCTGCCTGTGTGTCTCTCTCTCTCTCTGTGTCTTTCATGAATAAATAAATAAAATCTTAAATAATAATAATAATAATAATAATAATAGGGGTGAGCTACTGGGCATGTGGCGGGTGCGAGGAAGGATTCTGTGTAACTACACTTAAGGGTCACGTCAGGGGGGCAAAGTGGAGCAGAGTTTACAAAATGTAGACAGTGATTATCTAAATGATAGGGTTGTGTCAGATTTTTTTCAGGAGAAAGAATTATTTGTCTGCCTTTATAAATGTCATCTAATAAAACTTAAAATTCTTCAGCTCCTAGGCCATTTATTATGTAATCATAAATAAACACACATTACAGACACCATCATATTCGGTACATACAAAGTGTCCCTGGTGTTTTAAATACGGGCCTAGCAGAAAAGTTGAACAAGGGTAGCTCCCTCTGGGCTTTGATAATTCTGCTACACTTACCATATTGCTGTCCCCAGAGCTGAGATTTTTCAAAGTAACCAACACCCAGTACAGGGGGGTTAAGCACAGGAAGCAAAGAGCGAGTCTGCGCTGTACAAATAGCTCAGTTTTGAATCTTGAGATTTCTCTAAGGGTTTCAAAAGGGACCCAAATATTGCATATGACTCCCAAAGGAGCCCGCCAGTTTTTCTTTTTTCCCCAATCCTTTTTTTTTTTTTTCAAATATTTAATTTATTTATTCGTGAAAGACCTAAAGAGGCAGAGACCCAGGCAGAGGGAGAAGCAGACTCCACGCAGGGAGCCCGACATGGGACTCGATCCCGGGTCTCCAGGATCACGCCCTGGGCCAAAGGCGGTGCTAAACCGCTGAGCCACTCCTTTTCCCCCAATCCTAAGACCGTTCCAGGCATCACCATCTCTTTCCCTTCGCCTCGGGCGCAGGCTGGTGCACTTGGGAGCCGGGTCTGAATCAACCCCAGCGCTGCCCCTCCCGGCAGCTGTGTGATCTCGGCTCAACCCCGGGCTCTCTGGCCTCCATTTCGGCCCCTGGAAGATGCAGATGAAGCCCCCCCCCCCCCCAGGGGGCTGGGACACTGGCCTCAGGTGGCTCCTGTGCACCGTCCTGCGCCCTGCTGGGAACTTGGGTGGATCCCGATAAAGTGAGGACCCGCGATGCTCAGGGCCTCCGCACCCCCAGGAGGGGTCTGGGGCCCGGGGGCTCCCGGCGGAGCATCTGCCTCGGGCCCAGGGCGTGACCCCGGGTCGGGGATCGAGTCCCACGGCAGGTCCCCGCAGGGAGCCCGCTTCTCCCTCTGCCTGGGTCCCCGCCTCTGTGTGTGTCTCATGAATAAATAAAATATTCTCTACAAAGATGAACCAAGTGTCTTCCACGGGCCACCGAGACGCCGTCGGGCCAGCGGCTCCCGGGGTGGCGGAGGCGGAGCTGCGGGGGGAGAGGACGGACCGAGGGACGCCCCGGCCTGAGGGCGGCTCACGGGCCGCGGGGGCAGGATTCCCGGAAGGGAAACAACAGCAGTTTCTTTTTCTGCGCGGTGATAGGAAGGTAAACAGGCCTCCAAGGCTCTGCGGCCCCAGGATGACTGTGCCCGGAGAAGTCAGGTCTGGAGCTTCGAGTTTCCCCGCTGCCCCCGGGGGCGCTTTCCTCCTTACACCTTTGAGCCGGTGGGAAACGTGCGCCCGCGGCCCGCGGTGCCCTCCCCGGAGTCGGTCCCCTCCCCCAGAGTCGATCCCCCTCCCCCAGAGTGGGTCCCCTCCCCGGGCTCGATCCCCTCCAGGGCTCCGTCCCCTCCCCGGAGTCGGTCCCCTCCCCCAGGGTCGATCCCCTCCCCGGGCTCGATCCTCTCCCGGGACTCGATCCCCTCCCCGGACTCGGTCCCCTCCCCGGGCTCGGTCCCCTCCCAGGACTCGATCCCCTCCCAGGACTGATCCCCTCCCCGGGCTCGGTCTCCTCCCGGGACTCGGTCCCCTCCCAGGGCTCGATCCCCTCCCCGGGCTCGATCCCCTCCCGGGACTCGGTCCCCCTCCCAGGACTCGATCCCCTCCCAGAACTGATCCCCTCCCCGGGCTCGGTCTCCTCCCGGGACTCGGTCCCCTCCCAGGGCTCGATCCCCTCCCCGGAGTCAGTCCCCTCCCCCAGAGTCGATCCCCTCCCCGGGCTCGATCCTCTCCCGGGACTCGATCCCCTCCCGGGACTCGATCCCCTCCCCGGGCTCGGTCCCCTCCCGGGACTCGGTCCCCTCCCGGGACTCGATCCCCTCCCCGGGCTCGGTCCCCTCCCGGGACTCGGTCCCCTCCCGGGACTCGATCCCCTCCCCGGGCTCGGTCCCCTCCCGGCGCGCACACCCCCCGACCCGAACCCGCGCGCGGCGGGACACAGCGCGCCTAGAGGACAGCCGGGCCGCCGGTCCCCGCCAAGCGCAGCCGCCCCCGGGGCAGGAGACCGAGCCCCCCGCGCCCCCCGCGCCCCCCGCCCCGCGGGAGCCACTCACCAGACAGCGGACGGCCCAGGCCCCCCACATGGTCGCGGGCGCTCCCGCCCGACCGCCGCAGCCTCCGCGTCCCCGCCGCGCGCCGGAGGGACCGCCTCGTGGCCCCGCCCCGCCCGCCCCTAGCCCCGCCCCTCCCGCCCGAGCCCCGCCCATTTCCCGCCCTAGCCCCGCCCCTTTCCCCGCCCCCGCCCGTCCCGGAAGTCTCGAGCACCTGCGCGGGCGGGGCGGGGCGGGGGGGGGAACCCCGGGGGGGAGGGGGAGGGGGAGGGGCGGGGCGGGGCGGGGCGGGCGTCCCCGCGCGGAGCGTTTCCGCAGCTGCGGGCGGGCGGCGGGTCGAGGTGCGGCCCCGAGGCCTTGCGCGCCGCGTCCAGGCGGCTCCCCGGGCCCGCGGGCGCTCAGCTGGGTCGCGGCCTCCCGGGCGCGGGGCAGGACGCGGGGGCCGCGGGCGCCAGGAGCTGCGGAGCTCGGGACCGCGCCTCCCCGCCGCCCAGGTCCTGGCGACCTCCTGAGGACGGGCTGGGTGGGGGCTGCTGCGCGCCCGGGTCGCCGCGGGTCTGGTCTGCGAAAACAGCTCGCGGGGGCCTGCAAGGATTGCACGCAGGGACGTGTGAGCAGTGACACGGGGGACCCCGAAGCCGGGCGCAGGCAGGAGGCAGGGGCAGGGGCAGGGCCTCGGGCGCTCAGGGCCGCGCCCGGGTCAAGGCCAGACCCTCTTGTCCCCCCCCCCCTCCCCCGGCCCACGCGGTCCGCAGGGCCCGCCCCTGGCCCGCTCTCTGCTCTCGGGGCCTCGGCCTTGGGGACACTTGGGTGACCCGAGGCCTGGGCCAGGGCACCCCTGCGCCCTCCGTCCCCTTAGGGCTTGCCCGGCACAGGGTCTCGGGGCCCAGACCTGCAGGTGGGACCCGCTTGCCTCTGCCGCAGCCTCCACTGCACCGTCTCCGAGGAGCCCCCGCCCCCAGGACCCCGGTGGGCCACTGTCGGGCACAGAACAGACGCAGAAGAAGCAAACAAACGGGGAGCGGGTGGGAGGTGGCACCAGGGACCCCAATGATCTTCGCAACCTTCCTGCACATACAAAACATCCTCAAATACAAAGTTCATGGGAATAGAAAAATACCATAAGAGGGAGAGAGGGAAAGAGGAAGCAGAGGGGACGACTGACGAAACCAGGCTTCCTGGGTGTGAATTATGACGCAGCAACTTTCCCAAACCTTTCTTCCTTACTCGATATTTATCATTTTAGTCCCAGGCAGGAGGGTGCTGATTAAACTGGCTTTTCAAGTAAAGAACTGAAGCCAAAAACGTGTCAGCATCATCGGCAAAGTTGGTTAGTTAATCAGTACCAGAGCCAGGAGTTCAACTTTGGTATTTTTGCTCCCGGGCCCTGGTCTTTCGATCCCCCCCCTCCCCCCCGCCCCAACAACACACGGTGAGCCTCAGGTTCAATGACATAGTAACAGGTGCTTTGCGGGGAGACACGTGTTTCGTGGTGAAATGATCTTAGAATATTCTAGATTTAAAAAATTTAAACAGGCCTCGTATCCAAGACCTCTCAGAACCTTACTATGCTGGTGTGCACTGTCTAAGGGGGGGGGTGATATATACTGTTGCCCACACTTGTTTGTCTTTTTCATGTCCCATGGAGAACACCTGCTGAATGAACACCTCATGAACGCTGATGTTCTAGGAAAAAAAGAGTTTGGAAATGTCTAAAAGCTATTTTTATTTTAACAGCACATTCCTAAGGGCCTCCAAGCCCTCAAGGGCAAAAAAAAAATATGCAATTTTAATAATAGAACTTCAGGCAGTCTACCAGACGTGGGAGATATTTTGGACAATCGTCATGGTTCTGCTCAAACCACGCCATATATGTCGAGGCGTTTCTCTTCTAAAGTCGGCCCTGCCGCTCAGCATCGCATTCGGAACAACGTTTAAACACACATCTGACTATAGAAAAGGTTGGGGGGTGGGGAGAAACTTCAAAACACCTTTTCACCCCCAAAACTACTTGTATTCTTTCTCCCCGTGGACCCAATGTTTTAAAAACTGTTGTCAACCAAAGTGCTCTTACTAAATAGCAAAACTAGGCTTTAATAATTCCCACCTAGAGCGAGCATCCCTGATTCTTTTCTTTTTTAAGATTTTATTTATTTATTCATGATAGACCTAGAGAGAGAGAGAGAGAGAGAGAGAGAGAGAGGCAGAGACACAGGCAGAGGGAGAAGCAGGCTCCATGCAGGGAACCCGATGTGGGACTCAATCCCGGGACTCCAGGGTCGAACCCTGGGCCAAAGGCAGGTGCTCAACCGCTGGGCCCCCCAGGGATCCCCCCTGATTCTTTATCCTACGCGTTTTCTCCCACTTCCCAGTAACAGCACGTCCAAGTTGCCCTTAGAAAACCTGCCGCTCCCCGTTGTTTTGGACTCTTTGATGTGGTGACTGTATTAGTCAGAGTTCTCAAGAAAAACAGAACCAACCGGAGATAGCGGTCTCTCTGGTGAGAGAGAGCTGTAGTTTGAGGAACTGGTTTCTGTACCTATAAAGCCTGGCAAATCCAAACTCTGCAAGCTACGCTGGTGGGCTGGGCCCAGGGGAGAAGGGCAGAGGTCCCCCTCTCTCGGGGCAAGACCTTCAACGGATTGGGTGAGGCCCACCCACGTGGTGGAGAGCGCGGCTTGACTCGCACCTAAAGTACCTTCCCAGAAACATCTAGAAAGGCACCAAGTGGCGGGGTACTGTAGCCTCTGCAGGTTGGTGCATAAAATCCACCCTCGCGGGGCCCGCGTCGGTGAAGGTCGGGGAGGGAGCGGGAGGGAACAACATCTGGTTGGGGCAGGAGCCCCTCGCATTCTGTTGGCATGAGCCTTGGGACCTTTGTGGGGAACAGTGGGACACAAACACCTTTTCTTCTTCCCTGAATGTGACGAGGGAAAGAGTATGCGGGGTGCGGCCCCATGGGGGGGCCGTGCGAGCTTGTGGACCCGCCATTGTCCAAGGCACGGCCACTGCAGGCTGAGCAGGAACCCGCCGCCAGGTAGAGCCTGCGAGTGTCACCTGAGTCCTGGCTGACTGGGCCCGGGGATGGGGCCGTGGAGCGTCCGGATGCCCAGGGTCACCTGAGTCCTGGCTGACCGGGCCCGGGGATGGGGCCGTGGAGCATCCGGATGCCCAGGGTCACCTGAGTCCTGGCTGACCGGGCCCGGGGATGGGGCCGTGGAGCATCCGGATGCCCAGGGTCACCTGAGTCCTGGCTGACTGGGCCCCAGGATGGGCCGTGGAGCGTCTGGATGCCCAGCATCACCTGAGTCCTGGCTGACCGGGCCCGGGGATGGGGCCGTGGAGCATCCGGATGCCCAGCATCACCTGAGTCCTGGCTGACCGGGCCCGGGGATGGGGCCGTGGAGCATCCGGATGCCCAGCATCACCTGAGTCCTGGCTGACCGGGCCTGGGGATGGAGCCGTGGAGCGTCTGGATGCCCAGCATCACCTGAGTCCTGGCTGACCGGGCCCAGGGATGGGGCCGTGGAGCATCTGGATGCCCACTGGGTGCGCTCCCACTGGCCGCCTTTTGCCAGTGCTTAGGGTCAGCAGAAGTCGCCCGGTGCCAAGGCCACCTGTGGCAGGGTGACTGTCACGCCTGCAGGTACCAGGAGGATGAGGCCTGCCGGGCAGCCCGAGGGCTGGGCCCTGGGGACCCGAAGGGCCGCCGAGCTCCACCCACCAGCCGGGGGGACAGATGGGACGTGCCGCTTGTGCCCCAAAGGGACAATGATGAGTGTGCACCTGTGAACTGCCACCCGGCCAGTTACCAGTTCCTCTCCCGGGAGCACGTGACGTCTCCCAGGGTCAAAGAACGGCAGGTGCGCGGCCCCTGGAGGCCCCGCGGGCCCTGCCCCGCTGCTGCGCTGCCCGTCCTCTGCAAGGTGCCAGGGGGCGTGGGGGGGGAGAGTGGGGTCAGCGAGGATGCCAGGCTGGGACCGAGTTCTCCGTGCGCGGCCTGACACTGAACCTCTCTCGGCCCCCGTGTCTCAGACAATTTTCCGGGGAATCGGTCTTGCGTTTCCTGACTTCATTTCATGTTCACGATTTGCAGATGGTCCACGCCAGACCCTGTGGGGCACCGATGCCTTTTATAGGCGACGCCGTAGGTGGGCCCTGCCCCAGTAAACCAGCGTCAGCGCCTTTCGCCTCCAGAACTTTCTCAGGGACAAGAGAAAGCAGCACTGCCTGCGGCCTAGCAGCGTGGCTTCCCCACGGCGAAGATGATACTCTCAGCTTTTTTTCCAGGAAAGAACTAGAAAGGGATCAAGGGATCAGACTGTGTCCGTGATGCTCTGCGTTGAGCCCCGTTTGATGGCTCCTCTGCTTTTGGACAAATCGCAATAAGCTTGTGGGATTGTAAAGAGCGGGAGGGCCCGACGGCGCGTGGACCAAGGGGACAGTGGAGCCCAGAGAGCCGGGTGCATGGTGGAGGGAGGCCCGGCGCGGAGGACGCGGCCGCATCTGCCTTTGGAAGCCCTTCCTGCGCGTTACAGCCACGCGGAAACCTGCATAGACCCCGAAGTGGGTTGGTGGAAACCGAGGGGGACGCTGAGCGTTGAGGCTTCCGTGGGGAGCTCAGCTGAGCTGCCGTCCAGACGCCAAGGCGAGGCCCTTCCTGGCTGTGAGCGTGGGCAGTTGCAGGCCCCTGCGGCAGCCCCAGGACGTCAGGGGGGGCACCCGGGCTGCAGCGGCCGCCCTGGGTCAGCCCAGCCCGCCGGGGAGCTGCCTCCTCCAGGCCGCCCGCCGGGCTCAGTCCACGCGGGGACACTGTCCGGTGGTTAGAAGTTCTCCGTTCCGCGACACGCTCCTGCAGTTTGTGGGCTCAGCAGCTTCACCCGGAGAGCACTGCTCGGGGTCGGGTCGAAGGAGCCCCTGGAGAGGCCGGAAAGGCCGGTGGTAGGAACCGGCTCGGACTCGGGCTGGAGGAGGCGTCGGGCCACCGAAACCTCCCCCCAGCCCTTCGCAAACCTGCGTCCTGAGAGTGTTTCGTCATCTGGGCCACGAGGAGAGCCGGTCGGCCTGACGCCCCGACATCGGGCCCGCGGCCTCTGCGGGGCGGGTATCCCGGCTTTGAGCTCCCCCTGGAATCCTCAGGTCACTGAAGGGGGATGGGGGGAAGTTATCGACATTCTTTCAAGTGCTTCTTTAGGTTTACTTGTCCTTACACCAGGAAAATAGGAGGAGGGGAGCAGCTGTTTGGGGAGACGGGAATCCTGACCCCGAACAAAACGTCCCGTATCGCTCACAGCGCGTCCGAGACCCGCGGTGCCGGGGACCACGCACACCTGTTCACTCAGGTCTGCAAAGAGCCGTGCTTCGCGTGGCCCTCCCGGGAGCCGGGTCCCTCGCGTGGACCCCGCACTCGGTCCCGGGCGCCTCCAACTAGGCCCTGTGACCCTCGCTGTCCACACGGGCAACTCGCAGCAGCAGCTCGCCCGGCTCACGTGGTTACTTACCCTGCTGAATCCGCTTCTTCTCCAAAAAGTCCCATCAAGGGCCTCACGCCTGAGACGGAAGCCCCGCGAGGCCGCGTGCCACCTCGTGCCGCTGCCCCGTCGAGCACAGGCTTTCCCGTTGCTTAAGGCCCCGTGTCTGTCCTTGTTTTGCTTACATTCCCGGCGCTCTTTGCCAAGAAAATGATTCCGTGAGCTAAGGGAGCCCCGCTGTGCCGACAGCTCACGAGCGACGCGTTTTGCTGCTTGAGCCCGTCTTCCCCTCCAATGACCACGCTGTCGCCCGAGCGAGCTGCGCTGTGCTCGGCTCGGGGCCTGGGCCTCGTCCAGAGGGGGGCAGCCGGTCACGCGCAGCCGGGCGGGCCGTGCTGTTATTCGAGCCCCCCGTTAGGGCATGGGAGGGGGGCCCTAGGAAACCAGCCAACCAGATGGACGTAATGAACCACCGGGCGCATTTTGTACCCCTTTCCATTTACCTTCACGTTACGCCGCCCGGACCAAGTCCTACCTGAGCAGGTGCGAGCGTGCCCTGACCACACGCCCTCCCAGCAGCAAAGGGCCGAGCCTTGTTGGCTCTCAAGCCGCGGAGCTGCCACCACGGCCACGGCCAGAAACCCGGCTGGAGCTGCCCCCGTGCCTGAGTGTGCGCTCACCCCTCGGTGAGCCCCGGCCGTCTCTATCTGTGTCGCGGGGACACGCGCTTTACAGCCCCACGCACACGCACAGCCCAGCACGGGACACTAGGCTCCGCGGCTCGCTCGCCCGAAGTCCGTGGTCTTGGATGCTGAAGGGTGCTCACGGCCTGCAGCTTCTCCTCGCCCGGTGCTGGTGTCTAATGGCTGCGAGCACGGACGACGCCTCGGGTTCTGTATGAACGTGCTCCCGTGTGGCGCTCGGGCGGGTCCCCGCGGCCGGAAGAGGGGACAGGGGCCGCGGTCGGGCGTGGGCACGCCGGAGAGCGGGGGCTGCACCCGGACACTGGGCCGCTGCTCGCCCTGGGCCACAGGCCGCCCCTTCCTGAGCCTGCACACTCGCCTGCATCCACTTCCACGGGCTGGTCCGGGGGCGTGACTCCCTCGCTTCTCATATCCACGCCCAGAGGGAAGGTTGACTTTTCTTTTCCGCAGGAACAGGTAATGGGATCAAGTTCCCGAGGGAACTAAGGGACTCAGGTCTGCGTGTCTCTGAAGCTGCGTTCTCGGCTAGCCCCTGGGCATCGCCTCCCTTCTTCGTGATCGAGATGGTTGGCCTCTTTTTTTGAAAAACAAAATATTTATTTATTTATTTATTTATTTATTTATTTATTTATTTATGACAGAGAGCAAGCAAGAGAGCGAGCAGAGGGAGAAGCACCGTCTCCTGGGGCCCACATGTTACCGGCGCATGTGATGTCCTCGTCATATTACAGATTAGGACCCGGGCCGACGTGCCCAAGGCCCCCCGGCAGCAGGCGGTGGCGCTGGGCTGGGGCACAGGCCCGTGTCCCCTCACTGGCCCCTCCGCCAGCCGGTCCCGCACCCTGTTGGGCCGTGTGCGCTCTTGCCCTTGGCTCGCGCTGACCTCCTCCCAGAGGCCTCCCCCACCCTGGCCCCACCCTGTGGCCCCAACGGCCCCTCGGGACGGACCCGCTCTCTCCACCTGGAAAATCCAGCTCCCACTTTTCACATAAAGCAGCAGTAAGCCCTTGGAGCCTTCCTGGCTCGCTCCCCCCTGTGGCCTTTCCAAACTCAGTGCTCGGGCAGTGAGCGACACTGGTTTTTCTATTTGGAGTCTCCCTGAAATTAGCTTTCTTTTTAAAAATTTCAACTTCAGGGCAGCCCAGGTGGCCCAGGGGTTGAGCGTCTGTCTTCGGCCCAGGGCGTGACCCCGGGGTCCCGGGATCGAGTCCCACACTGAGGTCCCCGCATGGAGCCTGCTTCTCCCTCTGCCTGTGTCTCTGCCTCTCTCTCTGTGTCTCTCATGAATAAATACATAGAATATTTTTAAAATAGATAAATAGATAAATAAAATAAATAAATACTCCCACTTCAGACAAAGCCACATGGACGTGGAGCTGAACCACGCCCCAGCCCCGACGACACGGGACTTTGGACGCTAATCGGGGAGCGAGTTGCTTGGGATGAGGCAGTATTTCCCCGACCGCACTGACGTCTCTCATCTTCCGCGTGGCCCCTCGGCTCCTCGTGCGTGTGCACGCGAGCCCTTCACTGTCCGTTGTCGACCCAACGGGAGGACAAACAGGAAGCCGTGAACCCAACTGATGAGACAGTAAAATTTCCAGTGGAAAGAGGGTCCCGTGGGTGTCGGGCCCCCGCCGCCTCCCGAGCCACAGGCTGTGCCAGTGGCGCTGCTGCATGTGTGAGGGTGGGAGCCCCCGTCCCGCGACCCCGGGGCTGCTGCAGCCTTGCACGCGCGCGGGCAGGTGACCAGGACGTGGGGCTGGACGGGGCCTTCGCGGCCTCGGTAGGGACACACCGGACACGGGACGCGCAGGCAGGACCCGGCAGCCACGAACCGCAAGGCCGGACCCCGGTAACCTCCCGCCGCGTGGGCTTCGCATCACTCCTGAGTTTGGACACAAAGGGTTTGGTCCAAACGGTGACATCCGTGCTGTCCTTCCCCGTGTCTCAGGGACGGCAGGCGTGCCCGCAGGACCCACAGTGTCGTTATCAACGGCAGGGAGACAGAGACAGAGAGACGGAGACAGACATGGAGAGACAGAGAGAGACAGAGACAGAGACAGAGACATAGAGACAGAGACAGACACAGAGAGAGACAGACACAGAGATGGAGAGATGGAGAGAGAGAGACAGAGACATAGAGACAGAGACAGAGATGGAGAGATGGAGACAGAGACAGAGAGAGACAGACACAAAAAGGCACAGAGATGGAGAGATGGAGAAAGACAGAAACAGAGGGAGACAAAGAAAGAAACACGGAGAGACAGAGGTAGAGAGACAGAGACAGAGAGATATAGAGACAGAAGCAGGGAGACAGAGACAGAGACATGGGGAGGCAGAGACAGAGACAGAGACCAGGAGAGACAGAGACAGAGAGACCGTGATAGAGAGACATTAGTCTCAGCGTGGGAGCATCATGCTCCCTTCCCTACATTTTCCGGAGCCACCGCCACCTACACTAAGCAGAGCCTGAATCCGTCCCAAGATGAGTAGCCTGCACTTGAAGGTTCTTGAGGATTATTTAGGCGGCCTGTCGTCTCCTCTGAGCGCTGGCACGTTCAGCCGACGTCTCTCTCTGGAGCCAGCGGCATCCGGTGGGGGATGAATCACAAGGCCTGGCGTCGGCAGGAGACGGGCTGCCAAGCCTCTGGGCTGCGGGGCCTGGAGCACCCCCCCCACCCCGCCCCGGCCCTCCCTACAACCAGCCTCGGAGCCGCCAGAGGATCTCTGGCTTGAGTCGCGCTGGGGCCCCACGTGCGGCAGCGGACCGGGCTCCTGCCCCTGGGACTGCGCGGGATCCTCGGTGCCTCTCCCCGGTGCCCGGGTTTTGAGGGACGTCGGTTCTTCTTTTTTCTCTCTGCCTCCGGTCATGCTGCTTCTTCCTTCAGCAAACAGAGTAGACAGGGGACAAGTGGCCTCGCGAGCCTGTGGATGAGGACAAGGGGAGCCCTGTGTCCGCGCGTGTGCTCCAGGACGTTGTCAGGGGCTGCACCCGCGAAGGACGGCGACCCTGCCTGTAGAGCCACGTCTCCCCGCTCTGCCGGCGCTCCGGTGCCACCTTACGGGGGAGGTAGGGGCCTGGGTACAGGCCCCGGGTGGCCAGTGACACCCGAGCTGGGGGGGAGACGCTCTCCGGGTCACCCCGAAAACCAGCCGCACTTCGGTTGTCCCTTGGCCTGTGACTCTGGTGGTTTGTGCTGTAAGGTCACGGCCTCACCCCAACTCGCCCCCAACGGCTCAGGCCACCCGCACAGCAGAGAGACTTAGGGCACAGAGACGCGGGGGAAGTGGTCCCATCCCCCAGAAGAGCGGAGGTGGGCGGGGGCTGTAGGTGCGGGGCGGGGGGGGGGGGGGGGGGGGGGGCCGCAGGGTCGGCTCCGGCTGCAGACACAGGAGATCTGTGGACGCGGAGCAGCTCCCTATGCTTCTGGCTTCCTGTCCGTGACGGTGCTAACAGCAGGTCAGCGTAGACGCTCGGATGGGGGTGTCGGTCAGCCGTGGGACCCGCCCACCGTATCCGACACGGTTCCTGGTGAGCATCGGCTCCTACGCGTGTTCTTGTCACCGCAAGCGACGTGAAGTTGCCAAGAGAGCCAAGAGCGAGACGGCGGCCTCCCGCTCTGGGTGCCCGGCCGGCTTCACGGAGGAGGCGTGCCGTCTGTGCGGTGGGAAGGGGCCCACTGACCAACAGGCCCCCCGGGCGATGCTGGGCCCCCCCGACTGCGCGGGTCCCTGGTGTTCTACTGCACCAGACCAAGCGTGGCCAGCCCCAGGCCTCCGCAGGAGCCTGCCCGGCGTCACCTCTTCCCTCCGGGCTGGGGTCCCCATAGAGCTGAATCCTCTCTCTCTCCCACGGCTGCGGGCAGGCTGACCGGTGGGAGCGGATGGCACAGGCCCTCCCGGTGCCAGGGGAAGCAGGACCGCGGCCAGTGCAGGGCCTGACAAGCGTATTGGCGGTTATGCTTCTTCAGCTTCCCCAATTTAGCCGAAAGGGGGGGTAGAGGCTTCTTTTAGCTTTTCAATGATCACAAAAGTATCAATCCATTAGGGACCAAATGTGCAAGGAATAGATCTTCTCCTTCGGGGTCCATGGGAGTACATTCCACGACTCATCCAGAGGAATCTGGGCAAAATTCCCTAAAGCACAGGAAAGCATCTCAAATAAGGTAATTGTGTTCCACAAGCTACAGTAGCGGTTAAAGCCTTTGAGAGGGGCCGATGTTTAACAAAAGAAGTAATTGGGATGCTTGGGGGCGTGGCTCAGTGGTTGAGCGTCTGCTTTTGGCCCAGGGCATGACCCCAGGGTCCCGGGATCGAGTCCCACATCGGGCTCCCTGCATGGAGCCTGCTTCTCCCTCTGCCTGGGTCTCTGCCTCTCTCTCGGTGTCTCTCATGAATAAGCAAATAAAATCTTAAAAAAAAAAAAAAAAGAATTGTTCAATATTCAAACCTCACCTCGTATCTTAGTGGCTGGAGAGTTGCGTGTTGCTTTATTCTGTGAAACATTTTCACAGATTCGGTTCAAAATCTTCTTTGTATCATAGCTTCTTAATTAAGAATACGCATTTTGAAATGTCAATAGACTGTAATTCCATCAGTGGAAAGGATATTTAAATGTGATTAATATACCGTCTTTCTCCATTTCGTGTAACTCTCAGAATGAACCACTATCTCAACCCTATCAACCGTTGTTTGGGACTGAATACTGCCCCCTCCCTTTACTTGGCATCGCTTATTAATAATATCACTTATTGATATATTAGTTATATATTATCTGTAATAGGTCATATAATCATTATATTTAATTTATAATCATCATCATCATCATAATCATCTGTGACAGAGTCTTAACCTAGAAAGGACATAATGTGGCTGAGCCATTTGGCCCCGGCCCCAAGTGTGAGAGAGATCTCAGGTTTTGGCCGCAATGAATTTGAGAGTCTGATGAAGAGGAGCCAGATTTAAAAAAAAAAAAAAAAAAAAAAAAGAGGAGCCAGATAAACATGGACTCTGAGCGGAGCTCACAGAGCCACGTCTGTCTAGCAGCGTGGTGGGCACCGCGGGTTGCACCCTGATGCCGCAGCCAACACTCCCCACCTCCAAGGGGCGACGGCGGATGGATCCAAGGAAGCTGAGCCTCAAAAGCTGCAGGTGGCCGCAGCCTCGCTGGGGCTCCCGCTGCCTCGTTACTGTAGGGTGCCGTGCCCCCCTTTCGGGCCTTGTTTTTGTTCTAGGATACCCACCGAGAGCCCGCGTGGCCGGGCACCTTCTCGGCATGCAGTTGGAACAGAACTGAGAAACGGCGCCAAGTGTCCTGCAGCTCAGGACCCGAGGGAGGAGCAGGCCTGGCCGGGATTTGGGATTTACGGAGCCTGAACCCCCGCTGGCCTTCCGCAGGCTGCCTCCTCTCGCCCTGTGTCCCCCCCACACTCGCCTGCGACCCCGAGACCCTTGACCCACCAAAGGTCTGGGAGGTCAGGGGTGACGGGAAAGTTTTGTCACGTCTCCTCTGTAAGGAGCCCAACGCGGAAACTACAGACCTCTGGTATTTTTAGTTTCCTAAAAAAAAAAAAAAAAGAAAGAAGAGAAGAGAAGAGAAGAGAAGAGAAGAGAAAAGAAAAAGAACACATCGCAGAGCTGATGGCTTTCTCGTCTCCTCCGGATAGGCGTCTTCTCCTGCCTCTGATTTGTCACCTCCCTTCTCGTAAATTTAGCAGCTTTCTTCACAAACCTTACAATACCCAAAGTTCAAAGATTTAAACAATGAAGAGGGAGTACAACTGTTTACTCTCGCTTGATAGTTTTTTTTTTTTTTAACATTTTTATTTCTTTGTTCATGAGAGACACACAGAGAGAGGCAGAGACACAGGCAGAGGGAGAAGCAGGCTCCATGCAGGGAGCTCGATGCGGGACTCGATCCCGGGACCCCGGGGTCACGCCCTGGGCCACAGGCAGGTGTCAAACTGCTGAACCACCCAGGGATCCTCATTCTTTTTCTTTTTTTAGACTGATGACTAAAAATGTCATGTTATGTTGAATTTCAGTTGGTAATTTAATGGGATACAAACACAATCCATAATAGTAGTCAGACGCCTTGTGCGCTGATTCCACGTAGACACTGCACTAAACAATTCGCATTATCTCATTTAATCACAAAACAACCTTGTCGTTCTCCCCACTTTAAAGATGCAATTCTGGGGGCAGCCCCGGTGGCCCAGCAGTTTAGCGCTGACTTTGGCCCAGGGCGTGATCCTGGAGTCCCGGGATCGGGTCCCACATCGGGCTCCCTGCATGGAGCCTGCTTCTCCCTCTGCCTGGGTCTCTGCCTCTCTCTGTGTGTCTCTCATGAATAAATAAATAAAATCTAAATAAATAAATAAATAAATAAATAAATAAATAAATAAATAAATAAAAAAAAAGACACAATTCTGAGAGGTGAAGTAAATAGTCCGGGGGTCACGAGGCCAGCAGGTTGCTGACCCGGGGTCTGGAATGAGCTCAGCTGACTCCCGAGGCTGAGCCCTGAACCACACACAGCCCTCCGCTTTCTCTCCTGGAAAGTTACCCGGCTCCCGGCCATCATTAGGAATATTATTTCAAAGGGGGGCAACATTCCACATAGTTTTCACCCCACCGCGTTAGAGCCCTGGTCAGCTTCCCAAAAATGCTTCCTAATTAGAAGGAGACAGATTCGTTTTACCAAATAGAGTCTTAAGTGGGCTACAAATGCCAAGATCAGGTGGGATTCATGAACGCATGTTTGTTACTTAATGAGCACTAACTGATCCTGCTGGCCCAGAGGAATCCGTTTTTGCCAAAGGCCACCACCGTGTAATAAGCCGTATGCTATGGCGGTTGCTTTTTCCGTATTTTCTAGTAAGTTGGGCAGGGCGTTCGTTTTCATCTGGCATTTATTTATTTATTTATTTATTTATTTATTTATTTATTTATTTATTTATTCATAGAGACACGGGGCAGGGGGCAGAGGCACAGGCAGAGGGAGAAGCAGGCTCCATGCAGGGAGCCCGACGCGGGACTCGATCCCGGGACCCCAGGATCACACCCCGGTCTGCAGGCGGCACTAAACCGCTGCGCCACTGGGGCTGCCCTTTCATCTGGCTTTTAATCCATGAAGCCTAAGGCAAGGATGGAGTTCAAAGTGCAGATTCTTTGGACATGTGTTTTGGGGAAAGATGCCAAGAACATTTTTCTCTCTGCTGAGTGTCTCCTCCACGAGGGTCTTGAGAGGCTGTTTCCTTATCGAAGCCCGAAGCCCAGGGAAGTCTCACTGCAGGGCGACTTATTCACAGTTCACCGCAGCACCCGGGCGGGCCCCCTGTGAACATCTAACAGATATTATAGCTCAAAGGTCGCTGTTTATGTGAATATGCACGTATGCACGTGTGTTCTTGCTCACGTGTGGCCTGACGGAAACTAATCCGCCAGGTGACTTGGGTTCAGTGGGAAAAATGAGCACAGACTTTATTCAAATGGCTGCAAATTAATGGAGGCCTCTTGAGGTTCATGCAGGTCAAGAGCTTTCTTTCTTTTTTCTTTTTTTAAAGATTTTATTTATTTATTCATGAGACGCAGAGAGAGAGACAGAGACACAGGCAGAGGGAGAAGCAGGCTCCCTACAGGGAGCCCAATGCGGCACTCGATCCCGGGACCCCGGGGGCACGCCCTGGGCCCAAGGCAGATGCTCAACCGCGGAGCCACCCAGGTGCCCCCAGAGCTTCCTACCTGAAGAGAGAACAGCCCACGTTGATGAGGCTTTGGGGGCACAGAGGTTGGTGGACAAGCCTAGCAAGGACCCACAGGGCACATGAGTACCCGCCAAATCGATGCACCAGGATGACACAATCCATTTTTCTTTAGGAAGGGGAGAAGAAGACATCATTTCTAATAAGAAAGAAAGTCCGCACCACCCCCATCTCCGGGGCTGCCCTGTGAGCCCCCACTAGGACATCCCGCTTCCTGTTTCTCTTACCCCTGCTCAGAGGGCAATGACCTGGAGGACGCCGAGAGCGGGGCTCCAGTAGATCCAGGCAGGAATCTGCAGGGTCAATCCTTCTCGAGTCCACAGCAGTGCCAGAAATTATCCCGATGAGGAATTTTTTACTTCGGTGGGTCACACGGGGCCGAGGGGGTGGGGTTGGGGGTGGGGAGGGCGGGCGGGGGGGGGGGGTCCTGGCAAGATGCAAATAGAAAAATGACACATAGACGTTGAATTTCATTTTTGGAAAAAACGAAGGACTTAGAAATTTAGCTTTTAAGGTAAACCGACCACAAACCCCGTATGGGTTTGCTCTCTTTGGTACCCTGTGTGGCACCTTGCGACAGCTCCGCGCACACACGGAGTGGGTATCAGCCATTTACACCTCGAATACTCCAAATGGAGTTTGGGTTAGGGTTCTCAGTTAAAATGGATATTGGGGGGCAGCCCCGGTGGGTCAGGGGTTTAGCGCCGCCTTCGGCCCAGGGCGTGATCCTGGAGACCCGGGATCGAGTCCCGCGTTGATTTGTCACGTACGTTGTAACAGGATGAGGGGTGAATGCACGTAGACACCGGGAAGATTTTGACGCTTCCCACGCGGGTACAGCATCCACCCTACGTGGACGGAGGCGGTTTAGGGACGTATACTGTGAACCCCGAGGCCCCTGCTCACACAGAATGCAAACAAGTCAGCGCTGGGACAAAGACGGAGGCGGTAAGACGACGTTTAGAAAACATCCAGATCCCACAGGACAGGTCGGGGAGGAGAAAGCAAACCAAGGCGACAGACGGAGACGAGCCGTAGGACGGCAGGGTGGAATCCAACCGCACCAAATATGACATCAGAGGTTAATGAATTTGAAAAGTGGGGATTGACCGTCTTCCTAATCGCTCTGTCCCCCAGACTCCAGCACTCTGACAATAGTCAGTCACTATTGGGATAATGGTAGCCGGTCTCTTACTTTTCTGCTGTTGAAGAACAGCTGCGCGGAGGCTCCTCTCCTCCTCCGATGACCCTGCGGCATCATCGCCCGCGGAGTGGACAACTATCAGGCGGTCCCGGGCAGCAGCCCCCCGGCGCCCCAGAAACTAGAAATCTGGCTTAAACCAAGTGCTGGAAAAGCCACAGGTGCGCCCGTCAGCTCCCCGGGAACAAGCACCCCGACCGCTCACCCCGCGGGGTTTTATGGTTTTATGGGGTCGGAGGCAGCGCGGGGGAGGGAAGAGGCCACGGAGTTGCCGAAGCCACGAAGCCACGACGGGCCCGCGGCCCCCTGCGCTGTGGGCTTGACTCCCTGGGCTGGGTTGCTCCTTGGCGGCGTCTACCCCACACGCTTGGGAGTCCCGCAGCTGAGGCCGTGAGCTGGAGGGAGAGGGAGGGGGACCGCCGTCCTCTCCAGCTCCGACAGTAGGGTTTTCTGCAGCTCCCTATTTACTCCCTAAGTTAGAGGTGAGAGGTGCACGCGTGGCCTGAGCCCGCAAACAACGCTCGGGTCTGAAGACTCCTCTAGGTTCATCTTTCTTTGTAGGGGTTGATGCAGCGACAGCCCAGGCCGGTCACCAGAAGAGGCATCGGGGCAGAGACCCCCGCGCGGCCCTGGATGCTGGGCTGGGGGCCGGGGCCCGCGGGGGAGAGGGGGGCACCCTTCCACAGGCCGGGGAAGGTCAGACGCTCTGAAGGTGTGGCCGGGCGTCGGGCGCTCGGGGAGAGGCGTCCTGGGGAGACCCGCTGTGCCAGGGGTCCGGGAAACCCGGGTGGGGTGCCCCCTGCGCCCCCTCAAATGGTCCGGACAGACGCCAGCACGTGGAAATATTCATCTCTTCCATTGCAGTTTTTTGGACTTTTTTGGGATTTTTTTTTTTTTTTTTTTTTTGGTTTTGGATTTTGAGTGTTTTTTTTTTTTTTTTTTGGAATGGACTATTGACATTTAAGTCTGCGTACTTTTCTGGAAGATGAGAAAAATGAGGGCCAGCAGGGCCTGGGAACGATCTATTTTAATCTTGTGGAAATAACGCTGTGCTGCGATTTCCTCCAGTCTTACCGCCGAGGGTGGTACTTTGTGGTCAACCACCGGGATCCCACTCACTGAGTCGCCTCGGGTATGGGGCAAAAAATAAAAATAAATAAAAAATAAAAAAACCAAAGTCCAAGTGCAATACGGAGGAGAGCTTTCTTGCCGCACGAGGTGGGGGGGCTCTGCTGGTCCAGGAGGACCCTCCACCCAGACTCGGCTCCATCCCTCTGTGGTCTGGAGACTAAGACCCTAAGGCGACGGCTGACCCCACATCCCACCCCTGCCCCGGGTTCCGAGGGACGAGCTCTCCCTTTTTGGGGTCTGAGAGGCTCCCCGGCGGTGGCCACTTTGCAGAAAGGAGGCGTAAAGGGCCTGGGGGGTGCGGGAGCTGCCGGCCTCCCCGTGGTGGTCGGGGCCAGACAACGACGGAAATTCCTGGGCAGCCGCTGCCGGGATTTAGCGGAGCCTCATTCCAGGGGATGAAGCGGGAAAGGCCGCTCTGCGCCTCCGGAGCTGCCTTCCCTTATAAAGCAAGGCTCTCCCCACTGGTATTTCCACTACTTGGGGAGGAGGGGCTGCCTGCACCGTCTGTCTGAAGAAGCCTGGGTTTTCTGTTCGTCTCTCCCAAAAAAGCACTCGGTGGACACACGTGTGTGTGCGGCGCAGACGTTGCCCGCATTCCTCCAGGCCCGCGGCCCCCCGCGCCCGCCGTGGGGGTTTCTGGGTGAAGTTGTCGTCGTTGTCGTGGATTCAGGAGAACAAACAGGCTTTGGATTGTTGTGAGCCTGGAGCCTAAGGCGACCCAAGACTCTGGGCAGACGAGTGGCGAGGGCGGGTGAGGCGCACGACGGTGGGCCCCGTGGTCATTTGCATTCGGGGTAAAATAGGAACCTGCAGCATGAGGATCATCCCGACGAAACCTTGAGATGTCTCATTTTAAAAACTCCAAATTACACATATTCCGGGGAGTTTCCCAAAGCGGAGGGAGGGGAGAGGAGACCCTTGTCAACCATCTTCCTATTTTGTGACAATTAAAACGTGTGCAGGGGACGCCCGGGGGGCTCAGCAGTGGAGCGTCTGCCTTCAGCCCAGGGCGTGACCCCGGGGTCCTGGAATCGAGTCCTGCGTCAGGCTCCCTGCATGGAGCCTGCTTCTCCCTCTGCCCGAGTCGCTGCCTCTCTGTGTGTCTCTCATGAATAAACACATAAAATGTTTTTAAAAATTAAGAACCAGGAAATAAATAAATAAAACGAGTGCAGGCGCGTGGACGCCCAGGCCTCTGGGCGGGCTGAGGCGACGCTCGCAGGTTCCGTCGGCCTTTGGGGGACGTGACCCAAAGGGAGGAGCGCGTGAAACAGCGTCCCCAGCCCTGGAGCTCAGGAGTGTGGCCCTGCGCGTGGGGGGGACGTGGAGCACGGAGCACGCGGCGGCTGCAGCTGGGTCCCTGTGGGGTCACGCACGGCGGGGACAGACGTCACCGTCCCGTTCCTCCCGGAGGCCCCGCAGGCAGAGGCGCGTCGTTCCCCGTGTGCAGAAGCCTCAGGAGAAGCTGGAAAACTGGGGCTGGGGCACGAGCCAAGGGTGCAGCCGGGGCCTGCTCCTCCGCGGTGCAGGGGGTGAGCGCCTGGGCCGTGCCACCTTCCCCCAGGTCCGGCCTTTAAAGGAGCGGGAGCTGCTCCTTGTGAAATTACCCTATAGGGTCTCAGTTTGGGTGGAAAAGGAAGTGAATGCCTGGAATTCCAAGGCACAGCACTTGGAATTCCTGCGGCACCGAGGAACTGAGGAACCGTCCCAGGGTCCCTCCTGTTCATGCTCTTTTCTAGGAGCTGAAGTGCGTCTGACGCTAAGCAGAGCCCTGTGCACCCCCTGCACCCCCAGGGCCGCGGTGCTCCCTGTGGAGCCTTCAAGTGGAAGCTCCCAGGCCCCACGTCCCTTCGGACGGTCATCGCGGAGCATCTCCGCTGCCTGAGTGGCTTCTGACCCGAGTGACAGCCGGGCTGTGCCCTGGGCCGCCCTGCAGGCTCCAGACCCCTGGACGGTCCTCGTGTCGCATGCGGGGTGTGCTCGGGGCCCCGCAGGGTGGCCGATGCAGGATGGACCCCCCAGAGGCAGCGGGTGCTCCATGTCTGAGCCTTCAGCGACTTAGGGCCAGGCTGAGTGACAGGACGTTGAAACATGCAGGGCCACAAGCTCTACTCACAGGCAGGCCATCTGCTCAAAGCCGCCCCCGCCGCCCCCCGGGTGTCCCCGTGCCCTCCAGGGCGGTGCCGGCCCCTGAGCCCTGAGACGTGCCGACGAGCCCCGGAGGACCGGCCTCCCTGCTTCTGCAGGCTTCTGACAGCTGGGCGGCCGCGACACCCCGGCCCGGCCCCACGCAGGACACCGGGCTCGGGTCTCAAGGGATCCGACGCCCGGGTCTGTGCCGGAGGCCGCGCCTCGGGACAGTGGACGTGAGGCTGAAAGTCGGGCAGGGAGCTCAGAGCCGGGCCGCAGCGCGATGCACCAGCCCTCGGTGAGCTGCTAATCGGCCAGCACCAGCGGCGACCCCGAGGTGCCACCGAGGAGCAGCCGTTCCGCGGGTGGGGGTGTCCCGCCGGCCATGGGGAGAAGCCGGGCGGCCTCGCTCGCTGCCCTGACCCGGCCCCGCTCCGGTCCAGTCTCCCGCAGTCCCGTCCCGCCCTCGTGGGCCGCCTCTGTCCCGACGTGGCCGGGGGTGCGGATCCGAGGCATTCTCCGTGCAGACGGCCGTCCGCCGGACTGATGCCCTGTTACCCCGTTCCCTTAGAGGATGTCAAGTGATTTTTTAAATTTTATTTATTTATTTGAGAGAGAGAGAGAGCAGGGATCTTAAGCAGCTGCACGCCGAGCTGGGAGCCTGACACTGGGCTCGAACTCACGACCCCAAGATCACAACCTGAGCCGAACCCAAAAGTCAGAGGCTCAGCGGACGGAGCCACCCGGGCGCCTCGCACGTAAAGCCGCTTTTTAGGACTAAGTCTTGGTGGCACCTACACTCCCACTCCCCTCACTCATTCTAGAATTAATGATCCAATGAAACACTGTCAGGCTCCCGGGAGCCCTGGAGCTGCGATGGGATTGGTTACGATCGTCTGTGCCTCAGTTTACCACTGAAGGCCCACAGGAGGATACATTTGGCCCCCTTTGCTTTTTTTTTTTCTTTTAAAGTGAATCAGAAAAAGGAAAATAAATAAATAAAGTGAATTAGTTGCCTACATTGAAAAACAAGGGAGTCGCACATGAAACTTGCCATTTCGGCCTCGTCTTATATAGCGGGAGACCCCGCAAGCCTGACCGAGCACATGGGGCAGCTGACCCCCGCCGGCCGCCTGGGGCCCCAGGGCATCGCCATCTGCAGGTACCTCTGCCTCTGGAGGGATCTGGGTTTGCAGGACTTGCCCTAAGTTCTGAGCCCCGGACCGATGAGGGGCACCTGGCACCCATGCTGACGCCGGGACGCGTGAGTCACCGGGTCCCTTACGCGGCAGGAGCAGCCTCGTGGATGGTATTTTCTGGAGCACCGTCAGCAAACCCCAGGCTTCTTGTGTTTTTCACCCAAAGGGGACGCCCGGTTCCTTCTCGTTGAGACTCAGCAAACTGAAGGGAGGGACAAGGGGAAGCCCGCATGGGATGTCAGCCCCGGCAGAAAACACGAGAAGCCCCTCAAACCTTCACTTGAGAAGCGGCGCATCCAGCGGGCAGCCCGGGGCTCTGGTTCCGGCCTCAGGCTCTGTTTCCTGCACGGAGCTGGGGCGCCTCCGCCCTCTGCCCTCCCGGGTGGGAACGGGGCTGCTTCTGTCCTGTGGCCGGGTCCACCCTCGTCCGCGTCCCCGGGGGCTGCACGGGTCCTCCGAGAGCGTGGCTGTCCCCGTCCTTTGCTTCCCGCCCAGGCCTGAGGTCCTTGGGACCTGAGCTTGGACCCGACTCCGTTTGCTCTGACCTTGGGGAGGTCGCTGAAGTTCAGTTTGAGCTTCGTAGCGTCAGGAACGGACATGGTCGCGGTTTGGGCCGGGGCCCTCGGCCACCGACGGCTAGGGAACCTCTCTTTCCACCCCCGTGTCCCAGGCCCCTTGGCTGCCGCGGAGCAGCCCCCTTTCCATGTTTAGTCCCCGACAGCGTGTGACCCCGGGTTGGCGCCTGGTTCGGCCTCTCCTCCCCACCCCCCCTCCGACGCGAACTGTTCCAACTCCCAAACGCTCCACGGTGGCAACACCAACAATCCTGTATTTATTCACTATTTAGTGCCCCGAGGATCCGTGACGTGGTCTCCAGACTAAATAAGTGACCAGCGGTCTCCCCTGAGCCCAGCAAACCCGCCTGTCCACCAGGTCAGGCACACCCGGCGCACCTGTCACCAGGTGGGAAGGACCCCAGGACACACATGATCCTGCCCCTCGGGCCCGTGATATCCAATTTGTCTACAGATATGAGTCATTAGGGGTCCAAGCAAACATAGGCTCCGTTCTGGATGATTCCTGTAGATACTCAGCCCTCCAGGAGGTCCTGGGATCGAGTCCCGCATCGGGCTCCCCACAGGGAGCCTGCTTCTCCCTCAGCCTGTGTCCCCGCCTCTCTCTGTGTCTCATGAATAAATGCAGAAAATCTTTAAAAAGAAACAAAAGTCACTTCCTGTACGTGTGCTTCCTAGTGTGGCCGCCACCAGCCACATATGGGCTATTCAAATTAAGATAAAATAAAAATTTCAACTCGTCCCCACATTTCAGGGGTCAGTGATCACCAGTGGCGGGAAGTTCTGTTGGAGAAGGCTGCTCTGTATGGGTGGGGGGAGGAGGAGAGAGGGGGGTTGGGGGTTTGGGGGTGGACATTGGGGTGGGGGTGGGGGCCAGGGTGGGGGTTGGGATGGGGGGTTGGGAGGGGGTTGGGGTGGGGGTCGGAGTGGGGGTGGAGGGGTAGGGGTCAGGGTGGGGGTTGGGCTGGGATGGGGATCCGGGGGTATGGGCATCGGGGTGGGGGTGAGGGTGGGGGTTGAGGTGGGTGGGGGTGAGGGTGGGGGTGGACATTGGGGTGGGGGTGGGGGAGGAGGTTGGGTGGGAGAGGGGGGATCTGGGTGGGGGTGGACAGCAGGATGCGAGTGGGGGTGGGGGTGGAAGTGGGCAGGGGTCACGAGCAAAGGCCCTGAGCTGTGTGCTGGGCGCTGGGCGCTGTGTCGGGAGGCAGAGGGTGCACCATCCAGGGTGATCGGAGTGGGAGGGGCGGGGTCCGTGGAGGGCAGGAGGTCGGAGGGCGACGCCGGAGACGTGAGGCACAGGTGGCAGAGAGCGGCCTCCCCCCAGACTTGGCCCAGCTCGAGCTCCCTCCGTCCAGGGTCAGCCTCTCCTCCGGCCTCTGGGGACCCGGGGACCCGCTCCCTCTGGCCAGGGTCAGCCTCGCCTCTGAGGACCTGGGAACGTCCCGCAGGGAGGGGCGAGTCTTTCGTGCTTCGGCCAATGCACCGCAATGAAGTGGAAGTGAGCGGAGGCGCTGCAGGCCGTCTCCTCCCTGTGACCATGACCGTGACCGTGACCGTGACCGTGACCGCACTGGGCGCTCGGGCCACGTTCTAAATGTTCTAAATGGAGAAGGTGCTGCCGATTCCTGGGGGCACAGGGGGCAGCACGCGTGGCGGGGTGGGAAGGGGTGGAGGGGCCCCGGCGAGCCGGGAGTCACCTGAGGTGGAACAGGCACGTGAAGGAACCTCGCAGAGGTGCCTAGCGGGAGGCGGCCCTGTGGCATCGGGGGGCCCAGTGGGACCACAGGCCTCCTCAGAGGCAGAGGCGGGATGGTTGGAGCCAGAAAATGAGGTCTGCGGACGCTCCGCGGTGGCCTTGAGGACCGCATCCCACCTCTGGAAACCAGAGGCCCAAATCGCGTCCCCCCAGAGCTTCCAAAAGATCCGCAGCCGCCTTGATGCTGGCCCGTGAGACCCGGCGTGGACTTGTAGTTCTAGGAGCCGAACACGGTACGAACGAGCCAGGGAGTGTCTTCAGTGTAGACAAAGCGATTCCTACGGCCCCAATTTTCAACAGCAGCAGCAGATCAGGTTCCTTACCGGACCCGGATTGTGCGGACGTGCGGCAGGATTGACACGGGCGACTCGGCCACGAGGTGACGGGCTGCAGAGCCACCAAGAAGTTGTTGGGAAAAGTGGAGCACGCGCTGCTTCCTGGGCTCCAGACGGGCCCGGAGAGGATCCTACTGGCCCCAGATCGTAAGGGTTTGCAGTAGATGATCCCTGGATAACGAGAGGGAGGTGGCGGGTGACGTTCCACAACAGCACGTCTGGAGATGATCCAGGACTGTGTGCTCGCGGCCTGGAGTTTGTTTCACAGTTTTCCTGAACTGCGACCAACTCATCGGACACTAGTGTTTTTCTGATGGGTTCGTGACTCCTCGGATGCGGAAGGTGTGTGGCCACTTGGCTGGAGATTCCTCCTGGCGCTGCCTACGCACGCGGGGCTGTGTTCTCTCAGCCAAGGGACCTGAGCGGGGCGTGTAAGACAGAGCCAGACAAGGAGGCCATCAGTCACTCGCTTGGAAATTTATTTTCAGTTATGGGTCCTCCCTGGTTAGTATCATAGATGAAGAAAGGAAAGAAAGGGGGGGAGGGAAGAGAGAGGAGGATGGAGGGAGGGGGGAGGGAGGGGGAGGGAAAGAAGGAGGGAAGGGGAGGGGAGGGGAGAAGGGGGAGGGGAGGGGAGGGGGAGGGTAAGGAGGGAGGGGGAGGGAAAGGAGGGAGGGGGAGGGAAAGGAGGGAGGGGGAGGGGAGGGGGAAGGGTAAAGGGGAGGGAGGGGGAGGGAAAGGAGGGAGGGGAAGCGGAGGGGAGGGCAAAAGGGAAGTGAAAGAGGGAGGGAAGGAAGGAGGGAGGGGGAGGGGGAAGGAGGGGAAGGGGGAGGAGAGAGAGGGGAGGGGGAGGGAAGGGGGAATGGGAGGAGAGGGGAGGGGAGGGCAAAGGGGAAGGGAGAGGGGGAGGGAATGAAGGAGAGAGGGGGAGGAGAGGGAAGGGCAAAGGGAGGGGGAGGGGAGGAGAGGGGGAGGGGAATGGAAAGGTAGGGGAGGGCAAAAGGGAAGGGAGGTGGTAGGCAAAGGAGAGGGGGGAGGAGGGAGGGGGAAGGGAGAGAAGGAGGGAGGAGGAGGGGTGGGAGAGGGGATGAGGGAAGGAGAGGGACGGAAGGGAAGGGGAGGGAGGGATGGGGAGAGATGGAGGGGGAGGGAGGGAGGGAGGAGGGGATGGAGAGAGGAGAGGGAAGGGGAGGGGAAGGGAGAAAAGGAGAGGGTAGGGGAGGGAAGGGGATGGGGGAAGGGGAGGGGAGGGGAGGGGAGGGAAGGAGGGAAGAGGAAGTGTGTGGGGGGATGAGGGAAGGGGAGGGATGGAAGGGGAGGGGAGGGAGGGATGTGGAGGGATGGAGGGGGAGGGAGGAGAGGGGAAGGAGAGGGGAGGGGGAAGGGAAAGAAGGGAGAGGGGAAGGGAATGAGGGGAGAGAGAGGAGGGGAAGGGAAAACACCCCCAGGCAAAGCGAACCAGGGTCCTTCGCCCGCGCCCCCGCCCCCGCACCGCCCCAACGAAGAGGACAGCGGGTGGGCACGAGAGGGCGAGGATCCCTCGGCTCGGCTCGTGCGTGGCCGTTGGAGGAGCGTCCACGGGAAGTCGCCAGGCCCCTCGCAGACTGGCTGGAGGCGACTGCGGCCTCAGGCCCGGGTCCTCTCACCAGGGAGACCCGACGTCCTGCCTCGCTCGGGCCCTGGGACTCAAAGCCATCGGCTTAGTGTCTCCAATTTTATTGATTTATTTTTGAATCATAATCGACAAAGTTCACTGTCACACGTGCGCACGACATACGTGCAAGCTCGCCTAGTGCGGGTGTGAGGATGGGAGACGGGCAGGAGAGGCCCCCCGCTGGGTGAGCACGTGAGTCGCCTCACTTTGCTTCTTCATTTTTATTCATTCATACATGTTTCCATTTGCTCTTACGGACGCTCCGTGTGCGGGTTGTGCCGTGCGGCCCTCCTGCCTCAACACCCGGGCCGTGTGCGTGCTGGCGACAGGGACGAGGCAGAGGGGGAGGCTCGCGCCCCACTTGTGGGCCAGCACGCGGTGGACAGGGGTCGCGGCTGTCGAGCGCCCGGTCACCCTGGAGTGTCCCGGCGCGGCGGCGCTCGCAAGCACCCGGGCAGCGTGGCCGGGGCCCGCGTGGGCACCAGGGGGTCAGGGGGCAGAGGCCCCGAGCTGCCTCGTGACAGGGCGGCGTGGGCGCTGCTGGAGCCGGGCCTCGGCCGTGTCAGCGCGTGGATGGCCGGGCCCCTCGCGCCCCGGGGCTGGGCACCGTGAAATCACAGCCCGCCGTCAGCGTGTTTAGGAGCCGTGGGCGCCGTGTGTCTGTCGGGGGCGCAGCTGCCGCGGGGGGAGGTGGCTGGGCCCCGAGGACGCCCCGGGCCGCGTGTGCCCCCGCACCAGCTCGTGGCCCTGGGCCCTCGGCGGCGGCTCTGGAGGCCCGGGCCCTGGTCCCCGGGCGCCGGCAGCCAGCAGTGGAATGCGGTGGAAGAGCCCAGACCCGGCCCCGCAGAGAGGAGGCTTTCGTGCCGAGGCCCCTATATGGTCGTGTTGGCCTGGCCGCGCCCGAGCGGCTCTGCTCCTTGTTTGGGAAGCCAGTGGGAGGGAGGCCGGCCAAGGGGCTATATAACCCCGGGGCCCGGCCGCCCGCGCACCCGCCGCCCAGCCCAGCCAGCGCCGCCGTCGGGGTAAGTGGCAGCCGCCCAGGCCCCCCGCCCCCCGCAGGCCAGCGGCAATCGGAGATCCCCGAAGGAACGTCCTGCGTCGAGACGGCTGTGGCCCCTGCTGCCGGGGCTGGGGTGGAAAGCCCCGACAGGCGACAGGAGGCGGGGGCAGGGGCGCCGGGCCAGCAGCGTCGCAGCTGCAGCAGGGCCCAGAGACGCGGCCGGGGTGCCCAGGACGCCGTCGCCTGCACCAGGGTGGGGGCTGCCGAGCGCGGCTGCGGCTCCCGCCCCGACTGTGTCGCTGTGCGGCGGCCGTCAGGGGGCAGGCGGCGCCCGGGCGCTGGGGTTGAGCCTCTGGTGTCGGAGTCCCTGTGGCTCTGACAGAGGCGGGGCGGGGAGGGCCCGTCTCCAGGTGTGTTGTGGGGCCACAGGGGGGCGGCAGCCAGCGGAGCCTTGCCCTGTGGCTGCGGGGGGCGGGGGCTGCACAACAGCTGTGGGTCCTCAGGCGGCCACCTGCCTCCTGCACCTGCCCCGGGAGCTGGCTGCCCTGCACCCCAGCTGAGCCCTGGGGTCTGACCACCCTGTGCCCCAGCTGAGCCCTGAGGTCTGACCACCCTGCACCCCAGGCTGCACCCCGGGGTCTGGCCGCCCTGCACCACAGGCTGAGCCCCGGGAGCTGACAGCCCTGCACCCCAGCTGAGCGCCAGGGTCTGGCCGCCTTGTACCCAGGCTGAGCCCCGGGAGCTGATTGCCCTGCACCCCAGGCTGAGCTCCAGGGTCTGGCTGCCCTGTGCACCCCAGCTGAGCCCTGGGAGCTGACCACCCTGTGCACCCCAGCTAAGCCCCAGGGTCTGACCACTCTTGTTGCGCTGACCCTCTCCTGCCATTTTGCGATCCATGACTAAATATGGTTTGCATCTCAGGAGGGACGAGCTGGGAACCCAAGCCCCCCCCTCCCCCCCATGACACTAACTACTCATTTTTGGCACCAGCTGCGCGGGCGCTGGGAGCAGCCCCTCCCAGCTGGGGGCAGCTCCAAAGGGACACTGAGTGTGTTTTACCTAATTAGGAAATGCTTCGCTCCAACCCCGCGGCTCCTCCAGGTTGCAGATAGGGAGGGCAAACCTCCGGCAGGGCTTCTGAGGACGCAGAGACTTCCCCTCTGATGGTCAGAAAATCCCTCCTGCACTTTTTTTTTTTTTTTTTTTTTTTTTGCCCAATAAAAGCAGGCTTACTGATGTCGGGTGCCCCCCTGCCCCCTGCATGCTGCTGGTGCTGAGGCCGGGCTGTGCAGGGGCGGTGCAGGGGGCACCCCGCCCCAAGCCCTCGGCCCAGACAGCACTCAGTAGGGACGGGCGCGCTCACGGAGTGCATCTCCTCACAGCTTCGGGGGACCCTATTTCCAAAGAATTCATCCTATTCTCAACTGTTTTGGTTTGGAAAATCTGCTTAGTGCATCGGCGGAAAGCCTGGAGCCGGAGCTGGCCGCCTCCCACACGCGCGCCGGCTCTTCCCGCGGGTTTTGTCTTGTCCCCATGTCTCATTCCTCCTCTAGCCTCTTACTCCGCTGGGACGGAAGCCAAATCCCAAGAACGCAGAACAGAATCCAGTGTCTGGGAAGGGCAGGGCGGGGCAGGGAGGGGAGGGGAAGGGCAGGGAGGGTGGGGATGGGAAGAGCCGGCGTCCATGCGGCTCCTCTTGCGTTCTCACAAGTGAGGTCCACAGGTCAGGGGTCTCTGCGCCACAGCTGCAGGCAAAGACGAGAAGTGAAGCGATCTGGGCAATAATTATGTAATGACACTAATAACCGTAACGTTAAATCTCACGTGTGGGGAGAGCTCCTCATGCGTGCGCCACTGCAAATCACTTTTTTTTAAATATTTTATGTATTTATTCCTGAGAGACCCAGAGGGAGAGGCAGAGACACAGGCAGGGGGAGAAGGAGGCTCCCCACGGGGACCCGACGCGGGACTCGATCCTGGGACCGGGGTCACGGCCTGGGCCGCAGACGGGCGCTCCGCCCCTGAGCCCCCAGGTCCCCACCACTGCATATTATTCCACGTGCTTTTAAAACGTGTGGCTCCCACGCTGGCCTCTGCACAGCGCCTGTGGCGTCCTCGCCGTTGGGCAGAGAGGGAAGCTGTGACTCCGAGACATGGGGGCTCAGGAAGCGGCCGGCCTGTGCGTGGGGCCCAGGCGCCCCCCCTGTGCCTGCAGAGCGCAAGCCCACCGCCCGGCGCCCCCGCTCGTCTCCGAGGTCCCAGCATCGTCGGCTCCTGGACGGGTCACACCAGCTCCTTGAGTCTTGATTTCCTTGTTTGTCAATTGGAGCGAATAGTCCCTGTCCCAGATCTTATTTATTTTTATTTTAATTTTTGGTCCCAGATTTTAAAATGCATCGTCCTGGGCACCCGGGGGGGGGGGGGGGTGACGCGTGTGCCTTCGGCTCAGCTCATGATCCCAGGGTCCCGGGTTCGAGTCCCGCATTGGGCCCCTGCTCAGCGGGGCGTCTCCTGCAACCTCAAAGTCGAGCCGAGAAGCCTGCGCGTCCCCCTCTGTGTGGGATATTCCCACCTAATTCAGCTTTGGGGGAAGTGGAGGGACTGTGACCTGGAGGCCAGGACCTCGCCTCTCCCTCAGCTCGGCGGAGCCCGCGTGCCCTTGAGCAAAACCCCGCCTCTGGGTTTTCCCATTAATAAAAATGAGACATTGAAAGAAAACGGTCCTACAGTTTTGTAGGACCTTCAGTCCCCCAGACCCATAAAGTGGCCGCGTTTGCTCCCGTCTTGCAGATGTTGTCACGGGATCCAAGCTTAGGAGCCGGGGCCCCTAGACCCCAAAGCACCTCCTTAGACACTTTCCATCGGCTCTAAATCTTTTTCCAAAGGTAAAATGAAAGTTCTCTGGACCCAAAAGAGACTTTCCTCTTAAACACTTTACATTAAGCATCCCATCGCCACAGCGTTTCCAAATTTTCCCATGTTGCCCGTCCCTCAAAATGCACCGTTTTAAGAAAATACATCAAAGTGACAACATGTCTAGAAAAATGCGTTTGGGTTGATTCAGGGAGCGAATTCCAGAGGCTCCTGCAACGGATGACGGGTGCCTCGCGTCCCTGCCCACAGCCGGGCCCACACGGGCGTGGCCGTCGTGTAACGTCCTCGGAGCATGCGTGACCAGCCGGCTGCCGGGGCCGGTCGGGGGCCGGTCGGTGAACGGGGCCGCCTGGGCTTCGGCCTGTACAACACTGGGGGGCTGGTGGCTTGGAGACCCAGGGGGGCTGGGGTGTGCGCTCTCGGGGCACCCGCAGGAGGAGACGGCAGCCACGGGCCCCGAGAGCCGGTGACAGCGCCCCCCTCCGTCCCCCCAGGACCCGGTGAAGCAGCTGCAGCCGCCATGTGTGAGGAAGAGGACAGCACCGCCCTGGTGTGTGACAACGGCTCCGGGCTCTGCAAGGCCGGCTTCGCGGGCGACGACGCGCCCAGGGCGGTGTTCCCGTCCATCGTGGGCCGCCCCAGACATCAGGTGAGCAACACCGTGTGGTCCTCGGTCGCCGCACTCACCACCGGGAGACGTGCAGGTGGACCGAGGTAGCAGCTGCCCGCGTCCACCTGGTGCTGCACCTCGAATCCGTGCAATTAAAAAAAAAAAAAAAAAAAAAAAACTCCGATTGGAATAGAGAGAAACAGGGCTATAGATTAGGGCCCCTACGTCTGCGCGTCCGCGAGTGTCCAGACTCTGCCCAGAAATGGCGGGGCCGTGTCGAAAATGCAGCTCTGATGAGGTTAGTAAGTGCAGATTTCAAGTACCAGGGAGACAGGTTGCCTGCTGGGGGGCAGGGGGGGTGCTATGATGTCACCGTTTTCCTCCAATTCCTGTTTTTCTCAAGACGATCGTCGCATCATCGTCACGCAGCCCCAGTGAGGGCACCACAGCTGCTCTTTGGAAAGGAGCTAAAATAAGACCCGAGACTGCTAAAAAAAAAAAAAATTAAAAATTAAAAAAAATTAAAAAGACCCGAGGTCGCTCCCTGGCGGGGATCTGGACCTTAGAAGAGAGGAGGCCTTGCTGCCAGATGTAATCTCGCGTGTTTTAGGGTCGGTGGCGCCGACGTGCAGAGACACACGGCCCAGCTCACCGACCGTCTGTGTAAGCGAGGTGTTGGGGGCGGCCACGGCGTGAAGACGCCAGAAACGTCGCGGCTCCCGGGCCTGCCCGGTACTTTCGGGCCTCGGCGCGGCGGGCGACCCTGAGCCTGAATAACGGCCTGTTCCCCCGCGTGGAATCTGAGGCCCGTCTCCGCGGAACGGCCGCCGTGGTGCCCTGGCACCTGCCACCGCTAGGCGACTCTGAAGCCTCCGCTGTGGGGCGATCACACATCCAGGGACGGGGATTCCCTTTCTTGTGTTGCCTTTTTTTTTTTTTAAAGTTTCACTTTGATGATCAAAAAATACTTCTGAGCAGTTTAGGCCAATGTCTTTTTTTTTTTTTTTTTTTTTTTGCCAATGTCTTAACACTGATTGGCGTGGACTCAGCTGTTAGAAACCCAAAAGCCCCAGCGTAAAGTGCTGTACCCGCGGGGCCCCTGGGTCCCCTGGACACCCAGTCGGGCGCCCCCGACGGCTCAGTGGCCTCGGGCAGGGCGCCAGCGGCTGGCACCCAAGGAGGACCCTCGACGGCAGGACCTCCCTCGTGATTGGCGGCTGCCGGCTTCCCAGGCTCATGCCCTGTGGCTCTTTGCAGGGAGTGATGGTGGGGATGGGACAAAAGGACAGCTACGTGGGCGACGAAGCTCAGAGCAAGCGCGGGATCCTGACCTTGAAGTACCCGATAGAACACGGCATCATCACCAACTGGGACGACATGGAAAAGGTACCGGGAGGGTCTCTGCGGGTGCAGCCGTCAGGCCATCACCTTCCGTGGCTCGGAACGTCTGGCTACTGGTGAAAAATAAATCCTGAGACGCTCCCCTTGCCCAAGCGGGTGCATAAGCAGTTCCAGGGAGCTGTGCTGCCCACGAGCACGCAGCCCTTCGCCAGTGCTGGGTGCTGCGGGTCTGTCGCGGGGACACTGGGTGGGCTGTCCGGGGCCTGCAGCCAGGAGCCCCCCCCCCACCCTCCGGGGCCTGCAGCCAGGAGCCCCCGCCACCCTCCGGGGCCTGCAGCCAGGAGCCCCCCCCACCCTCCGGGGCCTGCAGCCAGGAGCCCCCCCCACCCTCCGGGGCCTGCAGCCAGGAGCTCCCCCCGCACCCTCTGGAGCCTGCAGCCAGGAGCCCCCCACCCACCCACCCGGCTCCCCAGGGGCCCAGGCCCAGCCTCCCAGCGCATAGGAGCTGCAGCAGCCCGACTGCACGGCCAGGCTTCCCCTTAACTCACCCTGAACTTTTTTTTTAAGTGTTTTGGTTCTCACACTGTAGACAGTGTGGATTTGGTACGTCCCCCAACTGTCCCCGAACCATCCCCAGCATGTGCAGGCGCAAGCCACTGAGGAGCGTTCCTAAAGGCATATTTTAGAGAGCGCGTCTCCGTGTGGCAGCAGGTGAACCTTATCTCCCGATTTCACATAAAAGAGCTTATGAGAAGAGTTCAGTCCTAGGGATTTTTTGTTTCTGTTTTTTAGATTGAGAGGGATTGCGGAAGGGAGAAGGGGGGAGAGGGGAGGGGGAGAGGCAGGGCTCCAGCTCAGCACCCCGATGTCATGGCCCAGCAGAAATCAAGAGTCTGAGATTTAACCAACTGAACTGCCCAGATACCCCAAATCCTAGGATTTTTTTAAAAAGATTTTATTTATTCATGAGAGATGGAGAGAGAGGCAGAGAGACCCAGGCAGAGGGAGAAGCAGGCTCCCTGCAGGGACCCAACACGGGACTCGATCCCGGGACCTCAGGGTCATGTCCTGAGCTAAAGGCAGACGCTCAACTGCTGGGCCCCCCGGGTGCCCCCAAATCCTAGAATATTAATGTGTATTATTAGGCATCATAGAAACACAAGTGATTGGGACCATTAGACAGACTAATGAGAAAATGGCATTATTTTTTTTTTTTAGTGTAGCAAAAGGGGTTAGAACCACGATATCTGGCTTTCACTGGTCAGTTCCCTGTAGGTACACGCGTGCACATGCATGGAGGAGAGGCTCTGACGCAGTAGGAAACCCTCCCGGGGTCCCTATCAGGGTCCCTCCTGGGGTCCCTATCAGGTTGTGCAGGGAAATTTTCCCAAAAGGTAAGAAAAATGGTCACTAGCGGGGGCCTGGGGGCTCCGTGAGTTCAGTGTCTGCCTCCAGCTCAGGTCATGTCCCAGGGTCCTGGGGTGGAGCCCTTGGTCGGGCTCTCTGCTCAGAAGGGTCTGCATCTCCCTCCCCCAGTGTGCTCTCTGTTTTTTTCTCTCTCTGTCAAATAAATCAAAAATTTTTTTAAATCTAAGAACAAAAAAACATCCATAAAACCTCTATTAAAAAAAATGGCATCTGGCCTTTTCAGGCCACTTTCCTGCTTCCACCCATTCATGCATCCCCGGCTCGTCCTTCCCTGCTAAGGGAAGCCGTGTCCCCATGAGCCTTGCCCGAGGCGGTTGGGGTCGGGGAGGACACAGCCGGGCCAGCCCGCTCAGTCCGAGGAGCAGAGTGCGAGCCCCAGGGTCTGGGGTCATGAGGTCAGACTCCACTTCGGGCATCGACATCACTTTTTAAGGACGCAGAGCCGAAGGATGACAGCCCCCCTTATTGTGGGCCAGGCGCTGGACTGAACAGCCGCCCGGGCTGTGGCCGCGACGCCCGGTTGTCCCCGTGGTCCCTGCTCACGAGGGGGCGAAAGTCCTTAGCTCACGGCCGGGAGCGGCGAGCTGGGGTCTGCACCTGGGTTCGACTCTGCAGACCGCATCCTGCCCACAGGCCAGGGCTGGGGGGCTTCGGGCACCCACTCCATGGGGGTCGTGGGTAGGTCAGTCGCAGTCTGAGCCCTGGTCTCTGAGTCGGTAAAAACGTGGACGTTTGGACCCGTGCAGGGTCCGCGCTCCCTGGGGTCACGTCACCGTGTTTCTCCTTGGCCCCCCCAGATCTGGCACCACTCTTTCTACAACGAGCTCCGTGTCGCCCCCGAAGAGCATCCCACCCTGCTCACCGAGGCGCCCTTGAACCCCAAGGCCAACCGGGAGAAAATGACCCAGGTAGGCGGCTGCTGCGGGACCCCGCACTCCGCAGGGCAGGCCCAGCCCCGCCGCCTGCTCGCACAGCGACAGCCTCCGGACCTCGGGACCCCGGGCGCGGGCGCCTCCACAGGGCTCACCCCCTGCCTGCGGGGCTGCCCTCTGTCCCGCGGTGGGACGCGCGAGGTTACACCGTGTCAACCTGCGGGGCAACGTCCGGCGGGAGCTTGGTCCTTGGGTCCGAGCTGGGTTTGCAAACTGGCCCCGTGTCCCCTGCCCTGCGAGCGAGTCTGCTCCGTTTCCCTCCTCCTGGTTCCTCCGTCCCCCCCCCCCCCGAAAGACCCAGTGCCGGTGTTTCTCCAAGTGCAGACATGAAGGTCAGGGAGGCCAAGCGGGGTGCGGGCGGGGGGCGTGTGGAGGGGCGTCCGGCTGGAGGCAGGCGGGCCTGTACTTGGGAGGTGCCGAGCCATCGCCTCCGGGTCTTAAGGACGGGGAGCAGGTCGAGCTGAAACAGTGGCGCGTCACGTAAGCCATCGCACGACGGCGTATCCGGGAAAAGCAGTGAACAATCCGGGCCCCTGGGCATCAGGGGGCTCCCCAGGTCGCCGGCCAGAAGCCGCAGCGCCTGGAGCCGACCTGGGCCCTGATGGAACACCTGCCAGTCCTGCAGGGCCTGTTCCTGGTTTGCACCAACACGCTCGAGTTGTCCTCTGCCGGGGGGATGTGTGCGTGCCTGGGAGTCACCCATGTGGCAGGCGACGTCGTCCCCGACAGCCAGTCCCATCCCTGTGGCTGGTGTCAGGGGGAATCGTGATGGGAAGCCCGGCCGCCGGCAGATGGCCTCAGATGGCCCGGGGGACCAACAGGGCGGGGGGTTGGCCGGGGGACAGGCGGAGGCCCGGGGGCATCTCCTGCGTGTGGCCCGCAGGGGCTCAGCTCACACCGTGTCCCCAGCCTGCGGGAGCCGAGGGGGCCCCTCGTGTCCATGTGTGTCGTCCGCTGCCAGCGGCCAGGGGCCATCCTCCAGGGTCCTCTCGCTGCGGCCCCGGGCCTCGGATACCAGGGCCGGCATTGGACAGCCCAGCAGTGCCGCGGACACCGCGGCCTGGCTGGACCCCAAGCCGGTCGCCTTCCGTAGAGCAGAGAGGCCAAAGCCCGGGGCCGTCCTGTCTTGCTCTTGGGCTCCGGCGTCACCCATGGGGCCCCAGGCCGCTCACGCTGCAGCTCGCAAGCCCCTCCGCCCGCAGTGGAGGCGGGGTGACGCCCCCGGGGTCAGCGGGGGTGCGGAGCTCTGCTAGGGCACGCTTGGACCCCACATGCCTGCCAGCGGCCGGCGGGGGACCCTGCTCCACCGGGCGACCTCGAGCCAGGCAGGCGCCCCTTCCCCGAGCCCAGCTGCAGGGCCGTGCTCCGGAGCTCCCTGCTGAGGCCGCGGCATCTCTAACCCTGCTGCCCGGTCGCTTCGCAGATCATGTTTGAGACTTTCAACGTCCCAGCCATGTACGTGGCTATTCAGGCGGTGCTTTCCCTCTACGCCTCTGGGCGCACGACCGGTAGGTGGCCGAGGGGCGCGCCCGGGCTGGGGCGGCACCGCGGGGTTCGCAGGCTGCAGTGTGGGATGGGGTGGCGGCAGGCGGCCGGCCCAGCCCTGAATGGACCCCTCCTGGCCCCATTTCCAGCAGGACTTGTTATTGAGAGAGAGGGAGCGAGGGTGGGGGAGAGGCCGGGGAAGAGGCAGAGCCCCGCTGAGCTGGGCCCCGGGGCCCCTCCTGCCCGTCGTCTCCCCGCGGCCGCCAGGGCCCAGGCACCCGCCGCGGGGACGTCCACGGTGCGCGTTGGCCCCCAGGCATCGTGCTGGACTCCGGGGACGGCGTCACCCACAACGTGCCCATCTACGAGGGCTACGCCCTGCCGCACGCCATCATGCGCCTGGACCTGGCCGGCCGCGACCTCACCGACTACCTCATGAAGATCCTCACCGAGCGCGGCTACTCCTTTGTGACGACCGGTGAGGCGCCGGAGTGACGGGGGTGCACGGGGCCGCGGTGGCCGTCCAGGCAGAGGATGGGGGGCACAGATGCCAAGGCTTGACGCAAACCCCAGAGCAGAGCGTGCCTCCCCATCCCCACTGGGCGGGCTCTGGGGCCCTGCACCCCCCCATTCCCCCCTGGGCTCTAGGGCCCTACACCCCATCCCCATTCCTCCCTGGGCTCTGGGGCCCTGCACTCCCCCGGGTTATGCCCTGGGCTCTGGGGCCCTGAACCCCCTCAGATCCCTTCCTGGGCTCTGAGGCCCTGCACCCTCTGTCCCCCCTGGGCTCTGGAGCCCTGCACCCCCCATCCCTCCCTGGGCTCTGGGGCCCTGCACCCCCCATCTCCCCCAGGCTCTGGGGCAGGAGGACAGGAGCCTGGAGGGACTGCGTGTCCTGCCCGTAGCCACACTGCGGGAGCAAACAGAAGCAGAGAAAGTCAATTCTAGCAATCTCTCTCAGCTCAGTGTCCAGGGGGTGATCCGTAGACAAATGATGGCATTTGACGCGCCGTCCCTGTTGCCCCTCGTCCATCTGGTGGCGTCCCGTGTTTCCCGACGTGCCTGGGGCTCCTATGGCCCGAGCTGGAGCCCCTTGGTGGGAGCGCCCCTTCCGGGAAGGGAGTTGGGGTCCTCCCCACGCGCCGCCTCTGCTCCAGCGAGGACCCAGGTCTCTAACGGGGCGGGGCTGGTGTGGCACCGTAGCTTAGGGGCTCAGGGCGTGGCATCTGGGGGCTCCTCGCCCCTGGTGCCCACACCTCGGTCTGCAGGGGTCCCGGAGGGGTCCCGGAGCCTCCCGGGCAGGGACGGTCCCCAGCCAGGGCCTCGGCCTCCCGGGCGGCGACAGGAGCATGGAGGGCTCTGGGGCTTTATGAAAATGGGGCGGGGATGGGGGGTGCATAGGACCACCTGATAACCGAGAACCCCGCGTAACCAGCGGTTATAGGACGACACCACACAGGGAACAGTTAGTCCTGGAAAAGAAAGGAAAGGGCCTCAGATGTAACAGGGACGGACGCCCCGCTCTGTGCCTCCAGCCGGCCCCCTGGGCCCCGGCCTGCGCGCCCCCGCAACCCTTCTGGGGGCCGAGCCCTGTGCTGGGGATGGAAGGGACTCCCCGCGGACGCACAGGTCATTGCCGTCCCGGATGCTGGGCCTCAGCATCCCGAGCCTGGGCCGGGGCTGGAAGGAGCCGCGCCGTCGGAGACACCAAGTAAGCAGGGCTTTTAGGGCCGCACCAGCCCCCCTGTCTGTGTCTCGGCAGCCGAGCGGGAGATCGTGCGTGACATCAAGGAGAAGCTCTGCTACGTGGCCCTGGACTTTGAGAACGAGATGGCCACGGCCGCGTCCTCCTCGTCCCTGGAGAAGAGCTACGAGCTGCCCGACGGGCAGGTGATCACCATCGGCAACGAGCGCTTCCGCTGCCCGGAGACGCTGTTCCAGCCGTCCTTCATCGGTAGGTCCCCGCGTCCCCCCGCGACGCCAGCCGCCTGTGCTCGTGGCCGTGAGCAGCCTGGCGAGTGGGGCCCGTGCCAGGCGCTCTTCCAAACCAGGGAAGGGGGGAAGCGTCGCGTTTGGGGAGAACAGGAGGCCAGGGCGGTGTTCTCTCTGGGCGAGTGGGTCTGTGTCCCGTCCCACCCAAAGCACCCGTGACGTGGGGGGACGCTGAGCAAGTCAGACGAGGGTGCGGATGGACGACAGGGCAGGGCCGTGCCGGGTGCCCGGAGGTCGGGAGGCACGGGGGCTGGGGAAGAAGCGAGGGGGCCCCTCCCGCCTTACACTGATCTTGGGCACCCATGAGCACGGGGAGGGGGCCCCGGGACGGGGCTGGGTCATGGCCCGCGTGTCACCCGCAGGCATGGAGTCTGCCGGCATCCACGAGACCACCTACAACAGCATCATGAAGTGTGACATCGACATCAGGAAAGACCTGTACGCCAACAACGTCCTCTCGGGGGGCACCACCATGTACCCCGGCATCGCCGACCGCATGCAGAAGGAGATCACCGCCCTGGCGCCCAGCACCATGAAGATCAAGGTAGGGCCGGGGGCGGGTGCCACGCAGGGCCGCCCGCAGCGCCACCGCCTCTCAGGCGCTGTGATGACTCAGTCCCGCTCCCAGGGGAAGTGAGGTTGTGTCGCCCACGGTTCAGTCCGGGCACCCTTGTCCTCCAGCTGCCGTCGGGACTGAGGTGCAGCGGAGCGCCCGCGCGTGCCGGTCCCTTGACGCTTTATGGAGACGTCTGTTAGATGCAGGCGTGCGACACGATTCACGGTTGCACTTGTGACGCAGTCGGCACAGCGTGCCCTGATGATTTCTGTCACCTGTCTTTTTTTTAACTTAATTTAAATATTTTTATTTAGATTTATTTATTTATCCATGAGAGACACTGAGAGGCAGAGACACAGGCAGAGGAAGAAGCAGGCTCCATGCAGGACTCAATCCCGGGACCCCGGGGTCACGGCCTGAGCCCCCCGGGTGTCCCTCCATCACGTTATGTCCCTTTCCCGTCACAGAACTAGCTCCTCTCCCATCCCAAACAGCACGAGTGATCGGGGAGCCAGACCTACCGCCCAAGAGGCTTAGAGCCGCAGCTTCTGTCGCCCTTTTCCACTAACTGGTCACGGCTCAGGGGCCGGGGGCTGCCGGATGGTCGCCGCTCTGTGCGGCCCTGCTGCTGGTGTGGGTGACGGAAGCACAGGACCCCCCAACGGCTGCACCCAGTCCCAGAGCCCCCAGAGCCCCTACACCGTGTGCCGTGAGTCTGGCCGAGGGAGCTCAGACATCAGAGTGCCCTTGGAGGCCCGGTGGCCTCTCAGAAGCTGTTGTCACCATGTGATGCCACAAGCTAGGCGGGTACTGCGCCCCGTGCCCCGGGGAGGGACACACACGACCCAGATCACAGTCCCCGTTATGCACACTCGCTTCCTCTGTGTGCGGACGACACAGCACAGAGAGAGCTGGACCGGGGCCCTCGGCCCGCCCCCAGGCTCTGAACCCCCACACACTGAGAGGACGCTGCCTCCAGAGGTCGGTGTCCCGCCGGGACGCCCCCTCCCTCCCTCGTCTGCGGGTGAGACTCGCACCCAGCGCTGCACTCATGACAAAGCGGCCTGGGTGGGGTGTGGTGTAGACGCGGTGGCAGCCAGAGCCGCCAGGCCTGCTGCTCCAACCTTGGCTTCTCGAATAAAGTGAACGTGGAACTCAGAGCTCCAAGGAGAGGAGACTCACTAAAAATCTGGGGCCCCTGGTGGCTCAGCGGTGGAGCGGCTGCCTCTGGCCCAAGGCGTGACCCTGGAGTCCCGGGATCGAGTCCCGCGCCGGACTCCCCGCAAGGAGCCTGCCTCTCTGTGTGTCTCATGAATAAATAAATAACATCTTAAAAATATAAAAATAGAGGAAAATTACCCCCAAATGAAAAGTTTGCTTCTAAAGCAGAACAAAACAAAACAATAGCTGGGCGAGGTCCAGGTGTGACTAGGGGTCTAATAGGGTGACCCTGTCACTTACTGACCCTTCCCTCAGGCCTTCTGTCCCCATGTAATCAGCTTGAACCCAATGCTCTCTGGAGTTCGAGGCGACCCGGGTAAACGCTTAGCACAGGCCCAGGCACGCAGTAGGTGCGCACCGGTATCAGCTACCTGCATGGAGAATAAGCGTCCAGGCAGAGCTGGGCGGTGAACAGCAATCAGGCCTTCCCCCAGGGTTCCATAAATACCCGGGCCCGTTGCCCAGGCGTCCACGTTGGTTTCCACTGAAGTGTCTGAGTCGGGAGTGGAACTGGGGTTCACTCGGCTGCCGCTGTGTTTGGGGGTCACCGCACACAGCTGGGGCCCCTGGCTTGATCCACCGTTCAAGGGACATGAGCATGCCCTGCAGGTCAGGCCGGTGCAGCACGGAAAGCTGGCAGCGCGGCTCCCCGGGACCCACCCCGGGGACCTGGGGGACCCAGCCCTGCCATGGGACATGGTGCATCCCAGTGGACTCGAAGCGGTGGGAGAAGCCCTGGGTAGTGGGTGCTCAGGTGCCGCTGTTGGTCTCTGCGGAGAGCGCGTGTCGTGCTGAGTTCCGGGCACAGCTTAGGGGGACAGAGCCATCGTCAGGGTTCTGGGGGGAGGCCGTGCAGGGGGTAGGCGCACCCCAGCGGTGCGGTGTTCGGAGGTGGTCGTGTAAAGCTGCAGAAACAAGCGTGCTCACTGGAGAGTCTCAGCCCTGGGGTTGGGGGCCGAGCTGGGTAGAGTCAGGACGGGGCCAGGGTCGGCTGCCCCCCGCCCGCCGTCCCCGCGTCCCCGGAACTTGAGCGAGGTCCGGCAGCCTGGCCGGCAGGGGAACGCAGCCCCGTCAGGCGCACTAACCGCGCTCCTCTGTCGCCCCGGCCGCAGATCATCGCCCCTCCGGAGCGCAAGTACTCTGTGTGGATCGGCGGCTCCATCCTGGCCTCGCTGTCCACCTTCCAGCAGATGTGGATCAGCAAACAGGAGTACGACGAGGCCGGCCCGTCCATCGTGCACCGCAAATGCTTCTAAGACGCTTCCTTGCTCTGTGTCTGGCGTGCGATTGTGAACGTTCTGTGGAATAATGCCTTCCATCCTTTTCCAAATCATTCCCAGCAAAGCTCTGACTTGTTACCTGTGTGTTTTTTTAATAAATCTGCAGTACGTTACTGGTTACCTGCAGGCCTGGCCTCTGGCGGCGCGGGGCGCACCTGCTTCTGAAGGTGCAGCCGGGGCTCCCCCTCATGGTGCCTCCGGGGCGCGCCCGCTAGGACGCGGCTCCCCCAGCTAAACGTGGCTGCGCAAAGATCTGAAAGTACACGGGTGTGTGTGTGTGTGTGTGTGTGTGTGTGTGTGTGTGTAAACGGGAACGTGAATGGAGGCGTACGGACAGGACCACCCGGGCTGACTTGCCGCTTGCCGGCTGTGACCCAGCGTCGCTGTCCTGCAGGCTCGGTCCTGGGCCCGGGTGAGCGGGAGCAATAACTCTGTGTTACACATACGCAGATGCACGACGTCAATATGCACACGAAACAATAAATACACACATTTCCTCCACCTGCGGTGGGGTCGCATCCGACAAACCCAACCTGAGTTAAACCACCGTTCGGTCGACGTGCGCTTCAGGCACCTGACCCACCGAACGTGGCGGATCGGGCCTGGCAGCCGGGGGTTGCTCAGCACTCGACAGTGGCCTCCGGGTGGGCAAAGCCCCCTGACTCCAGCCTGTCTTACAGAGCGGAGCGTTGGCGAGCCTGTGGCTTACGGAATACTGCGAAGTGAAAGACAGGACGGCTGCGCGGGTCCCAAACGGCGGGACGAGCGTCGGCTGCTGGCCCTGGGGGCCGTGTCCCCGCGCAGCCTCAGCAGACAGCCAGGTTCAAACCCAGAGTACAGTCTCTACCGCATGCCCCTTGCTTCCACATCATCATAAAGTCGAAAAATCTTAAGCCATGGTACTGAAAGTAGGACTTTACGTCTTTCAGGGAAACAGATTCTCAAAAAAGCAGGACACGCTGCTGTGAAAGCTCATCGGTTCCTTTCTCCCGATCAACGTCTGTTTGAATAAGTGGCTACAGACACACATCAGAAGGGCCGGGATGGGAAAGCCAACGGGCCCCCCGAGGACCCCTGGTGCCATGACCACACTAGGGCCTTAGACGTCCCCTCCTCATCCGTTCTTCAGAACGATGTGGGCACGCGCTCACCCTGCCCATTGTACGGGTGAGGAAACCAAGTGCTCCCGTGACATCATCACATAGCGGAGCCATCACCTTCACCTTCTCTTCTACCCGCTCTGCCCGAGAGGTCTAAAGACGCGCGGAAACACCTTCTGTACCTGTGAGGGCCTCCTGTGTGTGAGAGTCTTGGGGGGTGGGGTCTCTGTCGAATGCAGCATCTTCCTTCAGAGATTTACCCAAGATTTAATGCCTGTTTGACCCAGAAAATCCAAGCTTTCCGTGGTCTTCTCTGGCCTGGTAGCTTGAGCTAATTAACACCAATCCTAGAACAGTGGGAGTTGGCAGGTGCGGGATACGGGCCCAGCCCTCTATAGGACGCCCTCGTTTTATCCTGAAGCGACCCTATGGAGGTGGTTTTCTTACCGCCTTTTGCTGGGTGGAGTGACTGAGACCGTGGGTGGACCTACCGCTACCATATCCTACAGGCAGAGAGGGGCCCCTGGACCTTGGTTCCAGGCCCAACTCTAAGCCACTGGGCCAGCATCCCCAGGCATAGGCCTCGCAGGGCAGCTTCGGCGGAGGCACACTGGAAGCGGGCAGTTCCTGGATCATAGCCGAAGCCTGCTGAGCTAGAGTTCCTGGCGCCGATCAGATCACTCGGATGCTCCTTTTGCACGTCAGAGTTTGAGAACCACCGTCCCATGTGGTGTCCCGTGTGGCGATTGAGGCTCCTCAATCGAGCCGGGGAACCAGGACCGTTCAGCAAATGGGCATCCGTGAAGTGGTCCTTCCCCGTGTGAGCGCTCCCAATTTAGATCTCCGCTTACCAGGCGAGGGCTCTCCAGACCTACTAGGACGGAAGCTGGGGCTTTAGTGTGGATACCTGCGGCCAGGAGGCTTCTGGAACTCAGGCAGAGATCACCGACCACTCCCGTCGTCTCTGCAAGGTTCACCCAGGTACAACCAATCTGCGGCGCCAGGGCACTTTGCATCCACCACCGGAGGATGCGAGCTCTTGGGTGCAGGATTGAGACCACGGCCAGAGGCAACGAGCGGGGGAACCAGGACCATTCAGCAAACGGGCGTCCGTGAAGTGGTCCTTCCGTGTGAGCGCTCAGCTTTAGGGCCTGAGCGCTTGGCTCAGTCTTAAGTCAACACCTCTTCCCGAGTCTGCAGGACGTCCAGTGCGCTGAAGGGCTGGGCGGGTGGCACAGTCTTGCGGACGAGCCCCTTAGGACACACGACCAGGTGTATACCTGGCTGCTTCTCGAATCCCCTTCCTCTCCTAATAATAAGTAACGAGACTTTCAAACCCTTCTGGGACCACAGATCACCCCCATGACAGGCTCACGAGAGCATCTTCCTGGGCTTTGCGACACACAGCGGCCTGGCTGCAGGGAGGGAGGAGGCCGGCGGAGCCAACACGCATGGGCCCACCAGGAGCTTCCGCTGCACCTGCGCTTCTTCAAGGAGACAAGGAGGGGAGGAGGAGGAGGAGGAGGAGCAGGAGCAGGAGGAGCAGGAGAAAGAAGAGGAGGAAGAGGAGGAGGAGCAGGAAAAGGAGGAAAAGGAAAGCGGAAGAGGAGCAGAAGGAGGAAGAAGAGAAGAAAGGAGGAGGAGGACAAGGAGGAGGAAGAGGAGAAGGAAGAGGAGCAGCAGCAGGAGGGGGAGGAGGAGGCGGGAGTGGGGCGGCCGTGGCTGCGGCTGTTCCCCGTCAGAGCAGGACAACCGGACGCGCGGTCCCGCCATCCCCGGGGAACAGGGTGACCCAGGGGCTGCCCCGAGGACACCTCCTCAGGGAGGACGGCGCCAGAGGACACGGTCCGGAAAGGGCAGGCTGCACCCGCTGTGAGGGCCCCGGGCTCGGGGTGGGGGTCGGGGGGGGGCAGCCCCGGGAAGGAGGGAGGAGGAGCCCCCGGGAGCGGAGGGGGTAGGGAGGAGGGGGCGGGGAGGCTGGGTGTGGTGGGTGTTGCCCTCCCCGCCCCTCCCCCCGCCCGGAGCGCACAGCCCCCTGGGAGGTGCGGGCCCGCGGAGGCCTCGGGCCGGGGAGGCCGGGGAGGCCGGGCCGCGGGTCGGTGCCGGGAGCGCGGCCCGTGGGGTCGAGTCGCGGGCGGGCGTCCCCGGGACGGGCATCCTCCCGCTCAGCCGTTCTAGAACGTTCTCGAGGTGACGTCGCGGCCTCGGAGGCGCGGGGTCGGACGCCGGATCCTCAGAGGCCGCGGCCCCGCGTGAGCCCGGCGCGCCCGGAGGTGCTGAGGAGCCGCGCAGGCTGCCCCGGGGCCCCGCCCCCCGCCCCCGCGGCCGGAAGGAAGAGCCGGAGGAGCCGGAAGAGCCTTGGCCCGCGACCCCGCGACCTTTCTCCCGGCGGGACGGCTCCTCAGCGAGGGCTGGGGCGGCTGGCGGCCGGGGCCTCGGGTCGGCGTCGCGTCAGGCGGTGTGGACGGAGGCCCGGGCGGCGCGGGCACGGACTGCAGGGCGTCGCCGTGACCCAGGAGGACGCCGGGCCGGGGGGGGGGGGGGGGGGCGCCCGCGCCGCCGCCACGTGCGCACACCCCAGGTTACCGACGGGACGGGCTGCCGCGGCCCAGGGGCCTCCCCTCCCCGCCGGGCCCGACCGCGGGGTCACGCCCAGGACCGGGGCGCGTCGGAGGCCGGGACACCGCGGAGCGGACGGCTGAGGCGGCGGGCGCAACGGGGGAGGCCCGGCCGCGAGCAGCCCCGTGGCAGCAGCTCCCGACACCCCTTGAGGCAGGGAAGGCGCCGCCGCCTCAGTCCCGCCGCGTGTCCCGGGCGAGGCCGCTGGGGGGTGAGGTGCGCCGGGCACATCCGCCTCCCGCCCCGCCCCGCGCCCGCCGCGCCGTCGGCCTTGCCCCCGCACAGAAGTCCGCACGCCCCGCGAGCCGGGGTGACGGCCCCTCCGGGCCCCGGGGACCCAGGCGAGTACCGCCCGGGCGGCGGAGCGGGCGACCCCCCTGACGCGGACACGTGCCTCCGCGGAGTCCGAAGGGCCCTGGGGCCGGACCACGGCCAGGGATTGGCCGCAGGCGCGCTCGGCGCGGGGTGCGCGGGGTCCGCTGGGTCCGCGGGGCTCACCTCCCGGCCCGCCCTCGCCCTCGCCCTCGCGCGGCCCCGGCTGCGCCCGGATTCTGGCACCTTCCTCGCTAAATAGGGAAACTCTCCCCCCCTGGATTCTCGCCACCACCTCCACTTCGTTAGCTTCTCCCTGATTATTCAAGCATACACAGGAATATGGGCTTTATGAAGTCCTTTTAATTATAAAAACAGTATAAAATTAAAATCATACGGATAAAACATAAATATAAAATATATGGGTTTAAAGATTCCCCCCCCCCCCCAAAAAAAAAACACAAAAACCTTTCTTTTTGAGAGATTTTTTTTTTTCTTGGCAACCAGTACCTAGTATGAGTTCCTGAACTGGTGACTGTTGGGATCCTACCTTCTCCGTGGGTAAGCCCGTTAATCCACTTGAAGGCACTTCAGCACCAGATCACGGGGAAGAGAGTAACAGCTTCCACATTCTCACCGACGTGTGATCCTGGGCTTTCAGGGCGTGTACAACAGCACTTCCATAAAGCGTGACAAACGGATAAGGTATTTGCTTGTTGGCACCTGCCTTGTGATGTGGGTGCCTGTACGCCCCCCCCCCCCCATTCCACATGTTGAAATCCAGTCCCCAGTGTGACAGAGTGTGGAGGTGGGGCCTTCCGGCCTATTGCACCACGAGGGGGGATCCCTGATGGTGGGATTAGTGTCCTTCTCTGGGGAGACGAGCTTTCTCTACCTCGTGAGAACGTGGCCATCTGTAAACCCGGCAGCCAGCCCCCACGCAGCCCCCAAATGTGCCAGCCTGACCCTAGGCCTCCAGAACTGTGGGAAACGACCTGTCGTCTCAGCGCCCATGTCTGGTGTTTTGATCAGGGCAACCCACTGGGATACGCCTTCCCTCACTGAGGAGTCTCCTTGGACGTGAGTGTGATGAATCTCTGGGACCCCTGATGCAGCCGTCCCCAAGGAGCACAGACGCTAGAAGAGGAGGCACATTCCTTGAAGGAGACTCTGCTGTCTTTGGAACAGAGAACACAGCAGGTGCCTCTATGAGGAACACGGAGCCGCATGTTCCCTCCCTTCCTCGATCAACGCCAAGCACACGACGTTTCTCAAGCATTCTCTGGACAGGAAACGTTCTCTCGCAATGTGATCCCGTCACAACATGCCAGGCATGTGACATGCTCTCCACGTTTTTGGGTCACCATGGCTGGTTTCCCAACCATGACCCCAGGCCTGGTCCCCACAGTTGTGATAGCACAGCTTCCATCATGACCTGCGTGTCCACAGCGTGGAACGAGGTTGGGGGAGGCCCAGAACCAGCCACGGGAGCGGCAACAGCATCCAGGAGCCGCTGCAGGAGCGGAGAATGACCACGGACGCCCTGTCCTGCTGTCCTGCGAGGGCCAAGGCCCGCAGGGAAGAGGGTGACCCCTGCCTGGCAACCAAGAGAGTCCTTTCCAGAAAACCAGCAGCACCTTCAGCAAATATTTACGAGGTGCTGTGTGTGGCCGCTGCACTGCCGCGATACACTACCACCGCTGAGTGGTGCAGACGACAGAAACCGGTTTTCTCACCGTTCTGAAGGCTGGAAGTCTGAGATCAAGGGTCTGGTTTCTTTGGAAGCATCTTGCCTCAGGAGGGGGCGTCCTCTGCCCGTGTCCGCCCGGTCGGCCCTCTCTCACAGGACACCTGTCACATTGGGTCAGGGCCCGGTGGCCTCAGTTGACCTGAATCACCTCTTTAATCGTCCCACCTCCGATGCGGTCACATTCTGTCCCCCGCGGTCACCACTCCTAGGTTTTTCCTACTCCTCCAACGTGCCAACATAGTACACAAACCTCCCGTTCTTCTGTTTGATCAAAAAATCCATATTTTTTGATCCAGGTAAACGCTTTTATTATCCAGACACGGGTCACAAGTCCCCACCCACGCCTTGATAAAACCTAACGTCGTATTTATGTTCCCTTATTCGGCTTGAACGTATTTTTCTGTAGTCCCCATGCCCTGCTTCGTAGACAGACCCTTTCCACTGCAGGTGCACCTTTCAAATCTGTTAATCATTTGGGCTGCGAGGTAGGAGCTCCTTCTCTCGCTTCATTTCTTCTCCCTGTCACCCCGACTCTCACGGCAACAGGCCGTACGCTCTTATCTGAGCTTTTTGAATCCTCCTCTCAGGCGTCTCTGCTTCTCGTCTCAGCAGGTTAAGGCATCACGTGCTACCCCAGGCGTCTGGCACCTGCTTCCTGAGCAGAGGCTTGCTCTTCTGCTCCGTCCCCTGGGGTCCACCACAGATGCAGCTCCGAGCCGGACCTGCCCGACACTCAACGCAGGACGTCCCCATTGGCTGCAGCCGCGTTTCCTCTCACAGGTGGAAACGGCTCATCTTCGACCTCAGGGAAGGGTGGCAGAAACAGAGGGCTGGGCTTGGAGACCGCCTGGCACTCAGAACTTCTTGTTTAGAATCATGTTTTATAGGAACGAGGGGAAAACTAAATTCAGGGAAGCATCAAAAGCCCTGAAGACGTGCACAGACATTTCTAGGACTAACAGACACACTGTTTGCAGCATCGTTTATTGTGTGGTCATGGAATTGGCGCGTTCACAGTTACTGAAGTTCACACCACTGTGATCGCCCTGCAGACAGAGCAACCTGAAAGGAAAAACTTCAAAATGCGCAAGAACAATAAATATCAAACGTTCTGATCTAAAATGTATAAATATAAAATATCAGTCATTTCAGGAAACGTCTTAAGAAAATCCCGCAACCTCAGGTCCAGGGACCGGTGTCCGGCGTCAATGGTGCTCGTCTTCAGAACACATCACCTTAGATCCAGCATGGTTATTTTTATGTCTTTTATCAACACATGTTTGCAGACCTAGGAAAAAAAAATAATTGGTTTTACGTCAGAATGTTTAACATGATTCTCTGCAGAAAGGGAATATGAATTTCCTAATTTAAAATGTTCCTAATTTTTGAAAATGTTTCCGATCAGAACAAATAAAATGGTGTTCATTCACTTCCAACAAACACACACATACAGAGGTTGCCAAGTAACTGTCATTTTAGGTAGATTCTGACTTTAATGTTTCTGTGATGTTACGGCTGGAGAAGCACCACGTGAGCAGTTAGAAAAGATATAGTCGGGTGTCCCTCTGGGGCTGTAGGAAGCCAGCCCAGACGTGTGGTTGCAGTTTTCACTGTTACGGAAACATTAATCTGTCCACACGGAGCAGAAGGATCCATGGGACAGTCATCTCATTTTCTTTAATCGTTTCCTCCCGGGGTCTGAGGAAACTAGCTTGTGAAGCGTCAGGACGATACATAAATGGAAAGGGGGCTTGTGCATGACTGACCGGCCGCAGGGATACTGGTGTTGCACGTGCAGTAATAGGGCAAGAAATCGGGAGTAACTACAAAGACCGATGACCTCTCAGGGTCAGGAAGCTCCAGGCGAAGCAGTGCAGCGTTTTAGGCCGTAGCGCACCCTCCCCAAATCCGTAAGGACAATAAATGAAGAGGTGAAAAGTAAGTGTGAACAACAGCCAGCACAGTGTACTCACGCTGAACAGCCTGGGGTCCTTGGTGTGTGGGTGAAAGCCCTTCTTTTTACAAGCGGAGACCTCAAGCATGCCGGCGTTGGTGAGCCTGAAAATGCCAGTGCTGTTTCCGGGTGCAAACAAAAGGGACAAAGTCAGAGATCGTTGGGCTGCGGGGGGCGGAGTCATAGGCAAGTCCCACGGCCAGCACAGACCCCCACGCGGGGTGGGTCCCACGACCCTGAGGTCATGACCTTAGCTGAAAGCGCGAGTGGGGCGCTTCACCACCTTAGCCACCTGCGTGCCCTCACAGTGGTCTTTCAGGCCGACTTTACCACAGGGGTGCAGATGGGGAGTCCCCGGGGGCTGACACCAGCTGCAGGCGCCCACTGGGCCTCAGGGTGGGGGCCGCGGACCCGAACTGTCCCGTGAGGCCGGAGAGGAAGCAGGCCCCGTGGGAGGAGACCCCAGGCGGCACCTACAGCTCCTGTTTGTAATCATGCGCACGCCGTTCAAAGCAGCAGCACCTGCGTGAGTGGCGGCGGCTGCCAGACCTGGGCGTAGCTCTCCTCACCGACCCCCTGCAGCGGCTCCTTCCCACCCCTCCCGACGGGCGGGCCCGAGGGGCCTGGGGCTCCAGGGGCAGGTGTCCTGCTGGCCTCGCGCATGCGGGGCCGCAGCCAAGGTTCCACCCGCAGTTGTCCAACTCCTCGGCTCATAATCTGTGCCTAGCGGTCACTGTCTCCAACCCCGTGGACAGGCTCTGGAGGTCACGAGCTAAGGCTGGGAAATAACCCCGTTTATGCAGCTGGCGATCACGCTCCCAGGAGCCCCGGGCATTCTGCGGAAAGGACCTTAAGTGACACCAAGCCTGCAGAGCCGCAGGTGGGGGCGGAGACCCTGCGTCCCCAGCCGAGAGCCCACGCCCCCTCGGGCGCGGCCAGCACTTACTCCTTGTGCTTCGGGGAGCAGACGACGGCAATCGCCTCGGGCAGCATGAGCTGGTAGGAGCAGTGGGTGTGCAGGTCCACGCTGGACAAGAAAGCAGTCTGCGTAGGATGCGTCTGCCAACAGGAAAGAGGAGGGCCTTACCGGGTCGTCGTCGCGGCCCAGGCCACACCGCCCTGCAAGAAGTCTCCAGGGACCAGCCTGTCCTTCTTGACCGTCACTCATCAAATCGGACTTTTACAAACGCTTCGCGCCCCCGTGGAACGACCACGATTGGGGAGGAGGGCCCTGGCTCGTGCCCGCGTGCTTCCTGCTTACTAGGGAGGCCAGGTCGCCACGCCAGGAGCCGGGGGAGTCGCCCCAGCACCCCGTCTTCCACAGGGGCCCGGCGCCTTGGGGTCAGTTGCCCATTGTGCTCACGCAGCCGCTCAGCGGCACAGCTGGGGTCGAAACCCAGAGCGACTGTTGGCAAACCCGCGGCCGCGAGAGGAAGGCCTTTCGCGGGGTTACCACGCCGCACTTCGCGCCGTCCGTGGGCCGTCATTCCCTACAAGCAGGAGAGCAGAAGCCTCCGGGTGCCTGGAGACGGTCGGGGCTCATCCCCCCGGCAAGTGCACACTTGCACGGTGACAAGGACGGGGTCTGCATTGGGAAGTGTACCTTCCAGCTTTGGGGCCATATGCAGACTTGTGCTTCCAAGACACGGATTGGAGGCTCACACGAGTGTGAAACGCACGTGCACCCATCATGATCTTAGAATTCACAGTCAGCCCCAATTACTCTTGAAAAAGGAAAGGGACCCGTTTAATCAGGAAACCTGGGTCCCAGCAAGCAGTGTCTGGGTCCTGCGCCCGTCGCTCACTGGCTGTGTGACGCTGAGAAGGCCACTTAACCCCACATGCCCATTTCCTGGGCTGCTCAAAGACAGTATTTCCTCATCAGGTCGCTGCGTTAAAATTAAATGTGGTCATCCACGTAAAATCCTCAGGACAGTGCCTAACACAGAAAGGAACCAAAATTGTCCGCTGCATCTGTTACTGTCTTTGCTGCCATTATTTTAATATTGTCTTGGTCTACAAAGACACAGGCCAACTGAGGACCGGGATTATCCCACCTTTTCTAACCCAGAGCATTCGTGAGACTGAGGACGAGGGTCTGCCCGCCTGCTGACCTGTGCAAACCCGCTGTCACCACGTGAGCCATCTATGCCAGCAGGGGTGGGGGTACAAACTGCCCAGAGGTCTCCAGGGCTCCGGGCGGCAGCGAGCGACTGTCGGACACACAATGCCCGGCGGCCCCGGGGCTCGCAGACTGAATGTGCACGGCACATGCCCAAGCCCCTTCTTTCTGCCAGGAGCAGTCACGTGCACCCCAGAATAACCGCTCCTCCGTGGAGAGCGATGCAGCCGCCACCCCGACGGATAGAAGGACCAAGGCATGGCCCTGCCCTGGACGCTGATGGCCGCAGGTGCCACTGGCTGCGATGGCGGGCCAGGCTCTGAGCAGGTCACCCCACATGTTATCTCATTCGACTCTTAGACACGAGGAAAGTGCTGTGTTCACCTAGGAATCGTGCCACGGAATTCACGGACTCCTCTCCTCTAACACAGGCCGGGGTAAGCTGGTTACCGTGACGGCTGCTCTGTGGATGGTGACACAGATGCATGGATCGCTTACCTAACGGGCCCACGTTCCTGTAATGAATTCTGAGCAGAGTTGAGATCTGAACGTGGGTGTTTTCATTCATAAGCCCTTTCGGGGTGCCTGGGGGGCTCCGTGGCTGAGCGTCTGCCTTCAGCTCAGGGCGTGACCCCGGGGGCCTGGGATCGAGTCCCATATCGGGCTCCCTGCAGGGAGCCTGCTTCTCCCTCTGCCTGGGTCTCTCATGAATGAATAAGTCTTTAAAAAAAAAATTCATAAGCTCTTTCTCACGCCTACGATGGCCTGGTAGGTGCTGGAACCCAGGATTGCTCCACCGCGGCTGTTTACACAGTGGTACCTTCCTCCCTGGCCTGCGGGGGAGAAGCAGAAGGATGAATGGCCCCTGTTTGATATATAAAAACATCTGCTTAAAAGAAACTTTTTCCGGGGCACCTGGGAGGCTCCGTGGGGGGAGCGTCTGCCTTCAGCTCAGGTCGTGATCTCAGGTCCTGGGATTGAGTCCCGCATGGGCTCCCTGCTGCGTGGGGAGACTGCTCCTCCCTCTGCTTCTCTTTCTCATGAATAAATTAATAAAATACCAAAAAAAATGTTTTGGAAGTTCTCTTAGAACAACGCACTGTTGGCCCACGACAAAGAGAAAGAGAATATCAATACGTGTCTCATCAAGTCCGTTAAAAACCTGACGTGGTCCCCGTCAGGCCACATAAAATCATCGAAGGGGGTCACCCAATTTCTGTTTCTCTGTCTCGACACTGGACGGTGAGGGAAAAGAGCAGAGCAGAGCACTGCTCAATCGGACTTGGCAGCAGACCCAGCCCGACGCCGTGGAGACACTCATGGTGCTTGAAACCCAGAAAGAAGAAACGATTCCAAGGAAGCTCCATTTCCTCGAGGAACGCGGCCCCCGCCCCCCCACACCCGTGGAAAAGACACCGAACCCCGAGGCCCCACGTACATGGATCCAGCCCAGCGTGAGGAGGCCGTGTTGGTCCTGCACGCCGAATAGTTCCTCCACGTTCTCCACGTCGCAGTAGTCCGGCCCCGCAGACTGCTTTGGCACGATCACATGCGTGATGGTGAATTCATTGTGCATCTGAAAAACAAGTAGCGGAAAGAATAACCAGCATCTGAGAGGGAAAAACGGCAAGACCCCGCAGGCTGAGCTGGAAGCAGGGCGTTTCATGGCGAGACGAGAGACGACCCGCAGCCCGCAGCCCCCCGCCGCGGACCCTGAGAGCCTCACACGTCACAGTGGCTAACCTGCCAGAAGTCTGGGGGCCGTTCTCGGGGGCCCGAAACCTATTCTCACGATGGAAAACGTACAGTAGACAGGAGTGAGCGTCCCGGGCTGGTCTGCGAGGCGTCAGTCAACAAACAACGTCTTGATATGTTACGTTTGCGGTGGAAAAACTCAGAGATCACAACAAAACAGCAGGTGCATTTGGAGGGGGGATGCTATGGGGAGTCCATGGTTGTGCTGGGGGCACTCAGCAGTGTGCGGGGTCAAAGGTCTCGCTCGTATGTGACTGTACATAACTTCACGTCCTTCCCCAAATCTCTTCTGCTACTGAGTGGACTCACAGGGACTTAGTTCTCCACCATTAAGGTAATGTTTTGGGTTTGCATTTAGAGAAAAAGGAAAGCCCCCCACATTACTGCCTTCAGGGGAAGGGGCGGCGGGAGCTCAGGTGGGGGTGCTCATGCCGGGCGGGCTGTCCCCCCCGCGCCACCTTCCCTTGGGGCTGGGGCTCTCTTGCAGACGGGGTGCACATCCTGCGGCCTCCACTGCGGCTCTCCCCTCCGCGCTTGTCACCCCGTCCTGGCTGACTTTATGCCTTCGGGCCCGGGCGAACGGCCCATCTCGGGATCGCCCCGACGTCCCAGAGGAGAGCACTGCCCAGTCCCCAGTGGCCGGGCCACCCCGTCCTCCCACGAGCAGGCCAGCCCCGCCGACAGGAGGCACCCAGCCGCTCCTTCAGAGGCGCCCCCGGGGCACCGCAGGGCCAAGGCCACGGCCACGCGAGGCTACGACCGCCGACAGCTGCTTCGCGCGCGGCTGTGTGATGAAGGAGGGAGTGGCGTGTGGACGGCGATGCACCATCAAGCCAACCAGGTAGGACCTATGTCTTGAGGGAGCATCCACCGCACGCCGCCGGGGAGGCGAACCAGGTGGCGGTGAGGACGCGGCAGGTGGGCGGCTGCTGTCACCCTGTCTCCTGGAGGACCAGGGAGGAGCGGGAGTGCGGCAGGGAGGACGTGTGCTCAGTGAAACGGTCGGTTAAGTCACGGTTCCCCGGCTCAGTGTTTAGGGGGAAAACGTGCCCGGACCCAAGTGACGCCACAAAGGGCACTTTCCACAAGACATGACTCGCCCTCCTTGCAGGTGCAGATCCAACGTGTCTTCCGTCGCTTGTCCTCCTTCTATATTCACATTATCTTTCATCACTTATTTTGGATAAAATCCTCCGTAACGTAAATAGGGCCCGTGCTGAGAGGTCAGCTGGCCGAAACTACCACCTGAAACTAAGGAAAATAGCCAAACCCTGGTCTTACTCCGTGCATTTCTGCGAAAGGGAGGCCAGACGACGCCTGCAGAGTTAACGACGTGACCGTCCGTCACAGTGACAGCTGCGGCGGGGGTGTGGTCTAGGGAATCCGAAGACCTGACATCCATCATTGTTCTTTATTTTAGAGATTGTATTTATCTTAGAGAGAGAGCGCGCGAGCGAGCAGGGCTCAGGACAGAGGCAGAGGAAGAGACCCTAAGTAGACTCCCTGCTGGATCCCACGACCTTGACATCATGACCTGAACTGAAACCAAGACTCGGACGCTCAACGGGCTGCACCGCGCAGGCACCCCGGGTCCCTCATTTTTCTAGACCGAGACTTAATACGTGGCTCGATGCATTTACGACTGGCTCCTGCGTCCCGTGTCCCGGAAGCGTCAGTCCGTTAGTGACGACAGCTGTCAGTGGACTACGTCGGCCACGTCGTCATGTGTGCGGCCCTCGGGGTGATTCTACCCTGCCGTGCTCGTCACCCGTCAGTGGCGCCCCCGCGTGTGTGCTGGGCGGGAGGACAGGAACACAGGCCGTACCAGTTTTCCACAGAGAATTCCACAGGTTTCTATTCCTCTCACTGTATTAGATTCCGCCAGCAGCAGAAATTTGTGGCAAAGGTCTCTCGGTAAAACTACACGCCGCAGGCCTTCAACCACTAAGTCTACGAGAGAGCAAAGGCAGAAAGAGCTAAAGACACGTTCCCGCGTCCCGGCCACCAGAGCTGCGTCGGGCCAAGAGAAATACAGGGACGTGGCGTCCCGGGTGCTCCCTGTACTTCCGCAGCCCGAGAGGCGAGCTCAGCGAGGACGGCGGGGCTGGGCCGTGACCACGCGGGTGGCGCAAGCTGGGCCCGCTCTGCCCCTACGGCGGACGTTCCCCACTCGGCTCCCCTGTGACCCTGCGTCTCCACGGACGCCGGGGTCGGTACTGGGGCGCTGATCTTAGCAGCGATTGGCGGGAGGGGAACGCGTTAAGCGGCTGCCTCTCCTGACTCCTCAAGTGACCGGAAGCAAACGCCATCCGGCCGCGTCTCGGGTGGGGCGGCCACTGCTGGGCTCCGGGAAGGGGGCGAAGCCGGGCCCCCGCAGGCCACCTGCCGGCCACAGCCCCCGCGCACGGCAGTCTGGGCACCGGCTTTGCGGGTGTAAGCGAAGGTCACGCAACCTGCCCAGCACCTTGCCTGCGGGTGTTCACCTCTAACGCTCCCGCGGCTCGGGGTTGAACACAGGCCAGAAACCGAAGGCTTGCAATGCCCCCGCCCCCTCCCCCCGTCTCTGTACCGGACGCTGCAGGCCGCGACCCGAGGGCTGCGCCAAGGGGCAACGACACCGCTGCGCGCTCGGGTCCCGGGAGGGCCGCCCGGGGACGGTCACTTACTCTGCACGGCGCTCAGGGTGGCGGCAGGCTTCAGGGCCCGGGTCACGGGCGGAGAGTGGCCGGCACAGCTGGCGGCGCGGCTGGGAGCGGGCAGGTCTGCGAAGGCACCGAGCAGGGACTCGTCGCGCTGCGCGGAGAAGCAGGACACGGCGCCCCCGTCGATCTGCTCCGGCGGCGCCGGGCCTTCCTGGCTCCGCATCTGGCCCCGAGCTAATTCTTGCTTCTTGAGCTGGTCCTCGAAGAACAGGAACTGCTCCGACTCCAGCTGCTGCTGCCGCATCCGGGCCACCCGCTTCCTTTCGGCCTCGATCAGGCTCTGATGCTCCAGCTGTTTCAGGATTTCGGCCTTATACTTGTTCTGGAAAACGGGGTTGCAGAACAAGAGGTTAGTTTCCAAGGCAACGTCACCAAACTGGGACCAGCCGGTTCCAGGCTGGCGGCGGAGAGGCAGACGCTGCGATGTGCCCGTGGGGACGCGAGCGCCACGGCCAACGCCGTCCACCTGCTCAGGGCAGCAGGCCCAGGCCGCCCAGATCCCCCGAGCCGCGGCCGCCCAGCCCTCCGCTCCCCGGGGCTCCCAAGGACATCGCGGGGTCCAAACCCCTCCAGGCAGTATCTGGTCAGAGACTAGGAATCTTCAATTAGCTCCTCAGGTGTTTCTGATGAAAACTAGCTTGAGGGGGGTGGGCACCCCCTCGCAGCACCTGGCGGCCCCGAGCCACCGCGGTCTGGTCGGAAGGGCCGGGCCTGACTCAGCAGGCGCAGGGGTCCAACAAGCCCCGGGGGACGCCTGCCACCCGGGCCGTGCTCCGTCTCTGCGAGACGCCTCCCGAGGGAGCCCCGGGGATCCTGCCGGCCACTGTGACACACGGGCAGCATTAGGGCTGGCCAGGCCCTTCCGCCCGGGACCCTGCGGGGGGACGACCTTGCGCTCGCCGGCGTGAAGGGGGACCGGCCCGGGCCCTTCTCTCCGCGCGGTCGCCTTGCCTAAGCCTCCGAGATCATTCTCCTCTCTTCACCGGGCAAGTCGACCCGAGTCCTCACCCTCCGCACCTGAGGGACGCCCTCTCTGCCCCACAGCCGAGCCCTGCACTCCCAGCTGACTCGCAGCGATGTTCCCGGGCCGTGCTCGCAGTTCATGACACTGAGCCAAGGTGACAGCACGAGTGACAAGTCCAAAGCACACAAGCGCGCAATGGAACGAAAAGCAGAGCCACCTACACAACAATGGCAAACACGGGAGGAGCTCAAGCATTAAACTGGAGGTCCTAGAGACGGGCCGATGGCATCTCCAAGGCCTCTCAACCCGAGACCTCACTGTCGCTGTCCCTCTTTCTGTGGTGACGACCCAGAAGCCACCAGCCATTGGTGCTACGACCACATCTCATATGGTCAGCGGTTATTCCCTCTCAAGGCAACCTTGGCGTTTCCAAGGCCAAAATAATAAGATGCATTGGAAACCACCTCCCGTTCCCCTGCCTCCGCCGCCTCCAGTCACCACCAAAGAGCCGCCGCCCGCCCCATGGTCCCAGCGGCAAGAGTTGGTCAAAGGCTCCATTTAAATCACTGTAGGAAATTTATTTTCTAAAGCATCACATGATCAGATATTGCAGGGAAATAAAATTATGCCATGTTTGGTGCAAGCGCTTAACTTGCACGTCGACATGAATTTTTTATTGCTCTTCCATCACTGCGTCTTTAATTTTTAATTTAAATGCACATGACACTTGCAAAACTCACATGAAAATGAAATTCAAAAAATATTCGCACAGAAAACAGTCACGAAACAAATATACCAGTTGAACTTACTTTGCTTTGCAAATATTCTTGGTACTCTACATTATATTTCTTTAAAAGGTCCTTTTTCAATTCATCTGTCCTCGGGAATGCAATCTCCTTCAGTTTCTTTTAAAAATATATGTACACACATTGGTTAGCGGGATCCTCGGTACAGTCTCTCAGGTCATCAGCTGAGAAAGAAAAACAGCTGGCACGTGCGTTAGACATCAGGACACGAGTAACCGGAGGTGATGGTGGGAACGGAGCCCGTCTGCCGTGGCTCCGGCACACGACCCAGGAGGCCGGGGAGAGGCCGGGGAGAGCGGCGCCCCTTCTCCCCTTCTGTGAGGCCGGCAGGCGGTCCGCGCAGCACCCGTCCCCGGGCAGCGGGTCTGTGGCCACACACTCACCGCGTGCGGTCCGCGGGGCACCAGGAGGGACAGAGGCGCCCCGGGGGCCGGGCCGCCAGGCTCGGCCATGAGGAGGCACGGACGCCCCTGAGGATCCACATACCCCGGGCCGCCTCCCAGGTCCCCTCAATCGACAGGCTTAGGGGAAGGGCGGGGGATCCAGATCCCAAACGCCTTCTCCGAGAAAATCGGATTCATCCAAGCACCACCCTCCTTCTCAGACACGAGGGAACGGAGGCCCACGGAGACTCCAGGTCCTGCGCAGCAGCGACTGCCCGTTACCACCAGGATCCAAGTCCTCTGACTCTGGCCAGGCTCTTCCGCTAACACTTCCTTTCTCTTAATCTTTCGTCACCCGCCCGCCCCCTTCACTCCACAGGCATGAACCATTAGCTTTGGGAGAGCTTTATCCTACGGACAAAAATAAGAATAAAACTAACTGAGAGCAGGAGAGTCGGCTTGGGGGCCCCCGTGGGCTTGAACGAACGAGAGAACTCAGTGGAAATGCTACACGAGGCCTTGCAATGAGTGGCCCTTCAGATCAGCGTCTCCCGGAATTTAGGAAACGGCGGTGACCGTTTGACAGCATCTGAGCTCCTGGCGGCAGCCCCAGGCCGGACACGCTGGTGAGAGCCCGTCTCCCACTACCTGTAGGCCACGTGTCGTTGGGCGCTAAGATTTCGTGCTGTGGCCGGCTTTGCGCCCACTGTCTTACCCCGTGTAAGAGTGACCCAAACTAAAGACAGACAGGTGGGAAACATTTTAAAAATATTATTTAAAAGGCTATAGTCTCAGCTAAAAATACCTGAAGCTCCATCAGTGGCCAATGTGGACGGTGAATACGTAACTTTTCAACTACCATCTTCCTTTTCCTTGAGACCTTTAGGGCACCCCTCAAATATTTGATCCGCCTTCAGCCAGTCCCCCACAGGACCTTCATAACACCCTGCTTTGGGGGTTCTACAGGACAAGAAGTAGAACTTCGGGGCCGCCTTAATAATCAACACCGATTTTCAAACGGTTTTTGGGCTCAGAACCGTATGGAAGAGTCCACCCCAGCCACAGTGACTCTCAGTTCTGGGGCCTGGGACCACCTTCCTCGCCACCTCTGGGGAGAACAGCCAGCGATTCCTTCTTCACACCACAAAGCCACTGAGCACATTCTTGATTTTTTCTTTTCTCTCTCCCCCGACCCCGTCCAGGATTCAATTAGACATCCCATGCTGGCTCCGTTCAGTGATTAAAGGCCCAAGAAGAAATCAAAACATCTTGGCTAATGGAATGAATTTTCTGTGCTCGAACTCCCCAGAGGATGGGAGGAAGGAGGGGAGGAAGCGGAGGAGGAGGAGGAGGAGATCAATAAGGGAGCCTCCTGCAGCATTTGATCCCCCGGGGGAGCATCGACCCCACCTACCTTCATAATATCCTGCTTCTCGGGGACCGCACATTGCTGGTAATCTCGATGGCTGGGAAGCTTTTCCACGAACAAGCTACACAAAGAGAACACATCCTCAGCATTATGTGGGGGGAAAAGCTCCATGATGGGCGCCTCGGGGGGCTCAGCGGTGGGGGGTCTGCCTTCAGCCCAGGGCGTGACCCCGGGATCCTGAGATCGAGTCCCACGTTGGGCTCCTGCATGGAGCCTGCCTCTCCGTCTGCCTGGGTCTCTGCCTGTCTCTCATGAATAAATAAATAACATCTTAAAAAAAAAGAAAAGAGCTCAATGATAGTTTAATTTTTTTTGTTTTTAGGGTTTTTTTTTTTTTTAGACTTCATTTATTTTAAGAGGGGGGCTGCTCATGAGCAAGGGGAAGGGCCGGGGAGTGGGGAGGGAGAGAAGCAGACTCCCTGCTGAGTGCGGAGCCCTCGAACTCACAACCCTGAGGTCACGATCTGCGCCTAAATCAAGAGTCCGACACTCAACTGACTGAGCTGCCAGGCATACCATCTGTGACGGTTTCTAACAGAACGACACTCCTTTTCTAAAAGAACATCCTTGACTCGTTACTGTTTCACCTACATTCGTTCCATCAGCCTTTCCACCAAGGGCCGGGGTGGGTGTGATCTTGGTGTCACAGGGGAGCAAGCTCAGCGGATGAAGCACTAAGAGGGTCAGGATGCTCCCCACGCCCTGGCCCTTGTCAGGTCCTGGGCACCCCCTGATGCCCCCCAGAGCACCCCGCACACATGTGCCGCTGGCAACACAGAGGATTTGTAGAAATGTCAAGAGTCGGGAAGACCAAGGTCATCTGTGCTCACCACTGAAAAAGACTTCGACCCCTGACAAAGCAGGAGCGGCCTGGGGTCTGTGTCGGATCCTTAACGGGAAGCCCACTAAGGGACACGATGGCCAGAGTCCCTAGTGGATTACGAGGTGCTAATTAGGAGCCCACTACTTTTCATCACCTTTTCGAGGAACAAAGGACAGCAGAGGTGAAGGGAAATCCTTAGAGCAAACCACATGGATCACATCCCCATGAAATGAAGATTTGCATCGCCAGGCGCAGGGATTCTGGGGTTTGGTCCTTACTGAGCAGCCCTAACCCGTAGAAGAGCGTCCAGCCCACAATCTGCGCTCAGTAGACATCTGTTCGGGGCCTGAGGAGTCCTTCCTCGATGGATCACGATGGGCCGCGGATGCCATCTCTGCTCAACTAATGGGGATGCCTCCGTCGCCAGTGTCCTCTTGCTTAGTTCCCCCGGGAACATGTGCAAAAACGCCAGCAGAGGGAACCAGACCCGGGCAATCGGTCACTTAGGGCTCAGAAACTCAGGTTCTCGGGTAACGCGTATCGTCAGGGATGCCCAGCTGCTTCCCGTTGCACACGACCTGTGGGCTCCCTAGAAGCCAGGGGTTGCCCAGGCAGGCGAGTGCTGCCAACCATCCCCCTCTGTGTTCTCAGGCGAAGTGAGGCAGAGACCTAGGCAGACGGGAAGCACGCTCTGGGGGCCCGACGTAGGACTCAATCCCGGGACCCGGGGGTCATGGCTGGAACTCAAGACAGATGCTCAACCGCTGAGCCCAACCCCAACCCACGCCCCCTCCCCGTCCCCTGAGCCCCCCCGGGCAGGCCCTGGGCCCAAGGCAGACTCTCCGCCCCTGAGCCCCCGGGTGCCCCTAAATAAATCTTTAAAAACCCACTGACTTAGAGGGCAGCTGAGGGCTGCTCCCTGCCCGGAATCGGCCCGTGGTGGGACGCGGCCCGGCGCCAGCCCTACAAGCGCGGGTACAGGGTCCGCGGCGGCCCGGGCGCCGTGGCCGCATCTGGATAAGCTCCTGCCCACGACGCTCCCGCTCCCGTGCGCAGAGCAGCGCGCCACACGCTTCCCCGGGAGGCCGCCAAGGGCAGGGCCCTGGAAGCCACTTCTCTGGCCGAGCGAGGGGACGGCGGTCCCGGAGCCCAGGGAGGCCGCGGGGCCCTGCGCACAGTACCCGGCAGCGTAAACCCCGCCACTCAGCGCGTCTGGAGGTCGCGGCCGCGGGGTCGGGCTCGGGGTCGTCCCGCGTCCCCGGCCCCAGCAAGGCGCGTGCCCCCCACGCGGCCCTGGGCCAGGCTTCTCAGGCCAGACTTACGTTATGAATTTATTGTACAGGACAAAGGCGTTTTCCAGGTTCCCCTCCTCCAGGTACACAGACGCCATCCTCTCCATCTCCACCCCGGACCGGAAGTAGCGGCGCGGGGCGATGTCCTCCGTGATGGCGATGTTGGCCCCGAGCTTGCTCAGGGCGCGGACGCGCTCCTCTGGGCTCAGCGACACGTCCGTGTGGTCGGGCAGGGCCGCCAGCCTCCTCTGCAAGGCAAGGCCAGAGGCCCTGAGCCCCAGCAGGCGGCGCGGCACGGCGACCCCGCGCCTCTCGGGACGCGCAGGGGGGGACCCCGAGGGGAGGCGCGGCCGTGCACCCCGGGGAGCCAGCAGCGTCCCCAGCGGCGGCGCAGGTGCTGCGGTGCGTCCCCCTGGGGCGCGGGCGCGGCCACGCGTGTCCTCACAGGTGAGCCCTCTGGGCCGGGAGAAGAGGGCGGGCGGGGGTTGGGGGCTGTCGCCTGCGCGGGGCCCGGGGCACCTCCAAGCCGCGGTCTCCTTCAGGGTCTCCAGGGATGGGCGTCCCTTGCACAGCAGGCGCCTTGGGGACCCCTGCGGCCTCGGCCACTGAGCCCCCCCGCCCAGTCCCAGAGCAGCCTTTCTGGGCAGAGGGCCACCTCCTCTTCCTTTTTTTTTTTTTTTTTGGTTTTTAAAGATTTTGTCTATTTACTTAACAGAGAGCGAGGGATGGAGGGCACGAGCAGGGCGGGAGCCGAGGAGAAGCCGGATCCCCCCCAAGCGGGGGGGCCCGAGGCAGGACTCGATCCCAGGACCCCGGGGTCACGCCCTGCGCCCAGGGCAGACGCCGAGCCGCGTGGCCGCCCCCCTCCGATTTCTTTTTAACATAAAAAGGCTCTGCGAGCGCCCAAGTGCTCACAGCCCGTGACGGGCACAGGCCCTGGCCGGGGACAATGCGCGGGATCGCCCGCAGAACCAGTGACACGAGGTCACGCGCTTGTGTTTTGTGCGTGAAAATAGCATCTGCACACGTCCGGGGAGAACACAACGTGCGCCCCGGGGTACCCGCTCAGCGCAGAGGCCGGCCTCCGGGAAGGCCGAGGCCGACAGCTTTCTGTCTCCTGCTGCCGGCGGCCTCCTGGCGGGCACCTCAGGCTCGCGGGCCGGGCAGCAAGGCCTGAGCCCTGCGGGGGGCGGCGGCCACGTGCGACCCTCAGGCCGGGGACCGGCTGCGCTCACCCACGGCGTGGCACGGGGGCCGGGAGACACCCCCCAGCGTGTCGTGAGCCGGCCCTGCACCCGGGCGGCGACCCCCTAGCGACAGAACCAGAGACCCGACAGCTGCTTCTCTCGGTGGCCCCTGCGGTGGCGGGGAGGGACCCCTGCGGAGGCGTGCCCAGGACCCCTGCCGGTCCCCAGCCCAGGCGGCCCCAGCGCCCCGCTGCCTCCCCTGAAGGCATCCTGCGACCCCTCACGGCCACGGGGCAACCTGGAGCTTCCAGGGCTCCATCACCGACAGCAAGGCGCCCCCGGATCCCCACTCCGGCACCTGGAAGCAACTGAGGCCCGGTGCGGGGGGTGGTGCTGGCCGCAGCACCCACAGCAGCTCCTCCTCCGGCGCCACCCCAGCTCGGGGCACGCTTCCGAGTAGCCAACCTGCCGCACCCCCACAGGCTTTGGCCCGGACGCTGCCCCGGGCAGGGGTGCAGCTGCAGGCACTGGGGGGCTGCACGTGGCCTGGGCCACCGCTTGCCCCTCGCGGTTCAACCAACCGCAGGGCCCCAGTGACATCAGAAAATGATCGGAAATTTTTAAAAAAACTAACTCTGGAAGTAAGCACGTTTCCAAAGGGGGTTTCCAGCCCCCGGGACGCGCACAAGTGGTCTGCTCACTTTTCACTACTGCACGGCCTGCCCCGAACAGTGGTTATTTGTGCACAGCGTCCACCCAGCCCTGCTCCCCAGGACCGTCCCTCGCAGCACAGGCGCTGAGCACGGAGGGACACACGGAGACGTGCAAGGCGGACAGAACCGGGTTCTCTTTCTCCCTGAAAGTAAAAGTAAGATTTCCGTTTCCTGCACTGACTGGTCCTAGCTTCCCAGACTCAGAAGTGATTTCAGAAGGAAACTGGGAAAGAGCCTAGTGTCTCCGTCGACCTAGAAGCTGGGTTCGTGGATCTCGAAGGAAAATACAAAATCTCCCGGGGAGAGGCCTTCGTGCTCCCTTCACGGTGGCCAGCCGTGAACATTTCATCGTCCCTGCAGGACGCCCTAGAAACCCGCCGGCCGCCGGAGGCGCGATGGGGCTCAGCTGCCAGCGTCAGGGGCAACCGAGCATCCTGGAGGATGCCGCGGGCCGGGGCCTGTTTGCTCTGCGGTCCCCGATCCTGCCGGCAGTCGAGGGGTGACGGTCAGGCCCGCATGCGTCCATCAGGCCCCAATGGGCTGAGGGCGTCCCACATACTGCTCGGCTGTGCTGTGTGCAGAACCGGGCCACCTCCCCGGGGCGACTGGGCCCCCCGCATGTCCCTGAGCCCCCGGCCCGGCGCCCTCGGGCTCCTGCTCTTTGTACAGCCACTGCACGGGCATGATGGGCATAAAAGGAAGCGCGACACACGTGTGGGCACACGGTCCCACCGTGCCCCGGAGCCCTGGGCCGCGGGGTCAGAGGCTGGCCGCACAGCCTGCGCTGCAGGCACCCACGGCCGGGACAGAGGACGGCACCCGAGGGTGGCCTGGTCCACTGCAGGCTCACACTCTTGTGGATCAAAACGAGTTATTTAGCCGGCTCAGGAGCCACTTGGCAGAGGGCTGCGCGCAGGGTGGACGCCGCACCGCCACCACCTCGGTTCGCACCTGCCGATTGGTCGCTGGGGCTTTAGGCCCCACGGGGGCAGCAGCGGGCGCCACATACCAGGGAGGCCACGGTGAACGGCTGGTCCATGTCGTCGGCCGCAGAGGACCCACTCGCGCTGCGTCCCGGTCACTTCATCTGCGCAGAGACAAGCAGAGCCACAGTTACTTTCTGAGCATCCGACCGCGGAACACAAACCGCAGGGACCGTGCGCCCTGAGTGCTCGGCTGTGGGGGCCTCGCGCCGAGGATGGACCCCAGGACGGAGCTGCAGGACGGAGCCCGGGACGGAGCCCTGGGTGGAGCCCAGGATGGAACCCCATATGGAGCCACAGGATGGAGCCGCAGGACGGAGCCCAGGACGGAGCCGAGGCCATAGCCAAGGCCAGAGACGCAGGATGGAACCCAGGACAGACCCCAGACAGAGCCGCAGGACAGAGCCCAGGACGGAGCGCAGGACGGAGCCCAGGACGGAGCCCAGGACGGAGCCCGGGACGGAGCCCCGGGATGGAGCCCAGGACAGAGCCCGGGATGGAGCCCAGGACAGAGCCCAGGACGGAGCCCCAGGACAGAGCCCCGAGACGGAGCCCCAGGATGGAGCCCGGGACGGAGCCGCAGGCGGCCATGGACCCTCTTCCAAGCGGACCTTCAGGAGCGGCCGGGGGACACGCGGCCTGCTGGCACGCTGCTGCGCTCCCGCACTCAGGACGTGGCTCCAAGGGACAAAGGCCAGGCTGTGGGGGCCGGGAGCCTGGAGCCGGCAGGTGGAGCCCTGCCTCCGGGTCCCCAGGGTGTGGCACCTTCCCTCTGAGTGTGGACGAGAGGCGGCCGACTTGTCACCGAGGGACCTCACCTGCATGTTGGTGTGATGCCCCGGATGAGGGGTTGTGTGGATGTAGGAGGATGTCTAACCAGCGCACCAACTCCTGCTACAGAGAGCTCGGGGCGGGCCTGGCCTAATCAGGTGAAAGCTCTGGGGGCCCAACAGCTCCCCTGCCGGCCCTGCAGACTCAGCCATGGACATTGCTCAGCTGCAGGATCACGGATGCACCCCCCTGCCCCTCGGGAGTCGAAACAGCCCCGATGAGCCCCTACACCTGTCCCCCAGGTGGGCACCGAGCGGAGGACCCGGCTACAAACCCACAGGTAGTAAGTGCAGGTGACGGTGGCAGGAACGACTCAGGGCCTCCCGAGAACTCAAGCGGGTCAGCAGGCGGAGTGGGGTGCGGAGTGGGGTGCCCGGGAAAGTCCCTTGCACACCCGAGGTGACGAGTCTCAGCTTTTGTTGGGACCGTTATGGAGCCTGGGGGAGGGGAAAGTGGAGGGTGGAGGGGGAAGTGGAGGGGGGAGGGGGGAGGGGGAAGTGGAGGGGGAGGGGGAAGGGGGAGGAGGAAAGGGGGAGGGGGGAGGAAAGGGGGGAGGGGGGAGAGAGGGTTAGAGAAGGGGAGATGGGGAGAGGGGGAGATGGGGGTGAGAAGACGGGGGTGGGGAGACGGGGGTGGGGGGAGGTGGGAGGAGGGAGAGGAGGGGAGGGGGGAGCAGGAGCAGGCAGGCAGGAGCGCCCATCAGGAGTCCGAGCCGTGGCAAAGCAAGAAGAGAAAGGCAGCGTCTCACTGGCTTAGCTGAGTCCACGCCGCACAGATGCCCCCCCCCCGAGGCCGGGTCCGTTGGGGCAGCGGGATCCCCGTCCTGCCCCACCCAGGACCAGCAAACAGGGCCTCCATCAGGCCCCCTTGCCCGGTGCTCCGCTGGGCCACCTGCACGTTGGGTGCCGGGTGCAGGGGAGGATGAGGAGGAGCCTGAGGAGGACGGAGAAGATCAGGGAGGATGAGGAGGGTGGGGAGGACGGGGAGGATGGAGAGAGCGGGGGAGGATGTAGAGGGCGGGGAGGACCCCCTGGGGCGAGAGGCAGTGCTGCCACCACCTGCAGTCACACCTGGGCTCCTCTGGAAGTGCAGGCTCCAGGCTCGGCGGAGGCAGGGTGACGGCAGAGGCAGGGTGACACGGCCTTCAAGGCCCCGCCTGCCCCGCAGCCGCCCCATCCACCTGCCCGTCCGTCCACCTGCCGTGGGTACCTGCCGTGCTCTTCTAGGCTCACGGTCTGCACGGACACAGGGTGCCCCTTGCGGCGGCTCCAACCCCGGCAAGCGTTCCACAGGAGTGCCCAGGGTCACCTGAAGCCGCCCCTACCTCCCTGCACCCTGGGGGGCACCTGGCTGTGACCTCACCGCACCCAGCGCCGCTGCTGCCCCAGCCCCTCCCCGCGTGGCCGCCGACACCCAGCTCGCTCCTGCCTACACGGCCTTCTAAGGGGGACAGGGGTGGGGGCGGGGGGGCCTGGATTGCTGGTCGAGCTGAGCTGTGAGCACTGCCCGCAGGGGGGAGCCGGGCAGGAGCCGCAGGAAGCCCTGAGCACCCCCAGCTGGGCCCAGGGCGACGGCACAGGCGGGTCCCACTGGGGGGACGGGGCAGGTCCGCCTCCCAGCCAACACCTCACATTCCCCAGAGTCACGGCCCAAGAGCACGATTCCTCTTGAATTGGAGCCTGGGGTCCCAAAGGGAGGTCCAAGTGTCGCTCATGGCCCTGGAGGGCAGGGTGGCAGCGGCTCTAGATGCCACCCTGGGGTGAAAAGGGAGCGTCAGGGGTGCCTGTGGGGCTGCGGGGTGCAATGTCCACCTCGGGCCTAGGCCGAGTCCCCGGGTCCTGGGATCAAGTCTCACATCGGGCTCCCACCCAGGCTCCAAGGCCTGAGCCGGTCGGGCCCATGGAGCCCAGAGGTGCAGGGTCCCAGCACCGGGGCTCCCACCCGGGCTCCAGGCACAAACTGCAGGACCGCAGCCTCTCCCCCTGCACAGGGGCGGAGAAGGGCAGGCAAGGAGAAAGGACACTGTGTAACCCAGAGCCCGATGCTCGGTGTCAGCGACGGGCCACAGCACCATCCGCGTGCCCCGGTGAGGAAGCCCGGGCGCAGAACAGGTGAGCAACCCGAGCAAGTGGCGAGGCGGGGACTCCGAAGTAGGGGCAGAGGATCCCTGGCGTCGGCTCAAGCAGCATTTGATAGTTGATGCTGAAATCAGGGCAAGGCCGGTCTTGGTGCTTGGATAAGAAAGACAGGATGCGGACATGACATGTCACGCCTTCGATGACCTGGACCACGAACACAGGGAGGTGGCTGGCGGCGTGGGGGGCCGGGCGGCTGGGGAGAAACGTCACAGATTGGCTGGATGCTTTAAGGGTCATTGGAATATTCAGGTTTTCTGCTTTCTCCTGGAGCCCATTTTAGTTAGCTCAAGTTTTCTAATTGTGTCCCATTTTATCTGTTTTTCAAATGCAGATAATCAGAGCTCTCTTCAGACGGTCTCAATTATTCACGGGTCCCGGGGCGCCTGCGCCTCAGCCGGTGAGGTGTCAAACCCTTGGTTTCAGCTCAGGTCGTGATCCCAGGGTCATGGGCTCGATGAGGCTCACGCTGGGGGGGGCGGGGAGAGTCTGCTTGAGATGCTCTCTCTGTGTGCCCCGTCCTCCCCACTCGCTCTCAAATAAATAGATTTTTAAATAAGTAAATAGTGGGTCTGTAGTTATGCCTCCCTATTCATTCCTAATGCTATTTATGGGTTTTCCTCTTTCTTCCTGGGTTAACATTGTCAGAAATTTAGCTACTTGGCTAACGTTTTTTTTTCTTTTCTTTTTTTTGGAAAATGTTTTTCAAAGAATTAACTTTGGGTTGGTTCATCCTGCAACCTTATTTTTATTAACTTCTGTCCTTATTTTTATTATTTCATTACTCTCACCATATCTAGAATTAAGATACCAGTTCATTTTTAGCTACTTTTTTTTTTTTTTTTTAAAGATTCTGTTTATTTGAGAGACAGTCTGAGTGGGGGCAGGACGGAGAAGCAGCCGCCCCGCTGAGCAGGGAGCCCGACGTGGGGCTTGATCCCGGGACCCTGAGATCGTGACCTGAGCCGAAAGCAGGTGCTTAATCAACTGAGACCCTTAATCCTCACTTCTTGAGGATTGTTCCTAGTTGTCTATGTTCTATGATTTGCCAGTAAATGTACTTAAGCAGAGAAAAGGAAGAGATGACATTTCAGTTCAGCATAACAACTATCTGATCCACAATCTTCTCTCTGCCAAAAAGATAAAAGGGTGTTGATTCCCTTCACTTATATTTTATGCAGAATGACTGGCTGGCTGTGGACTGACCGCCTGTGCTCATCCCATCAAGAGCCCCCCTCAGTGCTCAAAGGGCATTTCATGTGCTCACAAATGTGCTAATTTAGGATTCCATTTTTTTTTTTCCCTTAATGAGACGGTCTGATTGATACGCATCATAAAACACTTAAGAGAATGAATTTGAGCTCTCGGGGAGAAATTCACATTTGTGCGCAATTATTTTGTCATCTTAAATCCACATGAGCATGTTGATTTTGTTATTCTTCTAGAGAGGTACTAAAATTTCCTGGAAATGATGCCTTCTAAAAATAAGCCACCTCCCCCCCCAAAAAAGAAAAGAAAAGAAGCCACCCGTAAGCCACTCAGCTTTAATGTATATTTTAACATACTTCCCTTTTTTGCTGCAATAAGCTTGTAACAAAATACCATCCAGGAGTTATCTAATTCCACGAGGCACAGTGAGTCAGAATAAATTTTTAAAATAACATCATCTTTTTGCCTGCCAGTTGCCTGAAGCTCAGAGATGCAAGGTCAGTGCTCGGGCATTATTAATCAATTTAATTTCATTCTCATGAATTTCCTGAGGACGGGCCATGACCAAGATGCCCTGAGCCCGGCACGACTACTCAAAAGCAAAAGCTCTCCTTTTGGAGAAATGGAGGAGCACGTCTCCGATGGTCTCCGATGCTCCCCGACCACAGGAACCGCGGCCGTTCCACGCGTCCCCCGCACGGCAGCTCTCACGGTTTGGGTTTTGCACGAGAAAACCTCATCGATGCAGGAGGCCAACGCAAAATAGGCCGTGTCCTTCCTCAGGCTGGCCTGGCCACCCCCCTGATGGTGCTCAGCGAGCCCCGCACGTGGCCTCAGCTGCCGGGCCTGTGTGCTCAGCTCTCACCCCCTCCGGTCTCCAGGCCCACGGCCGACGCCCCCGCTCTGACGCGGGGCTGCCTCCGAGTGTGGCTCCTCGACCACCTCCACCACAACTCCTTGGTAGAGCAGGAGAGTGGTTGCCAGGTCTCTATTCTCATCAGGCCGCCCAGCAGTTCTGGACGCACACCCAGACCCGAGGCTCACGACATCGGCCACACTGTTCCAAGGCAGTTACGAGCAACCTCCTGAAAGCCTGGCCTGGATCAGCTGCGTGTTTTCTGCCGTGGAACAAGCTCCTGCCGTGGGCTCTGCGAAGCAGAGGTGTCTGTCCCCCAACACCCGTCCTCACCCTGCATCTCAACTCTCCGTGTCCTGCCTTTCCTGCTAACACACCTTCATTCCTTCCCCGGGACACGTCTTGTCATGACTCGGACTGACGCTCCATCTGAGCCTCAGCACCGTGACTTCAAATCTCTTCCATCTGCTTCCACCGGGACACCCAACTGATCTCGCACCCGGGATGCCCCAAGGCTAACTACATCTTTCCTGCAAATACCGCTGGCTCCCAGTAAATCCAGTCGTCGGTTTGTGTATACGACGTTATTTATGAACCAACGGCCTGTGCTAGGCGCTAGCGACGCAACAGTGACCAGAGAGACAGATCCTAATGGATCTTCCGACACAAACATTCTGCGAGGGGCAGGGTGAGGCAGAGATGCATGGTAACCGCTACTGAGACAAAATACAGGAAACAGAGACAGCTATGCATTCTTTTTCTGGAAAAAAAAAACAAAGCAAACCTTCAGAAACAAGCGTGTCCTCCTCAGTGCACGGGGAGGCAGCTTTTGCCCCATCACTGGTGACGTCAACTTGGATCTCTTGTTTAAATCACGGCTGCCAGGCCCTTTCCTTGTAAAGATTCTATATTTTTCCTTTGTGAGTAACTTCAGGAACCTGCAAATACACCTTGGCCCCTAATTTTAGCATCGAAAGGTGATTGTTGCCTGAACAATGATTACCGTGCGTCTGAAAATGGTGCATTTTCTATTTCCATCCTCCGTCCGACATTTCTTAGTTTAGGTGGCATTTTCGGTCGAAGGATGTTTAAGTTTTGTACAAAATGTTTACATTTCAGCCTGTAAGATGGTTCCATCTTTTCCCTATGGTATCTGAGTTTTTTCATCATTTTTATAAAAGGTCTTCAAACTCACTAATGCCAAAAATATTCCTTAATGGGTTCACCAATCTCTTCTTCCAGTAGTTTTGTGTATATTTTTTAAGATGTCGTTTATTTATCTGAGAGAGCGCACAAGCAGAGGGAGCTGCAGGCAGAGGCAGAGGGAGAAGCCGACTTCCCACTGAGCTGGGAGCCCGACACGGGGCTCGAACCCGGGACCGCGAGAGCATGACCGGAGCCGAAGGCAGACGCTTCACCGACGGAGCCCCCAGGCGCCCACGGTTGGATAGTTTTGAATCTGTGTGGAATTCACGTTTCTGCGAGGAGTTTAGACACGGCTACAGTTTCCCTTTGCATCAGGCGAAGCCTCAATTACCCTGAGCTTCTTATGTAACTCGCAACTCTGCGACGCGAAGCCTGGAGGGGGACACGCAGCTACTGGGGGGAGTGCGGGAGAGCCCCAAACCTTGGAAGCTGAGCGGACCTCCTGGGGTTCCGGAGCAAAAGCAGGCAGCGGAACCGCCGGCGCGGACGCTGGCACAGACAGTCACCACATCAGGGTGGCACTTGCGACTTGTGCCGAGGAAAGGTCCCCTCCTCCTGAACAGCGCCAACCGCTCGTCAATCGCACAAAACCTGGTGAGCCCTGGAGACAGCTCCGTGTGCCCGCCGCCCGGTCCACACCCGCCTGCCGCTGTGCACCGCACGCACTCGCACACTCATGAAGAAACGTCAGGCCACACGGGTGGAGGCCGTTCCATAAAGCCAACGGCTACTGCTCTTCACAAGTGTCAAGATGATGGAAGACAGGGAGGGACTGTTCCAGATTCAAAGACACCACTAAGGGCCCGTGGGAGGCTCCGGAGGGGGGAGCGGCTGCCTTCAGCCCAGGCTGTGACCCTGGGGGCCCGGGATCGAGTTCTGCATCGGGCTCCCCGCAGGGAGCTGCTTCTCCGTCTGCCTGGGTCTCTGCCTCTCTCTCTGGGTCTCTCATGAGTAAATAAATAAAATGTTTAAGAAATAATAAAATAAAATAAAAGAGTCCACAGAGACGAGACAACTGAATGCCAGGCACAGTCCTGCAGGGGACCCAATCCTGGATCGGAAGGACGCTGGGGAAATAAATGCGAATAAGATCTGTGCATCGGACAATAACAAGGGGATGGTATTACTCTCCCGATTTTGAGAACTACTGTGATCACGTAGACTGTTAATATTTCGAGGAGGGGGGATAAAGGATATACAGAAATTCCATGTATTTTTTTAGAAGTCTGACATGCTTTTATTTTATTCTTTTAAGAGACCCACGGGGAGAGGCAGAGATGCAGGCAGAGGGAAAAGCAGGCTCCCTGCAGTGAGCTCGACGTGAGACTCCATCCCAGGACCCCGGGGTCACGCTCTGGGCCGCAGGGAGATGCTCAGCTGCTGAGCCCCCGGGCGCCCAAATTCCTTCAACCTTAACAAGGTTTCCTGTTTGATTTAGGAGACGTTTGGCTCCTGCCTCGCTGGCGTCCTGGGGGCCGTGGGGATGAGGGCTGGTGTGGCCTGTGGCCCAGCGACGCACGAGGGGCCAGAAGCGGGGCGGGAGTGTGGAGAGACACCGAGGCCCCGCGGCTCCTGCCCTGCGGCGGGTGGGCGCCCGGGAGGCCGCGTCCGGAGCCTGCGGGGAAGCTCGGCCGTCTTCTTACGTCGGGTTTAAACTCACAAAATCAAAAAAACAAAAACGAGACCCCACAGCTCTTTAAGAAGAACTGAACGCCCGTGACATGGGACCGTGTGACTGATGCGGAACGTGAGGCCGCGCGGCGCGGTGTGGGGACAGGTGAGATTCGAGGCGTGAGGGCTTTCCCCGAAGCAGCGCCCGTCACCCCGTCACCCCGTCCACGAGCAGGCAGGACCGCGCGGCAAGGCGCTGCCTGGGAGTCGCTGTGAGAACAGGCCTGAGGCCCAGTGGTTCAGGGGAGCGGCCACCCGCGGACCCACCTGCCCACCCGCCGTCTGGCTGCCTCCCCCGTTAGAACGCGCCTCTTACCCCTAAACCGCGTTACTTCCACGAGTCTAAAAATAGCTAAAATCGCTCGGCTCTAAGTCCAGATAATATTCTGAATGAAAACGGTTATTTTTTTTAATTGATTGGAGAGGGAGAGGAGCCAGTGAGCGTGGGGGGGGCGGGTCTGCGCGGACCCCGCGAGGCTCGGTCCGTGACCACGACGGCGGTCTGAGCGCCGGGGGCCGTGGGCACGACGGCTAGGACACGTCCTCGTAAGGCCACCGCGGCCAGGAAGGGAGGGTGCGCGGCGCTGGGGTGGACACGGGCGGGCGGCACGGACGGCTCCGCCCCACAGACACGCAGCAGTGCGCGGCCCGGACAGGTGAGCGTGTCAGAGGACGGTCAGCATGCGACACGCGTCACACCGTGTCCGCACACACGCACACGACACTGCTCCCTCACACCACGGAGGCCTCGTGTGCAGCCCCCCCAGCAGGAGCCCGGGCGCCGAGATGCACCAGGGCCCACGCCAACCGCAGTCCAGCGGCTTCCCAAGCCCATGTGGGAACACACGTGGGGCCTCGTGACCGGGAGCTCCCCGCACAACACCCGGACGCCCAGGACAGCTGGCGGGGGCTTCGGCGGTGGTCCCCAGAGCAATGCTGCGCAGACACGGCCTACTCCACGGGGGAAGTGACAGGACGCCGGAGCCCGCAGGCCCGGCCCATGTGCATGCCCAGCCCGTGTGCAGGCCCAGCCCGTGTGCAGGCCGCATGGGGGGCCAGGGCCGGGCCGCCGTCTGCCCACAGCCCACTGCCATCCTAGGTGGCCTGGTGCTCGGGTCTGCGGGTTCTTCATCCGTCAGGGACGCCCACTGCGTGCCATCGCTCTAGGGGCCACGGTGACAACGCCGACAGCACCCAGGACGCCGGGAACCCCGAGACGCCCTTCCCTGTGCGCCCACCGAGCCCTGCCCTGAGGCTGGGGACACACAACGGGACACCCGGCCGAGAAACGAAGAGGCCCGGGCTCGTAGGCGCCCGTGAGCTGCCCGAGGACACGTGGCCATCGGCGCCAGGAGAGACTCGAGCTTCTCGGCGCTCGGCAGCCCGTGAGGTGGCGCGCGTGACGGTTTTGCGCAGCGTCCGGCTCTGCCACACATCCAAGGGCCACCCTTTCTTCCTAGGCCTCTGCCAGGCATCTGCGAGCCGGCCGGGGGACAGCGACGGCAAGTTCCTGCCGGGCACTGAGGCAGGTCTGGGTGGTTCCCTCCCCAGTGTCGCTGGGATGCCCGGCAGGCCTGTCACTCTGCGACGCGACATCCCACCGCCCTCCCTCCCTTCCATCCTCCCCCTGCCAGACTGTCCCTTGCAAGGCCACCATCGTCCCCTGCAAGGCCACCCACATCTTGTGGTGTCAGCCCACATCTCTCAAGGAACCTCCCGGCAATTGGCCGCCTCACCTCCTGAAACCCCCTCCCGGGCCACGCAGGGCCCTCGGGGCAGGGGACAAACAGGCTGCCCGGGGACGGGGCTGCAGTGCCTGTGGGCCCAGCAGGTGCTCACCGGCCACCCATGGCTGCGCCAAGAGCGGCTCCTATGTTACCTCCAAACGGTGATGAGCGATGTTTTATTTGACATATTTACTTCGCACACAGCCCAGCAGAAGACGCTTCAGGATCTCACCTGATTTTTTTTGCTCAGAATGAAACAAGCTTGAGTGAAAGACACACGGGGAAGGACGTCAGAGAAAATGCACATTCTTGATGCGCACTAGAAGGCTAACACCCTAACATCCGGGGACATTTCAGGCAGCGTTCTGACCTTTGACCCTGAAACTAGATCATGAGCCACAGGGCAAACATCTAGGGACTGGGGACGGAAACTGACGTTGTTTAAAAAAAAAAAAAAGAAGAAGAAGAAGAAGGAAAGAAAAAAAAAAGGTCTAACAGCCTTAATAGTTGAGCTCAGATACCGCACCCACTTCCATGAGTACCTTAAACGGCTAAGTAGAGCGGCGTGGGGGGGGGGGGCAGGGGGGCCTCTGGGGTGGAGCATCTGCCTTGGGCCCAGGGCGTGACCCTGGGGTCCCGGGATTGAGTCCCACATGGGGCTCCCTGCAGGGAGCCTGCTTCTCCCTCTGCCTGGGTCCCTGCCTCTCTCTCTGTCTCTCTCATGAATCAATAAATAAAACCTTTGGAAAAAAAAAAAAAGGCCGGAGCAAACCAAGGCGGATATGAATCACTGCACTTACACCGAGGCGCTGCTGTTGATAACCGTAAGCCACCAAGTAACCCGCGGTCGGATCTAAGGTCCCTAGAGCAACCGCATCCACGGACAAACAACACGGACTTCATTTAAAATTTTTGAAAGCCAGACACCACGTGCTGGGCGGACTTAGCAGTCCGCCAGACGCTTACCTGGCTCCCCACTCGCGCGGGGGTGCACGACTGTACTGGAAGTTCACCTGATCTGCCTGCAAATGCAAACAGCGTCCGGTGTGGCTGCATCCAGATCATTCCCGAGCCGGATGTTCTGATGTTCTGGTTCAGCTCTGGGCTTCTGAACGTTGCTCATGTGTCCTGCTGCCTGGCTGCGTGTGGGTGGCTGGAACGGGCAGGCGACAGGTGCCCACGGGGTGCTGACCGCTACCTTTGTCCTGGTGAGGTCCTGACGTGCCTGGGGCCTGGGGTCCTGGGTCCTGACGAGGTTGGCCTGGGTGGGTCGGGCTCCGGTTGGAGGAGGTGACGGGTACCTTGTAGCATGTTGGGGCGAGGAACGAGCCGCACTGGAGGGTGGTCAAGCCGAACCGGGACGGTGCCCACTTCAGAGTCCCCAGCACTGGCCGGGCAGCTGTGACCGTCTAGCCCCAGGGACCTCACGCTGACTCCAATACTCCCGAGGATCACACTGAGTCATTTGTCACCGTTCCCACCCTGGTGACAGGTCGCGAATCCCACACAGGCTGGAGTAAAGAGCGCTGGTGTCGCAGAGTCATGAAGCCAGAGGAGGAGGATGCGTCTTGCTGGTGAACGTACCTTTGGGGGTGGGGGGATCCCCGGCGCCTCTCACGCTCCTCCTCCCCTCCTGTAGTGAGCAAGAGCTACCAGGCTTTTCTTTTTCTTTTTCTTTCCTTTCTGACTTCCTGGGTCGTGCCCGTCAAGCAGGCCTGGGAAGTGTCCGTACGGGGCTGTGCCCAAGCCCTGCTCAGCCACGTCCCGTGCACGGAAAGTCAAAGAGTAAAAAGCGGCAGCGGCTGCACCAACGTCTATCTAGGCCAGTCGCGTCAGCTGCGCCCCAGGACCTGCCGCCGACCTGCCGCCGGCCCCGGAGCGGGGGGCGGGGAGCGGGGAGCGGGGAGCGGGGGGCGGGGAGCCTCTTCCTCCGAGGCCCTGACGCGCGGACACGGACCCTGGGGGGGCGCCGGGGGGCGAGGGGCCCGGAACGGGCGGCCCCGCGGGAGCAGGAGAGCAGGAGGCGGCGTCCAGGGGGCTCGGCGCAGGCCTGCCCCGGTGACCTTGGGGCTGACCCCGGGCCCAGCGCGGCGGCCCCGCCCCCTCCCCCGCCCCCGCCCTGGGCCTGCGCCCCGCGGGGGGCTGCGCTGCCGACCTCGGCCGGGTCCCGGGAGCCCCCGCCCCCGCCCCCCGCCCCCCGCTCGGCTCCTGGGTGGTTGGCTGCGCGCCCCCTGCGCACCCCTGCGCGCCCCTGCCCTGGCCTCTCCGGCTCCGCCTCGGCCGCGTGGATGGCGCCGGGGCCTCCGGGGGGCACAGAGCGACGCCCGCCCGCGGGGCCCCACCGGGTCGGGGCCGGGGACCACCCCCCCGCGGAGCGTCGGCCCGGCCCGGCCCGGTCCCCGCGACCCCGCCCCCCCACCCCGCCGAGGGGTCGCCCCCGGGCCCCCCCGCCCCCCCCCCCCCCCCGGCCCCGCGCGCTCACCGCCCGCCGGCTCCTCCCCGCGGCGGCGCTGCCCCTGGGGCCCCCGCATCCGGGCCGTGCAGCCGCGCCCCGCCCGGCCTCCTGCAGGACCGCCCCGCCCCCAGCCCCGAACCCGCGCCGGGCGGGGCCCCAGAGCTCTCGGCGGGGCGGCGGGGAGGGCCGTGGCTGCGCGTCCCGACCCCCCCCGCCCCCCCCGAGGTCGCAGGTGCCGCACGCGGGGAGCCCCGCCCCCTGCCCCCCGCCCCCTCCCCCCCCCCCGGGCCCCCCCCCGCGGCGCGGCTCCTCCTGGCCCCTCGGGTCGCGCCCTGGGAGCGGCGGGGCTGCCCGGCTGAGCGGCTGAGCGGCCCGGGCCCAGCACGGCCACCTCCAGGGCCTCGTCCCCGCGTTTGCATTTCTTTTTTAATGTATTTTTAAAATATCTTTACTTATTTATTCATGAGACACACAGAGAGAGGCAGAGACCCAGGCGGAGGCAGGAGCAGGCCCCATGCGGGACCCGGGTCACGCCCTGGGCCAAAGGCCGAGGCTCCACCGCCCCACCCCGCCGTCCCCACCCCCCCCCTTCAACTCTTAAAATGCAAAGGTTTAAAAATAAATAAATAAAAATAAAATAAAAAAACTCCTGGAGGCGGCCTGCAGCCCTCATTTTTGAAAAGCAACGGTGTCATTGCTCTTCTGATTTCGGATTCAGTTCCAAATTTTAAAATCAGAGAATTTCACAGAAACTCAGACTTTCCGCACGTTCTGGAACGTTGAACAAGCCGTGACCCTCGGCTCACGGGGGTTCTAGTAACGGTCAGCCAGAGCCGGATGCAGGCGTCCCCTTTACCCTGGGAGGATGCTCCTGGGTTTTCCACGGTCTCCCCCACTCCTGTACCCCCCGCCCCACTGACTTTTGAGGATGTGATTCACCCTGGAGTCTGCCGTTCTGGACTAGACATCCCATGACCTATCAGACAACCTAAAAAAAAAAAAATCAGTTGTGATTAAGATTAACCAGATTTCTAACAAAATATGATGAAACAAACAAGTTTACATAAATATTCAGAGTGGTCATTGACCCAAGGCTTCCTACCCAGACTCCAAACTCTCCAAAAAGCCAGAACGGCCCAAGGCTCCCTGTCTCCATTCTCCAGCATGGATGGCGCTGTCGTGTGACCTAAGTCCATCCCATCGGAGATTCCCATCCAGGCCCTTGAAGCCAGAGTCTATGACTCAAACAACAGACATTCTGGAAAAAGTATCATCATTATATACGGGGGGGTTTTGCGGCCCTGGGCAGCGGTGCCAGAAGTGACATTTGGACAAACCCAGTGGCGATACCAGTGGCGTCCCAGGTGCTGTGACATGTTCGGATGCCAACTACCAAGTTCCCCTGCCTGTGTGATGAACCTGGGTCTCCTACCTGCTGCCCCTCCAAGACGTCTCTCTTCTGATGAAGTCATCGGAACTGGTTTCAGCGTTTGCCACCAAAACTCCGACGCAGTGACTTTCGGGATGTGTCGGCCCGGCCTCCTTTTCACTAATGGAATTAATGAGAAGTGGGCACAAGTAGATTTGTTCAGCTTTTATCTTGGAATTTTAAAGTGTTCCATAATTTTACTTGCACTTAAAAAAAAAAGATTTTATTTATTTGAGAGACAGAGAGAACTCAAACGGGGAAGGAGCAGACAAAGAGGGACAAGAAGGACCCCACCCCACCGGGCCCGCTGAATGGGGCTGACCCCAGGACCCAGAGATCATGACTGGCCAGAGGGGAAGGAAGTCAGATGTTCGACCCTCAAGTCACCCACGCTCCCCTTTACATGCACTTTTAAAGATTTTATGTCACTATGAGTCCGACATGCATTGTTTTTTTTAATGTAGGATAACAGTATTAGCAAAGACGGTGTGTAAATGAACACCCCCTCAGTACTGGTGGGGGGCAGGGAAAGGAGCCCCTCAGCCTTTGATGCACGGCCGCGGAGAGGAGTCTCGGTCTGTTAACAGAAGCTGGGAAATGGAGCCTTTCCCCCAAGTAATTCCACTTCCAGGAAGGCATTGGGCCTATGGAAATCTGAAACGGGAAATAAGATTTCTCCTTGGGAAAAAAAAAAAAAAGATTTCTCCTTGAGACATTGCTCATCAGCTTTAGGCTCGAGTCAGCTTTATGGTGAGCTCCAAACGACATTGCGGCTGCCCGTGATCCAACGTTAATGATACAAGATGGCGCCCGCGTATGGCCCCAACTAGGTCGAATCACAGGAAGAAAATCTAGAATTTATTAAAATTACCCCTGGAGATCGGCCACGGGCAATTATGCTTGCCTGCTTTGCACTTTACTAGGACTTTCATGTCCTCTAATGGGCCTGCCTGCCTCTTCTGGAGGAAAAAAGAATATTTAATAATTAAAAATAAACAGAATTGGTAGCCTGAAAAAATATGAGGTTCTGTTTATCACAGGGCCTCATTCATCATGGGCTCATAATCAGTATTTGAGGTAGGAACGGACCTAGAAAGAAGGGAGGGAGGGAGGAAGGAGGGGCCCCCCTGCCTCACGGTGATGAGTTCAGGGACTGAGATTCCTCTGCCGCCTGCTGAGGTGATGGCACGCAGAGAAGCGAGGCCTTGGCCGTTGCTTTAGTACGTAAGGCTGCGTTCTAACTGCGGCATGTGGCAACCCACTGACCGTCCTTCTTGTTGGAGGACTAACCCGGAGTCCGCCGTCAGGTACTTTCCGGTCCCGGGATGTGGGAGGTAGATCTGAGAAGGTGGAGGAACCACAGGACGCTGGTGTCAAGACCAAGACGCCCTCGTCGGCCGCTGGGTGGCTGCTCTGTGGGGTGTGGCCTCTCTGCGGCCCCCAGAGTCCAAGAGTTTGGAAGGGTCGCTAATGGCCACATCTGTTGACCTCCTCCGAGAATCCTATTTGTTGGAACTCACGGTACAAAGATTAAGGGTTGAAGGTAGGAAACCACAGTTACATTTGCGCACCCCTGTGGCCGGCGTCTGCACGTAAAGCAATAGTCCCGGGGCCGGGTGACAACCATCCTCACCCGGGGGCCTTGCTGAGTCTGCACGGCCTGGAGTCTTTGGTCTTTGTCTGCAACGTCCTGGCTGCCAAGTCAAGGGAAAGGCCAGAGCTCTGGTGCTCAGACGCTTCCACTGGGAGGTACGTTCACCCCAGGGAATATGTGCCTAAAAACGTGCGCCTCGGGCATCATCACGTTCCAAAACCACATGTTCTTAAAATTAGGGGGTTTGCTGTTGTTCATCCCAGTGGCCCTCAAAGCTCCCTGGAGTCCCCGATGGTCTGCAGGGTCATTGGAAGAGCGTGCCAGGAAGTCCCGCACACCGCGGAGCCAGGAGGTTCTAAACGACCGAGTCCTCGTCTGAGGAATCCTATCAGAACGAGGCAACCAGTCTGCGTCCTGGATCCCAGGACGTAAGTGCTCCAAAAACAGGCGCTGCGGGCACACTTGACTTTTCCCGTCTGTGAGAGTTCAGAGCTCCCTTGCGGGTAGTTGCTCCGGGCTGGGATTATTTTATGTCCGTCAGGCTCCTGTGGGCCTATGCACACCCGGTGAGCCTTGCAAATTCCCGGATCCGGGGCTTTTCCGTCTTCCTGAGCTTGGTTTTCCCCTGGAAATATGGGAATGCAGGCTTCGGGGAGCGCAGAAGCAGCCAGTGACTACGCCAGCATCCTGCAAGCCCTCGTGTACCTCGTGGGTCTAAGACTTGCCGTCAGACATCTCGACACCCAAGCAGACCTTTGACGAAAACGTAAATTCTCTCTTCGGCTGATGTTATCTGATCCCTGGATTTGGGGACCAGAGATGTTGTCCAATGTTACTAGGGGCACCTGGCTGGCTCAGCCGGTAGAGATGTGACTCTTGATCTCCGGATCTCCGGGTTGTGAGTTCAAGCCCCACGTTGGGCATAGAGCCTACTTGAAAAAAATATTAGTGTCTGCGGTGTTGTTAGGTTTTTTTTTTTTTTCCTAAACACCTGTTTTCCTGCAGGCTCGTTCGTTGACAGATACAAAGAATGCGTGTGGAAGGACAGGAAGGTGCAGGGGACGGGCAGCGGTCCAACAGCGGCTGGCCCTCACCGTCACACCTACCCTACGACGGTGGCCTGTCCCCTGGGACGATCCTTCCGTGGCAGGCCGTGACCGTTAAGAGCTGTTCAGTAGGCCCGAGCGGTGTCCTTCTGAAGGAGGAACAGAGAAACACACAGGATGGCCTTATGTTGGCTCTTTAAATTTAAAATTCCTTTGGTCAGCAGAGAAAGAAGCTGTCTTCTGTTTATAGAAGTGAAAAAAAAAAGTACGCACCGAAGTTTTTACAGGAGTGAATAGTACGATTTTTAATTAATTAATTAATTAATTTATTTATTTATTTATATTTGTTTATATTTATTTTTTATGTATGTATGTATTTTTTAATAGTACAATTTTAAAACAGAATTCTTCAATCTATGGCTATATAAGCAAAGACATGACCTTTTCCAAGGACACGTAGCAAAAATAGCAGATCTCTAAATGCATGTGCTGCTGGGCTTACGACTCAGGCTGGCAAGCGAGGTGACACTTCCGTCTTAGCCTGCTCGGCTGCCGTCACAGAGCACCCCCGACTCGTGGTTCTGGACGACGGAAGTCTCTTCTCACGGCTCTGGGAGCGGAAGTCACAGTGGAGGGGCCGGCCGATTCCTTTCCGTGGAGCTCCCCTCCTGGCTTGCAGAGGCTCAGCTTCCTGCTGTGTCCTCGCATGGGTCGGGGCGAGCGACATCTCTCTCTCCTTCTTGGTTTTTTAGATTCTATTTTAGGGGCTCCTGGGAGGCTCAGTGGCTAGCGTCTGCCTTTGGCCCAGGGTGTGACCCTGGGGTCCTGGGATCGAGTTCTGCGTCGGGCTCCCTGCAGGGAGCCTGCTTCTCCCTCTGCCTGGGTCTCTGCCTCTCTCTGTGTCTCTTATGAATTAAAAAAAAATGCTAGAAGAAAAAATAAGGAAGCGCATAGTTTCCCCTGAGTCTCTTAGAAGCTACAGGATTCTTTGTACTTACCCAGTGTCTGATTAAACGCCCGAGACTGAACACAGAGAAACACACGCCCCTTCCTGAGAGAGGAAGCTTGGTGATACTGCCTTTCTCTGACTTACTGTTTTTATTTTAATCAGAAAAATCTATCACTCCTTGAGGTGGAAAACAGTGCACTCTGAACAGCAGAGTCTTCGAGTTTGGGAATCGGGAGGTACCACGGACGCGGGCCGGCCCAGCCTCCTGCTCACGGAGGAGGAGACGGAAATCTTAGAAGGTGGCGGTAACTTGCCGAGGCCGCTGAGGACTGTGTGCGTCTGTCCCGTGACCGTCGGGAGACGTGGTCAGCTCGCCCCCAGCCCGTGTGATTGGGTCTTTCCTTGACTGACTGCATGGACGTTCCCCGACATCACGCCGGTGGGCTCTCTCAGCAGCCCCGCGGGGGGAAGGCCGGGTGCGCAGGCAGGGATGGAAGCTCCTTGTGTGTCTAGAAATGGACCCCAGAGGGCGTGGGGGCTGCACTGCAAATGGGCAAACCCCGGGGCAGTAGAGATCAGGGTCGGGGTGGGACTCAGGTGCCGCCTAGAGACGAGGGGCATCTGTTACGTCCTACAAAGGACTGAGTGAATTTGTGGAAGTGGAGGATTAGGTGGCAGAGTCACTGATCGCAAAGACTGGGGGACGGTTTGGGCTCCAAAGGCAAGTCCATTCGCTCCTCCAGGCCCCAGCGGCTTGAGTAGCTCATGGAGTCAGAGTCCCAGGGTAAGTGAAGCCAGGTGGGGAGAGCGAGTAGCGCCCCACCAAGCACAGGAGGGGTCGCACCAAGGTCTCCGAGGCGGGCCATGATACAGGCCGCGTAACGTGGCGAAGAGCCAGCTGGACGTGCCAACCTCATGACCCCACGGAATTAGCCTTGAAATGTAGACGTGGGGGTGCCCTGCTGAAGAGTGATGAGCGAGACCCAGACAGTGGGTGAAAGCCTCAGGGACCATGCGTGAGCAAGGCCTGAGCCTCCACCGATGTCCACGGCCCTGGGCAGCCGCAGGAGCGAACGCTTCCGGGGGAGCAGTGGGCCCGTGGGCCAGGGGACGGGGCGAGGGTTGGGGTAGGACTGTGGTGCCAACCACGGACCCGTATCCCCACGGATGGCAAGAGACCGGTTGGCAGTCAGAGGGTCCTCGGAGCCTGGCGGCTTCTGCCTGCGAGGAGGGGCGGCTGAGGGCAGGAGCCTGTAGAAAGAGGAAGACACCAGCCACCGACTATGGAAAAGAGAAGGCGAAGAGTAAGATCCTGAAGGAGTCGGGACGGGCTCCCGCGAGGACTCCTCTTCTGGAGGAAGAAGGCCGAACTCGATCACGTTCCACGACTTCCTTAACCTCCCAGCACACTTTCACATCCAAAGGAATATCCATCCCGCATCCAGACTTGAAGTAGGATCTAAAGCATCGCTGCGTGTGTGTCACAAAAACGCCAAAAGGGTCGTTTTCACAATGTTGATTATTTTTTTTCCTCATTCTTAATGTCTTATAAACGGCGATCCCTCTAGGATTACGCTGTGCTCCTCATCTACACCAGGCCCCTCTCTTTGCTATAAATCTCTAAGGCTTCCTAGACTCTTTCCACTGATCTATTCTCGGGGGACCCAGATTCCCTCCAAGGAAAGAGAAACCAGGATGAAGTCAGCAAGCGAGGGGCCTCTCACCACCTCCTGCTACGTCTCCAAGACTAAGAAGCTGGTGGGAGCCGGAGAATATGCATGAATTTGCATCCTTGACGCACACGATTCATCCGAGACACAAGGAAAGGATGGAAAGTCTGGAGTCAAGGATACACTGTGGCCATCCCCACACCGAGTGGTTTGATTTGATAGAGTCCATCAGGCCGAGGTGCTTCTGGGACACAGGAAAAGCATTCGACAGCATCTGTACTCGACCAAACAGCACTTGTTGACCTTATAGCAGTGGATTTTAGTCTCAAGGTGGGATATTTAGAGACATAAGGCTGAGTGAATGACGTCCTCCAACGGTCTTGGTCCAGGGCTGTCCTCCTACGTGGGCCGTTAGAACATGTGCCACGTCTGTAGGAAGTGAGTCTATTTACTAGAGAGTCTGCTACCTACATCGGTTAAGAGCAGGCGTTTGGAGTGAGACAGCCTTGGGTTTGAATCTGGGTTCCACAGGTTGCAGCTCTGCGACCTTTGAGCTGTTTAGTGAACTCCTCTGAATCTCAGTTTTCCCATCTATAAGACAAGGATCCTAAGGGATGCCTGGGGGGCTAAGTTGGTTGCGTATCTGACCCTTGATTTGAGCTCAGGTCATGATCTCAGGGTTGTGAGATCGAGCCCCATGTCAGGCTCTGCACTGAGTCTGCTTGAGATTGTTTCTGTCTCCCACCCCCCCAGCTCAGGATCTCTCTCTCTTTCTCTCTAATTCTCAAATAAATAAACAAAATCTTAAAAAAAAAAAAGGGGGGCGCAGCCTGGGTGGCCCAGCGGTTTAGCATGGCCTTCAGCCCAGGGCGTGACCCCGGGGTCCTGGAATCGAGTCCCACATCGGGGTCCCCGCAAGGAGCCTGTTTCTCCCTCTGCCTGTGTCTCTGCCTCTCTGTCTCTGAGTCTCTCATGAATAAATAAATAAAATCTTAAAAAAAAAAGAAAAGAAAAGAAAAAACCAAAACAGAAACCAAGGCCAGGGATAGTCATACTACCTCACGGGGAGTTTGTCAGGATTCGCTGCTCTGGTGCTCGGCATGGTCATCAGCTCCTGTGGCCCCGGTGCAAAGTTCTCATCACAGCTGGTCGTAGGAGAGGTTTCCTGATTAGCCAGCGAGACGGGCAGAGTCAGCGGAGAGACACCCCTGGGTGACCCCGAGTTCATTAGCCACGGTGATAGGAGGGAGGCGCTGGGAGGTGGGTAGAAGAGGACAGGGTCTGTCTCGGCACTTCGGGGCCATCCAGCGTGCAGACACCCGAGCTCCCTTTCCTAGACGACGCTGCGCTCTGCTTAGAAGCCCTGGTTACTCTTCCAGCCCCGATGGCGGAGCCAAAAGGAGATGTCGGCGGCGCGGGCCGCGCTCAGGAGACACAGGCATCTTTCAGCAGGTGCTTCCTTAAGCTCTGATTTGGCTTGATTACGTCTGTACTGACTCAGCCTAAAGGAGGCCGCGCAGGAGGAATCACGTCCCTACCACGACGCCGGTGCCCGCGGGACGATTTCAATTCCAGAAGCACTTGGACGGTGGGTGGGGAACGGACTTGTGTGTGATCTTTATTTCCCCCCTCTGTAATTTTTCTGTGTTATTTTTCCCGTTTTCCCCAACATTTCTGCAAAGAACATCTATTACTTGTATAAGAGCACAAATTTAAGGGCCGCCTTGGTAGCTCAGCGGTTGAGCGCCTGCCTTTGGCTCAAGGCGTGACCCCAGGGTCCTGGGATCGAGTCTGGCGTCGGGGTCCCTGCATGGAGCCTGCATCTCCCTCTGCCTGTGTCTCTGCCTCTCTGTGTGTGTCTAGTATTCACATCTGCCTCCCACAGCAGCCTCCTTATGACAAGAGGATCCTTTTTCCCCTGTCACCCCAGGCTTTGGGGCACAGGAGACCATTTGTGACGGGGGAGCAACAGGGACAAGCAGACTCTGCACTAAGAGGAGGGACCCAATCTCATGACCCTGAGATCACAACCTGAACGGAGACCAAGAGTCAGACGCTTGCCCGACTGAACCACCCAGGGGCCCCTTTAAATATACAACATAACTTCTTACAATATAATTTTTACACCCAACTGGGTCAGCTCCACAGGTTGCCACGGGGTGACTTTTAAGCGCCAGCACTGCGGCAGATGCCATAAGAGTCCTGCTGGGTCACTTGCAAGCGCTTTAAGATAAGCCACTCAACTTCTCTAAGCCTCAAGTGGTGATAATACCTGGTTTAATGTTTGAGGGTGATTAAATACTGCAGTGCATTTAAGGCAGGTTCCTGGCACTGAGTGAACACTCAACAAAGATTAGATAGCTTTGTTATTTTAAATAGTGCTGGTCTCGACACTTTTCAGGGACGTCTATCACCCTGATCCTGCATGACTGGTCCATTTCCCAGTAGGAATGCTTGTATTCTTTTCTCTTCCTGCAGACGCATAGTTCTGGGGCACATTAGTGCCATGTTGGTCTAGAAGTTCCAGCCCAGCGTTCACTTACATCATTTCGGACACGTAAGCCTGACTTTACATTTCCTCGCAGCCACATGCATTATACTCCTTACCTTCCCATCCGAACGTGTGTATGACTCTGTACATGAAAATGAGAAATAAATTTGTAAGCACCTTAAAATCTGAAAACTAACTAAATAAATACAATTTTTTAAAAAAATCTGAAAACTGCTTCATAAAAGCATTAACCTTCCTCACCACTCGGGAAAGAAGGGGGTCATCTTTAGAAGCGGTGAGCATGTTAAGAAAAAGAAGTAATAACAGGCAGCTGAGTGGAGAAATTACCAACAAGTAAGTGAAATATATACTTTTATTTAAAGCATGTAAAAATACACACGCAGAAATGAGCGTCTGGAAAAAAAAATGCTTGTAGGCATGGATAGCCAATACTGTTGGGATGACTTTTTAAAAACAGGTTCTTTTATTTTCCAATAAAAAAAATAAGCAAGGATCACTTCACTGCTTCAAAATAAATTTAACAAATGGCATGTTTTTAAAGGAAACAAAAGGCATTAAAACGTATATAGCATGTGAGATTTCCGTCCTTCTTTTAAAACTGAGCAGTAAACCGGAAGACGGCCCCGTAAGCCCCTCCCTGCTCCAGCAGTTTAGGAGTCCCCACAAGAGGGCGAATAACTTGATATGCGATTAACTTGAAATGTGCAGTTCAAATATCATCAAGGCAGCAGACCGCAGGGGCAAGATGACGCAGTATGTACGGTCCATCTCGGGAACCTGCTGGAAAAGTATTTTTTACTATCAGGACAATGCAAAAACTGTAACATTTTTGGGTAAGAAAACCAATGTCCAGTTACGAACTGTTTGGGAGACAATCCTTCAGGCATCACTTTTTTTTTTTTTTTTTTTTTTAATGATTCTCAGCAAAGGAAGCATAGACTAACCAAGACACGTGAAAACTTGGTCATTATCCAGCCATCCAGGAATCACAAGGCAAGAACTGTGAGACACTATCCTAGGGAGCTCTGCTGGGGAGTACACATCAACACATGCATAGACTCATCAGCGGGCCTCATGAGGCTGCGTCTCTTTACATCCTAGATTAAGACAAAATCTCCAGGTCCTAGAAACCTGCAGGCCGGGGATCCTACGTTCAGAACGCGTACGACCAGGGGATCTTACCTCAGGAGCAGGATCTTCGGGCCGTACAAATCCCACTTCATTTCCCTTTAAGACTGGACTCCGGAGAGATCTCACACCTGGCTTTGGTGGATGGGTAGATGGTTTACCTAATATCTAAGAGACTAAAGGAACCAACCGAAACAAAGGGCAAGAGTTGGGCACGTGTAGGCATTTTCCAATGAAAAGTCATGGCTTCTTCAGTGTGTTAGTCAGGGTAGGCAGGTGTGAGTGAAAGAAGCCAAGAAAATATCCGCCAGAGCTGACTAACTCCAGATGGGTCCAAGAACCAGGTGTGTAGCCGACGCAGCCGGGGCCATGCTGGAGATAATGCTGCAGAACTGGTCTGGTGGAGACACCACTGGCACCATTGTTCAGTTGAGTCACCGCAATTAACACCTCCGATTTCATCAACACCGGTCGTCAACCCTGTGCTAGGACACGTTTCTCCATTGGCCGCCCTTGTTCCAGACCATCCGTCAAGGGTGCTTGCGTATGTCTGTTGGCCATTTGTAGGTCTTCTTTGAATAAATTTCTGTTCGTGTCTTCCGCCCATTTCTTGACAGGATCATTTGTCCTTTGGGTGTCGAGTTTGATAAGCTCTTTATAGATCTCGGATACCAGCCCTTTATCTTATAAGACATTTGCAGATATCGTCTCCCATTCTGTGGGGTGTTGACTTTTGGTTGCGTTGACTGTTTCCTTGGCTGTGCGAAATAAGCTTTTTATCTTGATGAAGTCCCAATAGTTCTTTTTTGCGTTCGTTTCCCTTGCCTTTGGAGACGTGTCTGGCAAGATGATGTCATGAGCACGGGGTGTTATATCCAACTGATGAATCACTGAACTCTACCTCTGAAACTAATAATACACTATATGCTAATTAACTGAATAGAAATAAAAATTAGAAAAGAATGCTTGCACAGCAGAGGCCTTGGAAGGTAAAGATTGTATTTCCCTGCAGAGCAAAGGGGTAGACGTGACTACTGCCCATTATAAAAGATCCAGTGTGTTCTCCTGTGTGCCCAGGCATCTCTTTGGCCCATCTGCTTTGCTCCCACAAGAATTAGGGCCACGGGGAACTCGTTTATATGCTGATATTCACGCTGCTGATGTGCCATGCTCTGATAGAGTCCATTGTCTCTGACCAACGTAGTGTCTCCTAGCTGCATCCATGGAACTGTGGCAGACGAATCTATTAGCCTGCAAGTAGGGCAAATTCTCGTATCTTTTAGTTTTTGCGCTTGCTGCTGGAATCGCTGCCATTGCTGTCTTTAGATGGGAGACAGTCGTGAGAACGGAAATGGCAGTCTCAGCTTTTTCTCTTCTGAGCATCTATTTCTTTTCTTTCCTCATTTTTAAAGATTTTATTTATTTACTTGAGAGAGAGAGAGCATGAATGGGGCAGGGAATGGGCAGAGGGAGAGGGAGAAGCAGACTCCCCACTGAGCAGGGAGCCCTACACGATCCCGGGACCCTGAGATCATGACCCGAGCTGAAGGCAGCTGCTTCACTGACTGAGCCCCCCAGGTAACCCCTGAGCTTCCAATTCTAAGCTCAGGTGACAGGTGCTTCTAACCGGTGGCCCCTAGGTCACGTGATGCCTGAGGTAAAGAGAGTCTGGGAAATCCAATATTTGTTTTCCTACAGTTTCCATAGTGGAAAATCCCCAAACATAGCTTGATTGGGATGACAGAAAAAACAACAACAACAACAACAACAACAGACCAAGGTCCATTATTAAGTAGTTATTCTATATTTCTCAATATAATGGGAATTCTTAGGACTTTGTCAAAGGTTAAATCCAAAGACAGAGATGTATGATATTCTTTAGGGAAAGGCTTTAAGTTCCAGAGCTCTTAGCGGAGATGTTGGTGCCACTTGGCAAAAAATACACCAGATGGCACTCTTAGTAGTAATTATAGTTCTGCTTTCCCCTAACTGTGTTGGGTGCGTTGTTTGGGCACAGCAGAATCCTTCTAGGAAAAGAAGATCAATGTGGCCAGATTCCAGCTGTTCCTATCATATTTCTCAACTAAGATGACTTCTCACGCCGTTGGGTGATTCAGGGCTGGGAGGAAGCGTGTGTGTAACAGGTGTGCGAGGCCGACCATAACGGCAGGCAGTGACTCAGTTGCCACCAGCTGGGGCAGCAAGGAGAAGGCAAGCCTGGAGATTGGAACATTCTCTAAGAGGATGGTGCGCAGGTGGGAATGAGGAAGCAGCTCGGAGGGGAGAGGGTCCTAGAAAACCATATTTGCTGGAGATTTTAGTCTATTCGTTCTGTAGAAATCTGGACGAGTATGTTATGTTTAAGAGTAACATACGTGTAGAAAAGTGTGTGGATTATAAGCTCAATTAATAACCCTAAAGTGAATATACCTGTGAAATCGTGCCCCGCGTGAAGAACTAAAACTTTGCCGATACCCAGAAACCCTCTCAAGTGCCTGCCAATTACCATTTCCTTCCCTTCCTCAAAGAGAGCCACTACTCTGATGCTAGTACATTAGTTCGCCCTTTTGAACGTCAGAAAAATGGGGTTGTATGTACACACCCTCTGGGTCTGGCTGCTTCACCCCACATTATGGCTCTGGGACTCACCCATGCTTTTGCATGTGACAATAGTCTGCTCCTCTGTATTGCTGTATGGTATCCCATTATGTTGCTATACCAGATTTTATGTATCTCTTCTGCAGTCCGTGGAGTCCAACTTTTGTCCATTGCAAATAATTCCACTTGAACTTTTCTTCTGTCTTTCCTACTTACATTTTGGGTAAGTATATGCCAAGAGTGAAATTTTCTGGTTGTAAGATATTCACGTGTAGAAGTGCAGTAGAAACTTTCAGAAGATTTTCCAGAGTGGCTGTAGCATTGTAGGCCTCCACCTGCACTGGGGTTAAACTTTGAGGGACATCAAATGTCTGAAGATGAATAGAATCTTCCATCTTGGATCCTCGAACCTCTTGTGTGGTTCACTGATGTTGGGAGGAAGAAACTCTCTCTGCCGTTCAAGGTCCTTCCAGCTAGAAGAGGAATCAAACTGACACTGACCCATGACAGATCAACAGGAGAAAATCAATTTAATTTTTAAATTAAATTACTCACTTAAATTTCTGAGTTTGTGGAATCCACACAGTTGTGGAAATTCCAAAGACAGGCAAAATGAAGTATCTATGGGAGTTCGAACTGAGGAACACAGGACAGGGGTCTGGGACTTCAAAGGGAAGGAATGCAACTCACTGGAAGATAAAGGAGCAAATGCGCACTGGGTCCTTCAGAAACCACAAGACCCAGAGGACTTTGATCAAACGGCCCTTGCTGGGTCCCTCCCCGCTACCACGCCTGGTTCCTACCACAGCACAGTTATCAGTAGGGATAGCCCTCTTGCTAGAGCAAGTCCTCTATCTGAGTTACTGTGAATAGGGAAGTAAAAGAGCTTTTCCCGGCTCTGCTGGGTTTGATTGCTTTCTTTTTATCTTTCTTTCTTTCTTTTTTTTATTTTTAAGATTTTCGTTTTTTATTCATGAGACACACACACAGAGAGAGAGGCAGAGACCCAGGCAGAGGGAGAAGCAGACACCATGCAGGGAGCCCGACATGGGATTCGATTCCGGGACCCCGGGGTCAGGCCCTGAGCTGAGGTGTGCACACACCCATGGAAAGATTGGAAGGCTGTATGTCCAAAGAGAGGCCAGAAAACACAGTGTGGCTCTAGTAACAGATTCTGAGGCCAAGCGCCCTGGGTTTTGACCCTCATACTGCCATTTATTAGTTGTCTCATCCTGGCGAGTTCCTTATGCCTCTGTCCCTCAGCTTCCTCATCTGTTAAACCGTTGTTGGGTTTAATGTGGTCATGGATGGTTGACCCTGTTGGAGGAGTTAATACATATAAAGGGCTCAGACTACCCCCTGCAACACCGAGTGCCAACCATGTGTTTGATACGGCTACAGGTAGGATTCTTAGAAAGTAGTTTCTTCTCTGTTTCCAAAATTTAAAATTTGTTTATTTATATCATTCTTTTTAGAGATTTCATTTATTTGTTAGAGAGGGAGAGGGAACACCAGCAGAGGGAGGGGCAGAAGGAGAGGGAGAAGCAGATGCCCTGCTGAGCAGGGAGCCTGATGCAGAACTCGATTCCAGGACCGTGAGACCATGACCTGAAACGAAGGCAGGCGCTTTGCCGGCCAAGCCACCCAGGGGCTCCATAAAAGTTGTTTATTTTAAAAATTAGGAAACTAAGATTGAATTCAAGTGAAGCAGTATTTCTCAAACTTTTCTTCCTTTTTCTTTTTGAGGAAACTTTGTAGACATCCTTCCCTAATTGACCCTTCTCCATGAAACTGTAGCAGCACAGATACACTGAATATCCCTTTATGTACTGCATTTATATCTGGGCTATATTAATAAAAATTCAATTTTTCTTCTCCCTCCAATTTTGCTGGAAGGAGGCAGTGATATCATCCCCATCGAGCACACAGTAGTTAAAATAAAAGAAACAAGCAAATATTGATGACCAAGGAAGAAAAATCTGGGGTAGAAAATGTAGTAGGTCAGAACTCCGGTAGCAGCAATTCAGACACGTGCGTGAATCTGTTCCTATTTCATGGGTTGTGTACCATAAGGTCTTTTTCAGGTTTTATGCCAAGAATAGAAATGAGCAGACAGTTCTGGCCAGAAAATTGCCTATTGAGAAGTAAGTGTCACTGTTGAGAGAGTAGAGCCATTAAGGTCAGGAATATTATTTGTTTTACAGCTTTATTATTTTTTTTAAAAAATATTTTGTTTATTCATTTGAGAGAGAGCAAGAAAGAGAGCGAGAGAGCGAGAGCGTGAGCAGAAATGGGTAGGAGGGAGGAACAAGCAGACGCCCCCCTGAGCAGGGAGCCCAATGCCGGGCTTGATCCCAGGACCCCCGGGGTCAGGACCTGAGCTGAAAGCAGATGCTTAATTGACTGAGCCACCCACGTGCCACACAGCCTCCTTAATTTTATGTGAAGAATTTCTAGATTTGCAAACTCAGATGCATTTATTCATTTATTTTAAATATTTTATTAATTTTTTTAAAGTAGGCTCCAGACCCAGTGTGGGGCTCAAGCTCATGACCCCGAGATCAAGAGTCCCGTGCTTTACCGACTGAGCCAGCCGGGCACTCCACAAACGCATTCATACGAGTCCAAAACTGCCTTTGGAGCCAGAGAAATGCTTCTTGTTCGAGCTTCTAGATCAGAAAGGTCAAAAATCACCCTTTCTCAAAGTGGCCGTGGATACCAGCTTCAGAATCATCTGGAGGGTTTATCACCACGCAGCTCCCCAGGTCCTCACATGCTCTGGTGTGAGTGTGGGGAATGTACACTTCAGCAAGCTGCCACGCTTTGTGTTGGCACGTTTTGGAATAATGATAAGGAAGATGCTAATGACCATGGTAGCTCCCAGGCGTAGAGTGATGTGTGCCAGGTGCCAAGGGTTCTGGTGTATCCCAAGGCAGGGGAAACCCCAGGGAGCTTGAGCAATCTTGGATTTCTTCAAAGCCTCGGAAAGTAGGCTCAACCCACTTGATTTAAAGGAATAAGGATGTGAGATGCCCCGTGTCCTCTACGTGTCCTGTGGAATTCCTATCCATCGGAGTTTCTCACTAGTCTGCGAAAGCCGAGCATAACACAGCTGGCTCACAACGTAATTGTGCAAGTGCAAATGGGAAATGGATAAAGGGGAAGAGGGGCTAGGAGCACAGACCAAAACTCTCATCAGTTAGCATGCTAAGTGCCTTCCGAAATGGCTGGCCCTGAATGCAATACTACGGTTTTCAGGCCTTCAGATGCGGCCATTCTTAATGCTTTCAAAGCAATTTAAAGATGGCGACATAATGGAGTGTCCCAGGTCAGGGAATAGCTCTGTTCACTTATTTTGGTGGATTCATGATTGACAGACAGAAAGGAGGAATGCCTTGAACTGAAAGGTTGGCACATGACCCGCAGGCCTCGGGACCCTGCCTTATTCTACGAGAAATGGTTGGTGGCAAGGTCTGGGCATTACCAAGAACCGGACGTCAATCTCTAGAGAGGAAGACTCCGGCCCTCCAAAGTCTGACAGCCTCGACCTTGACAACGGCTTAACTCAAAAAACAGAACAACAACAACAACAAAAAAGCCCCCCTTTATTGTAAAATAGAATGAAACAAAACAAATGAAACCCATTAAAAACTTGAAACTGCATTTCATAACCTCAGAAGGGAATGCAGTAGGTGAGTGTCAAGGCCCCTGGAGAAAAGTAGAATAAATCGTCTCTTTTTCAAGCCCCAAAAGGCACCAAGAACAAGTGAAAATTGTAGTTCCAAGAGTAAATAAAATAGGAAACATCCTCCATCCTGGGGCACAGTAGTAAACCCACACCCTAGAGAGCGTAGCTTGTCTCGTCCTGGGAAACTGGTTTTACTGCAAAATTGCAAGAGCCTTATAATTTAATTCACCCAGCAGACTCCTCAGCCACTGTGGGGAAGAGCAGACGGGTCGAGGAAGGCGGGGCCTGTGTCCCGAAGCAGTCACCCAACCTAACAGGATTTGTCAGTAATATAGTTACTTCTTAGCTTCAGTTTTTACCAAGAAATAAAAATGCAAATGAACTCTCATCTCAGGTATGTGAAGTCATCTGAAAATTTGGGAAGCACAAATCGCAGCATTCCAGTGACTGTGGGGCTGTGAGCATGATATTTACTCTTTCTGTTTCCATTAAAGCACGTGACAATAACTAATTCTGTGACTATGTGACAGAGGGTGACACAGAAATGGAACCCGCCGTGGAATTAAGTGTTGCGTAAGTGCTAAACAATTAACCGACCCACTTTCAATTTAAACCTACAGTCCCAGTGTGGTTCTTCATTTTAAGGGCTGGCTGACCCCATTTCCTCTTCCATTACCGTAAACTTCTTTCTGGAAAATTCAAGAGCAGTTTCAAATTTAACAAGATCTTTTAAGTCTTGGAGCAAAGACCCCATCTCAGTACGAAACAACAATTATTGCGATTTGACCTCAGAATCCTGGATTTAATTTCAAGCAAACAGTCTAAAATGCTCTTCACAAGCGAGAGAGTCGCAGAAAGATGGCAGGGCTCCGAACGAAGCACAGAACTCAGAAACACATTCTGATTTAGCGAAATTAGATCGCGGGTGTTAACATTTAAAGGTGCTGAGATGAAAAGAAAACGTTGTTCGGTTGTTTAGAGAAGAAATAACCGTACAGGGTTATTCGGAGGAATTCATGCAGGCTGTAGAGGGGGAGGAAGGCTGCAATAAGGTGTCTGAAGGCTCTCATTCCTGACTTTGGGGACTACCGGTCTGTTTACTGAGAACCCTGAAGATCTCTGTCCCTAGAACTCCTCCTGTGAAGTTCTAGACCCACGTCACCCACTTCCCGCTGGATATCTCCACTTAGACGCGCTGCCGGGGTGTCCCTTAAACACAGCTCGGCAGATCCCGAGCAGATCCTGTCTCCCAGCCCTTCCCTAACCCGGTTTCCCTTCCAGGATTCTGCATTTTGGGGAAAGGCACCAAGTCGGAAACACGTACGTAGGCCATCCTTGATCTGCAATTCCGCTCGTCGCCTATATGGGATTGAGACTTCCTGCTGTTAGCTTCTACACGTTATCAGTCAGAGCCCAGTAAGGAAAAACACACAGCTTACTTTTAATTTTTTTTCATTTTTATTTGTATTTATTTGTTTATTAATTTAAGAAAGAGAGAGCAGGGGGAGGGGCAAAGGGAGAGAGAGAGAGAGAGAGAGACAGAGAATCTCAAGCAGGCTCCACGCCCAGTACAGAGCCAGAAGCAGAGCTCGACCCTACAGCGCTGAGATCATGGCCTGAGCTGAAATCAAGGGTCGGATGCTTAACCCACTGAGCCACCGGGCGCCCCAACCACAGTAGGTATTTTAACTGGAAGCATTTAATATAAAGAATCTGAATGGATGTCACAAGGCTGAGAAGGCAAAGGGACAGCACGGAGGTGACGGAGAGCCAGGAGCAGCTACCTTCTCCAGCCGGGGCAGGGAGGAGAAGGGGGCGGCTAGCAGAGCGCGGGGGGCGGGGGGGGCGGACCCCGAAGCTCCTGGGCCCGGGCGTTGAGCAGGCCATCGTGTGCCGCTGCTACGGGAGCTCCGGGGAGAAGCTGCCCCTGGCGGGGCTGCAGGACAGAGGTGGTGGTGCCGGGTGCCACTGAGCGGCCGCTGAGGCTGGTCCAGGGCTGCGGGGGGGAGCGGACCTGTTGCTGCTTCCAGGGTGGAGGCCTGTTGCTGGGCTTAGGCCGCTGGCCTCGGAACAGTAGGAAGGGGCAGCTCTCTGTGCCCCTCCCCACGTCCGGTGTCTCCCTTGAGGGAGGGACCCCTCCCCCCTCCGTGTCCTCCCTGCTGACTCCACGCAGCAGCCTCCAGGCCGGCCTTGCTGTTTTCTCGATTGCGGCCTCCAAGCCACGTTCCGCACGGAGGCCGGACTGATGGCTTTATTACTTTATGTTCTTACAAATAAAACTCTGATCCTGACACTCCTTTACTCACGTCCCGTCGCTGGGAGCCGTCGCACAAAGTCGAGGGTCGAGGTCTCCTCCTGAGTCTCTAGGTGGCCTGGCCCACGCTCCGAGTCCCCCTGCTGGCCCTCGAGGGAGAAAGACCCGCCCGCCCTCCGCAGCCACAGCCGCATCCCATCCAACACTCAACTTCTCCAGTCCTCCCCTCTCCCCTCTAATTCTCCCCTGACCTCGGTGAGGGCTTCCCCACCTTGGTGCAGTCTGGGCCGCGCCAGGCTGTCCTGTACGCAGGGGGGTGGGCTTCTGGCTTTCTGCCCCCTGGATGCCAGGAGCCTGTGTCCATCCCAATGGTGACAACTGAAGTGTCTCCAGATATTGTCAAATGTCTTTTTTAAAAAAATATTTGGCCCATCCATTCATGAGGGACACGGAGAGAGAGAGAGGCAGAGACCCAGGCAGAGGGAGAAGCAGGCTCCATGCAGGGAGCCCGACGAGGGACTCGATCCCGGGACCCGGAGGTCATGGCCTGGGCTGAAGGCAGCGCTAAACTGCTGTGCCCCCCGGGTGCCCCTCTTTCTTTCTTTTTTTCTTTTTTTTTTTTAATGATTGATTTATTTATGATAGACACAGAGAGAGAGAGAGAGAGAGAGAGAGGCAGAGACACAGGCAGAGGGAGAAGCAGGCTCCATGCAGGGAGCCTGATGCGGGACTCGATCCCAGGACTCCAGGATCGCGCCCTGGGCCAAAGGCAGACGCCAAACCGCTGAGCCACCCAGGGATCCCCTCTTTCTTTCTTTTTCAAAAAGATTTTATTTATCTGAGAGGAGAGAGAGCAGGAGCAGGGAAGGGCGGAGGCAGAGGGAGGAGCAGCTCCCCCCCAGCCGGGAGCCCCCACGTGGGGCTCGGGCCCAGGATCCCGGGATCAGGACCTGAGCTGAAGGCAGACACTGCACGGACTGAGCCCCAGGCGCCCCTTTAATTTTCAGTTAAGCAACACAATCGTCTGGTATGAGCACGCCCCGTGGGGTATTTCAGAACTTTACCCAAAATTCAGATCTACTGTCTGTAGCTGCCCAACGTGGCCTTGCTGCCTGGGGGCCGCGTCACCGCCGCCGGTGACCCTCACGGGCCTGCAGGGTTTTTACCGATTGCAATGAGCCGATTTCTCTTTTATGGGTTTGTTTGTCTGTCACTTGTACAGCGAAGCAGCTCCTCTTCCGTAATTACAGCGAGTGGTTCTCAGGGTCAGATGGTGGAGAGGAACAAGAGCCCGGCCTCTCCCTCCAGGCCTGCGGCCCAGACGCCCGTAATAAGAGACAGACCAGCAAGAGAAGGACCAACCAAGTCCAGTTACCGAGTGTGCCTCGTGGGTACTCACGGGAGACCCAGGAACCTGCGTGCATCCTGGAAACCCAGAATCGTTCATTCTTAAGCTCCCGCGAGGCTGGGCCTACAGCCAGGTTCAAGGTGAAGTACGTGATTCTTGTTTTAAGTGGTGTTAGGATATTTAAGTATTTAAGACAACTTAATATCTATTGTGTTAATAAGTTTATTAGCTCTTCAAGCCCATGTTAGCCGGGGAAGTGCTTCTTGTTAGCTTCAGAATCAAAGCGCGTATTAAAGAAAATTAAACATAGTGATACCGGAAGTATAATTTAAACATTTAAAGAAGAAAAAAAGAGAGAAAAAAATAATTAAAAAAATAAACATTTAAAGATAATTAAGTAGGATATAAATGGGACTGATTCTTCAAAGAGATTAGTTGTGGGTGTTTTTTTGTTTTTTTGTTTTTTTTTTTTTGGCATTTGAGTCCGGTTTTTTTCAAGTTGAGTCACTCAAGCTTTATTCAAAACACCCTTGAAAGTGAACACCTTTATGTATTTAAAATAATATAGCTTAAAGATTGACCTTCATTTATTAGTTTTTTACCTTAATTTGTTTATATTAATCAGGACCATCAGGGAAAAGCAAATAACCTTCCCTGTGCTTAAAGATTGCACATAATCCATAGTGACAGTTTTGAAGAGTCTTTTCCTCTCTTGTGTTTTGAGCTGGGGGTGGGGGCAGGAGGAAAGGGAAGGAGTCTCAGGAAGACTCCGTGCTGAGCGTGGACCCTGAGATCAGGACCTGACCCCAAATCAGGAGTCTGCTCCTTGCCCCACTGAGCCCCCCGGGCGCCTCTCGAGGATTATTTTTCATGAAAGTCAAGATGGACAAGGTTCTAACAAGTGGGTTTGGTCACCCGTAGCCTTTCTCAAGAGCCACTGGAAACTAGATTTCAATAAGGAAATGTCTGAAACTCAGCACTTTATTTTGAACCCTGGGTCCTTCCTGCCAGAGGGAGAACTTCCCTTTCCCCTTTGACTTTGCTCCCTTCTTTTCTTCATGTCACCACTGGCGGAGCAAATATGACTCAGAAACCGGTTCCTCGGGGTTGTAACACTGGATGATGCACACTTGGGTCATTACGCCGTAAACCAATGCCTGTGTTCGTTGGGCTGGGTTCTGGGTTCTCCAGAAGGCGCATCGCCGCCGTGTTGCTGAAGAATACTCACAGGTGTGGGGACAGAGGACGAGCCACGGGCCGCGGCTGCTAGGGATCTGTCGCTTGGCTGGGAAGGAGTTTATGTGAATCAGAAATCCTGCCAGAAGATTCAAGAAGCTGTAGAGGTGGCACAAATCTGTGAAGGACCAGCATGGGGATCCTATACTCCGAGGTATGTGACCTTTCTGGAAAGAAGGTTCCAAAGGTGTTGAGAATTGCTCTTGCTTTTCTAATGTGATTTCCTGCTTCTGTTAAAAAATGTGTCCTTTTCTGGTTTGGCTTTCTGTGAGACTGTTAAGTCAAAGCCAAATGCTGTGTACGAAGATCTTTTTGATGTATTTAGTATTTTAAGGCAAATTATTTCGCGATTCTAAAGCTCTAGCTAGGTCGGAGTGGAGAACAGTACAATATATATATATGTCGCAAAGTCCAGACGTTCGTGGGGTCATCTGGGTCGTGCGGGAACTCATGAAAATAGAATTAATGGAGTCATGTTTCTGATGTCAAACTTCCAGAGGGAAAGTGAAAATTGTACCCAATTGGATTTTTTTTTTTAGATTTTATTTATTCTTGAGAGAGAGAGAGAGAGAGAGAGAGAGAGAGGCAGAGACCCAGGCAGAGGGAGAAGCAGGCTCCATGCAGGGAGCCCAATGCGGGACTCGATCCCAGGACCCCAGGATCAGGCCCCGGGCTGAAAGCAGACGCTCCACCGCTGAGCCCCCCCCGCCCCGCCCCGGGCGCCCCCCAATTGGATTTTCTAACCATACAGAAGTAGACTGGCTCTTGTAGGGAACCGCAAGAGACGGAGTGACAGCTTTCAGCCTGGCATTTGAAAAGCGATTCACTACCAGCAATTATAAATACAGATCACCCCCGCATGGGAGGGGTATCCATGCAGGATATATTTTTGATAGCTTGAGTTTTTGCTTTTCACATCTGACGAATACAAAAAGGTCTTCCCCTGAATTGAAAGTAACCTATTAGGATCAAATCAATTTGTAGTAGTGTGTCGGGGGCGCACAAGCCACACGCCAACTAGAGTGTAAGAGGTGTAATCACGTCATTGTTCACCCTTTACTCCCTTTTCTCTCGGACAGAATTGACCTGTTAGTCTGCATGTCGTTCCAAATGCTCAGCAGAACCTCCCAAGGTGGTTCTCCTCATATCAAAGGCAGTTTCTCCGCTCTTGGAATCATTTCTAATGCCCGCGGTGCGTGTATGTGTGCCAGCCTCCCTCTAGTCAGTGAGACTAGAGTCATTGAGTCTCTATAGTCAACGCAACCTTGAGGAGGTTTAAATTCTACGTGTGTCTTGCTCAAAGGCTTTATCTGGGTGACGCGATCATACATACGAACTGACAACACGCGCAGTTTTCTGCGCTGCTGGTTCTCAGACTCTCGAGGGCCTGCAGGTTGAGGAACCTAAAAGAGAGGAACTTGTTTAATGCGATGTCGCGAGCCCCCAGCCCAGACGGTCTGTTTCACTCCGTCTGGTCTGCGGTGGGGTCCAGGGACTTAGTTTTTAGGGGAGCATCCCAGCTGAGTCTCCCATTAAGCGGTGGATTCACCTCCCCGGGGAGAGAAATACTGCTCTAGGCCAGGGCTCTTCAAATTTTAATGTGAGTACAGATCACCCAAGGCTCTTGTTCAAATGCAGATTTTTGTTCTGTTGGTCTAGATGGGGCTGAAGATTTGCATTTCAATTCCTTGATGCTCGTGCTGTCCGTCCCTGGACCACACTTTGAGTAGCCAGATTGCAATAATTACGTTAAAAACAACAACAACAACAACAACAACAACTTAGAACAATTGTTCTTTGCCAGGCAGTGAGTTGAGTCAAGGCGAAGTAAGATACGTTGAATTATTTACAAGTATTGCTGCTGGGGCGGAAGGAAATTTTCCTCTACACTCGTTGAAGAACTTAATTGACCCGAGATAGGTTGATGGGAGAAAATGGAATTGAATTTTGTACACATGGGGACCCTACGTACATGAGAGTTTAAAGGCAGAAGGGTGAGATGAGGGACAGGAGCCCTCCCGAGCTAAGCCGTGGAAGAGGGGCCCAAAATTTAACAGAGAGGAGGCCAAAGCACAGGCAAAAAGCAGAGCAGATATTTGGCAATTAGACGTGTGCCCTGCCCCCCACACGGTCACTCAGATACTATTTCTCTCTGGTAAAAACTCTCATTCTGGGAGAGACTCCTAATTTAGATTCTTCTTGGTAGTTAAGGAGAGGGCATAAGTTTTTCTTGAGCATGTGGGATCTTGATTGCTTCTAGCTAAAAAGGAGTTCACATGCCAAAGTGGCATATTTTGGGGAGACTTACTCTGAACCCCTCCAGTATCAGTGTGAATATCCCCAGAAAAGGAATGAATCTTTCACTTTTCAAATATACAGAGGACCAAGTGACTTGGAATTTACTATATTTAAAGACAAATTCAACAACCACACACGTGCAAACACACATGCATACATGCACCCCTAAAAATCCCTAACACGGGGATCCCTGGGTGGCTCAGCGGTGGAGCATCTGCCTTTGGCTCAGGACGTGACCCCGGGGTCCCGGGATCGAGTCCCGCGTCGGGGTCCACGCAGGGAGCCTGCTTCTCCCTCTGCCTGTGTCTCTGCCTCTCTCTCTCTCTGGGTTTCTCATGAATAAATAAATAAAATCTTTAAAAAATAATAAAAATAAAAATCCCTAACATGCCTACAAGCTCATTGGTCATTGTTCAAAGTCCCTAATTAATATTGATCCCAGGTAGTCTAAGGTAGTGTTGACACAGATGTTGTGACCATGCAACTCCACACCACAAGTGGAAGTGGATTCCAGGCCCTTCCATCTCTACCCTGTCTACTCACTCTGCTAACAGCAACGGGACACACAGGACCCCCGGGAAGTCCACCATTTCTGGAAAGGAGATAGTTGTTTCCCTTTTTGGCAAATAGTTTCTCAACTTGCAGAATTCCCCCTTGATATCAACTACCACTACTATTTCCCCTCCTCCTCCTCTTCCTCCACCCCCTCCCTCTCTCCCTCCTCATCTTCCTCCTCTGTTTTCTTCTTCTTCTTCTTCTTCTTCTTCTTCTTCTTCGTCTTCTTCTTCTTCTTCTTCTTCTTCTTCTTCTTCTTCTTCTTCTTCGTCTTCTTCTTCTTTCTTCTTCTTCTTTTCTTCTTCTTCTTTCTTTTTAAGGTAGAAGTAGCCACCACTGAGGATAGTAAAAGCATTGGAAAACCTAGCTTGAGTGGCAGGTTTGTATGAGGAATAAGGGTTAAATCTTCCTTAGTGTCAGCTGGGTCGAGGATGCTGTTTGTGGCACGGAGGTGTTTATTTTGCTGTCTCATTCCTCCCCAGCAACAGCTGATCCCGGGGGATCCTGGGCTAGTAGGAGGGCGTTCTCAGGAAGCTCTGTCCCAGGGGCTCTGGGTTGTGGGCCCGCTTTAGACACTTTGCATTTTCTATTGACCGAGTCATGGTGTCCAAGGCAGTGGGTTCTAGAGCTGCACCAATTCCACTGAAGTTTTTGAAGATACCTATTATCCCAGGATACCACCTTCTTGATACCTAGACTGACATTGTGTTATTCCACACTTAGGACTGGAGTAATCTGGCTCGAGCAATGGTTTTAAGTGCTGAAGAGAAGTGGGTCCTTTTAGATCAGAAGAAAGCTTAGCTCGCTTTCTATAAGCTGCAACTGTCGCTGCATGTGGGAGTGGGAATTACCTGTGAATGGAAAAGAAAAAAAAAAACAGTTTACTCTTACCCTGGGGCGGGGGGTCCTGATGCAGAAGGTTGGGGGGTGGACCTTTTGTGAGACTCTCCCATCTCCAATTTTAAAGAGGTTGAGAAGCTCTGGAGTAATCCCTCAAATATGAAAACATAACCTACTCATCTGTCATGTGTGCACCGCTCTCTTTTCTGCCCCGTGTCAGTCGCTCTGTGCTTCCTAAATATAAAGAAAAACAGGGCAAGAGCGAGCCAGTCCTGCCCCACCCTTGGTCCTATACTGCCAAAAGCACCTTTATGGAAAAAAATTAATTCCAGTGTAGTTAACACACCGTGTTGGTTCTATTAGCTTCCGGTGTACGATGCAGTGATTCAACAGTTCCACACATCGTTCAGTGCTCATCAAGATACGTGTACCCTTAACCAAGGCACCTATTTTTTTAACAAAAAAACAACTTAATAAAGTTCCACCTCCCGCCTTGAGTGTGAGAAGCTTTTCTAGATTGGGAATGTAGGCTTGTCATTTTTCCTTAGAGCTGTAGGAGAGGAGAAAATTCCTTGTCCCTCTTCTCATCTCGGGTTGATTGCCTGGAGCCCTGCAAGTTAGATTGACAACTGAAATATTAACAAAATAAAAGCAAACAGAAATTTATTAGCACAGGCATTGTGCATACGTGTGGGAGCATTCATCGAGGGGTAACTCACCAGGGTGATTAGTACTTGGGATCTTGCAGCATCTCAACAGAAAGATGATGCGTGATCAGAGGAGCGATCAGACACGGGAGAAGGGCTTTGAGTGTCTAGGGTGGCAAACTGTGGAAGTGAAATATAATGTGGCGCTAATGGAAGACGAGGGCTACTTAGTAAATTTTATTATGTCGATTCCCTTGGTGCCTTCTCTGGGCTGACAAGGGTAACCTCTGTTCTTCCTGGGAGGGAATTTCCTTCACAAATTTACGTCATGCTTTTAGCTAAATAGGAGGAAGGCAGAGAGCTTTCCTTAAATCTGCTTCTTCTCAGTTGCCTTCAGCTCAAAATAATTATTATGCCGGGATGGATTTGGGGTCCATATTCTGTATATATAGACATGCACACATATATTGGGGAATGCTTGACATAACATTATATTAGTTTCAGACGTATAGGGTAATGACCCCGTATTTGCAGCAAAATGATCACCACACTGAGGTCAGTTAACGTCCATCACCACAGATCCTTACACACTTTTTTCTTGTGACAAGAACTTTCAAGATCTATTCTCCTAGCTACTTCCAGACATATATTATGTCCCCATGATTTATTCGTTTATAACTCAGAATTTGTACCTTTTGACTCCCTTCAACAATTTAGCACCTTCCACCTCTTCCACCTCACCCCAGGCAGCCGCCAATCTATTCTCATGCCCTGGATTTTGTAGTTGTTGTTGATTTTATTTTGTTCCTGTTGACATTGTTTAGATTCCACACATAAATGAGATCAGATGGTATTCACCTTGCTCTGAGTTATTTCAGTTAGCATGATGCCCTCAGTGAGCTCCATCCACACTGCAAATGACAAGGTTTCATTCTTTTTTATGGCTGAGTAGTATTCCATTGTGTGTGTGTGTGCCACCCCTTTATCCATTCATCCATCTGTGGACATTTGGGATGTTTCCAGTATATTTTTATTTTTATTTATTTATCTATTTTTTAAAAAAAGACTTTACTTATTTATTCATGAGACACACAGAGAGAGAGAGAGAGAGAGAGGGAGAGAGAGGGAGAGACACAGGCAGAGGGAGAAGCAGGCTCCATGCAGGGACCCAGATGTGGGACTCGATCCCAAGACCCCAGGATGACACCCTGAACCAAAGGCAGACAGACCCTCAACCACCGAGCCACCCAGGTGCCCCCCAATATATTTTTAAGAGAGAAGGAGAGAGTAAGGAAGCATTCCCAGGTTGGTCCTGGCGTCTGAACAGAGGGTGTGTTAGAGCTCAGTGAGAGAACCTAGATTGGAATAACCAACCCCTGCTAAGGAAGCTGGGCCCTCAAGCAGGGCTGACTCATTTAAGCCCTTATCACACATATTTGTTCATACTATTTACAATCACAGGAAACATTTAATTAGGTCTTGTTATATATGGGGTCATGTTCAAGCACTTCATGCATATTAACTGATTTAATACTTACAGCAACCATATGAGAGAATCACTATTATTGTCTTTTTTTTACAAATGAAAACATTGAAGCAAAGGTAGTTTAAGTAACTTGCCCAGGGTTATGCAACTAAAAGCACTTCCTGGCTAGAGACTGGGGGCTGGGAGAGGAGACTTGAGTTCGTCTACTCAGGGAAATTATGCTTCCACCACTGATGAACACGTCGGTTCTTTGCCCACTTACTTTCTCAATCGGGACACCACATTCCATAAACGAGTTGGTCTTAACCCCTCTGCTTTCTGCCAGTACTCCTCCCCGCTAGGATACACTGTCCCCTGTTTCTCCGAGGGAAAGGATAGGGAACGCTGAATCCAGGTAGCAGAGAGCTACGGGCCGCTCGTACCCTGCAGACCAGTACTGCACTGCAAAGTATTACACAACTTGGAAGGAAGGAAGATGTGTAAGAACTCAACTCCGAGGCGTCAGGAATTCATACTTAACAGACATGTAGACTCTTCTGTGGACTCTTCACTCTACTGGCTGGCGGGGGGAATGTCTTGAAAATAACATCAGAATGATGTTTCCCTTTAAATTTGGAAAGGTCTAACGATAAATGGAGGTTAAATAGGGTTTTGGGGGAGAGCTGGTTGAGTCAAGAGGAGACGGGGTGAGAGCTGTTGGCAATGGGAAGGCCATTGGACTGGAAGTCAAGTAAACTTATAATTCAGTACTGACCACACCAGGAACTCCATGGGGCTTTATAAAAGAAGACAGCAGGATGAGGTTGGGTTTAGTGTCCTGTCATTCTGCGATACGAGAGAAGAAAAGGCAGAGATGATGGAAACAAAACGCTTCCTTCGCGATCTTACCAGCTCCCTCTACTTTGTCTGCATGTTGAACCCCTAGTTTTGGCATTGTGTATTCAGAAAAAGGCAGCACCATGGGGCTTCCGCTCTATTTGGTTTCTCAATTCTTTCCTTATTTTACAAATGGTAATGTACCAAGTCACATTTCTTTTTTTTTTTAAAGATTTATTTTTATTTATTTATGATAGAGAGAGAGAGGGGGTGGGGGGGAGACACAGGCCGAAGGAGAAGCAGGCTCCATGCAGGGGGCCCCACGCGGGACTCAATCCCGGGACCCCAGGATCGTGCCCTGGGCCAAAGGCAGGCGCTAAACCGCTGAGCCACCCAGGGATCCCCCAAGTCACATTTCTAAAAGGAAATGATAACTTGAGTGTGTGAGCAGAAATCAAGACCAAAACTTTGTAAATATTTATTCATTCACTCACTCACTCATTTGTTGAATCAACAATATTTGTCGACCACACTATTCCAGGCACATGGTAGCTTCTGGGACGTGGTGATAACCGAATGAGAGTGGACCCTGGCCTCTTGGAGCTACCAATTTTAAAAATGAACGTATACGCATGAAAAAAAATTATAAATAGTGGCCATTGAGATCAAGGAAGCATGAGGATATAAGGGGGGGAGTGGTGTACCCAGGTTCTTTGACCTGAAGGGCCCCCGGGGTTAGGGACACTGGGGGGGAGTTCTGAGGAAGGAACGGCCTCTTCGGAAGCTGGGGGGGAGGGCCGCCGACGGAGGGATGGGTGTGTGGAGAACTGGAAGCTTCGACGTTGAGCCAGTGGGACCGACGGGCGGGGGCGGGTGCAGGTTCCGCGGGTAAGAGCGGCTCGGCCAGCTGCGGGCCACGGGGCTACTGTCTCTGCGGGATTTGGAGGCCCATGAAGCTGACCAGAGCTCGTCCTGCCTCTGAGTATGGCCCAAGCTGCGAGGCTCTGGCACCGGCCTCCTCACCGTCTGGCAGGGGGGCCCGAAGCCCCGGAGGGCTGTGGGGGGCGCGTCCTCACTTCCCCCGGGCCCTGCCCTCACCTGTTCGGAGGCCTGGGGTGCTGGGGAGATACCTGGGCTTCTGATCTGCTGCATCCTGGGGGCTAGAGCCTCCGTTGGTCCTCCTCGGTGGGGGAAGGCTTTCCTGCTCTCTCCCCTTGCTGCCACCGGCGTCGAGCTTCCTGGGTCCGAGCCCGCAAGCAGCCCCTCTGGCCTCCTGGCGGCAGACGCGACTTGTCCCCAGCAGATCTTGTTGGAGAAAGAACACAAAACAGGCAGCTGTGTGCCCTGCCTCCGTTTGTCCTCGTTGCTACGAGTCCCCACAGTCCAGCCCCTTCCGGGGCCTTCCTTCATGGGACAGAAGGGCTAAGGGAGCCTAAGACAACCTTTAAAACAAAAACAAAAACAAAAACAAAAAAAACTCTGTGCCTTTTGTATTTGTCTGGAAGAAGGAACTTCTTAAAAGTCTCCAAACCCTAGTGTGCGACCAAATGACTCCTCAGAGAGAAAGGCTTGAGATCAGTTGTTGGAATAAAAGGAAACCCTTGCCGCGGTCCCTGAGGGGGGAGTCCGACGGGGCGGGGGGGGGGGGCGTCCCTCCAGGTTTCCTGGGAAGACCCTCCCCGGGGCGCGGGTCCACCTGAATCCATTGGCTTCAAAGGGCGCAAATCCTCCTCGGAAGTTGTTATGAGACATTTTATGGGGCTGGAGCCTCAGCACGAGCAGGTTCCCCAGCAGCCCGCCCGGTCCCCTGAAGGCCGCCAGGGACCCGCGGGACCTCTCCCCAGGCCCGGAGTCAGGGAAGCCCCATTACTTTTTTTTCTAAAGGTTTTATTTATTTATTTGAGAGAGAGACACAGCGAGAACGAGAGTGCAGCAGGGGGGAGGCAGGGGGCGGCTCGGCTGGGCAGGGAGAGGCAGGCCTGGATCCCAGGACCCTGAGGCCATGACCTGAGGGCTGACGCCTCACCTCCGCAGCCCCCGCCCCAACGTGGTCATGTTAGATAATAGACGCAGAATCTGTAGTCGCTCGTCCGCAGGCTGCAGGTGTCACATGTCCCCGAGAGAGGCCGCTGCCGCTTCAGTTTGAGGGCCTGGGAGTGAGGCCCCAAGTGGGCTGGGCCTGGGGTTCCAGCACCCAGACTGGGGGTATTTTGAAAGCCAGGAGACCTCGGACAAGTAAAGCTCACTGAAGCTCGTCCCTGACGGTCCAGGTTTCTGGAGTTTCTTTTTTTCTTTTCTTTTTCTTTTTTTTTTTTTAGTTTTCAGAGTTTCTGCCGCTCCTCACCTCTTATTAGCATAAGGGTCATCACGGCTCCACTATTGTTCCCCGGGCACCCTCCTGCGTAGTTTGCAGAGGTTCCCAACCTTCCCTGTGTTAGGTGACACTAACGCCCCCACCTGGCTCCAGTCTCCCCCCTAGGTTACTGGGACGCCCAGGGTTGAGCACCTGCCTTGGGCTCAGGGCGTGACCCCGGGTCCTGGGATGGAGTCGCAGGTCGGGCTCCCAGCATGGAGCCTGCTTCTCCCTCTGCCCGGGTCTCTGCCTCTCTCTCTCTGTGTCTCATGAATAAATAAATAGAATCTTTAAAAAAAATCTAAGAAAATCAAAGGGCCCTGATGCTTGGCCAGGCTTGAGGCCCCCTGCGCTGGAGCAGCAAGTGGGCTCTCAGGTCAAGGCCGTGGTCTGGTTGCAGAGAAAAGGCGGAGGCCCAGGGAAGCGCCCGCGGGGCGGGAGGGGCTGTGCGGTGGGCAGGGAGGTGGCCCTGGACCTCACCGAACCAGCTGGAGGGCAGGTGGCTCATGGCAGGGGCACAGGGTGCCGGGGCAAGAGGCGAGGGGTGCAGGGAGGCAGGGGAGAGGGGCGAGGGGAGCAGGGACGAGGGGTGCAGGGGCAAGAGGCTCAGGGGCGCGGGGGGCACAGCGGCGCAGGGGCAAGGGTCCGGGCAGGCCCCAGCCCAGCGCACCCCGGGCTGTTGCTCCATGGCGAAGCGCACGGGGCAGGGCAGCCAAGGCTGGAGGACCCAGGGTCAGGGCGGCCTCACTGCCGGGGTGAAGGAGGGCGCGGGGGGGCAAGGCCTGCGTGCCGCCCACGGGGTCGGTCCTGCTGAGGACGGAGCCCGGGCCTTGGGCCCTGAGGCCTCACAGGGCGGCGCGGGGGGGACAGGCACCGCCATCACCGTGCACCCCTGCACCTGTTCCCTCTGGGCCGGGTTGCCTGACCCCCCCACCCCCCACTCCGCAGCCTCCTCCTCCAGGCGGCCTCCCTGGGCTCAGCGAGGGCTGCCCGCTGGGGGACGCTGGGGCTTTACGCGGGCCCAGAACCTTCTCTGAGATGGCTGGGCACTGGGAGGAGGCTGATGAGCCCGGAGGACGCCTCCCTGCACGGCCAGGACTGTGTGCGGGGCTGGGGGAGGCCGGGAGGGACCCTGAGGGTCGGACCCTGAGAGACCACGAGGCTGGTCACTCCAGGGGCCCCAGGAAGCACCCGAAGGCAGACCAGCTCCCTTTCCCCTCCCTCGTCTTTCTCTGCAAAGATTCTCAGGAGCCCAAGTGCAAGGGCCCTTACCCGGTGTCCCCTGCGGTGTCCCCTGCCGGTGTGAGCTCAGGCTGTCAAGGCTTTTAAGGTTTTTGTTTTTTTTGGAAAGCCTTTAATTGCTTAAGAGCAGCTGGAAATCTGGATGACAACATGAAATACTCCGTTATTTTTAATGTCGTGATTTTTAAAAAAAGGGTCACCCATTGGCCTTACAGATGATGCGGAAGGTGCATCGGTTGGGGAGGGACTTGAGGTCCAGCGTGTGGCCATCGTGGGGTGACAACGTACAACGACTTGCCCCATTCCTCTGTTTCGTGACTGAGGACACGGACACACGTAGGGGAAGGGATCTGCCCACGGGCCGCAGGACGGTGGCCGCGGAACCAGACGTCGGGCCAGTTTGCTGCCGGCAGACTCGCATCGGTCCAGCTGCTCGGGGCCCCGTGCGGCAGCCCAGCTGGTGACCAGGTCTGCTCCCGGGGTGATGCCAGGGTGGCAGGAAGGTGACGTGCGTCATTGTGCATTTGGGCTGCTTTTCGGACCCGTGTCTTGTCGCCCAGGAGAGCCGCCTGGACGCGCAGGGGCAGTAAATCCCGCCGGCTGAGCGGCTGTGCGCCGCGCATCCTTCTGGGCGGCGGGTTTGGTTCACGCTTCTGAATAAAATCAGCCTGAGAATGTGGAGTGTTGGCCTCCGGGGCCCCGGGCGGGGGACGTGGGGTGACGAGGGCCGGGGCGGCCTGAGCCTCAGCCCCTCCCGGTGCACCAGCCTGGGCCACGCCATAAGGAATCCTCAGGAAAGAGCGACAGGTGGCGATTGTGGGGAACCAGCGCTGGCCTGGGAAGGCCTGATAAGGGGAGAACTGAGTGGTGACCTGAAGGGCCGGCTCGCCCGCAGCTGGAGGGGGACGACACGGGGGCAAAGGTGTCCCGTGTGGAGGGGCCGCGAGGGCTGCAGCCCAGATGGAAGGAGCCGAAACTGAGGCATTGAGAACAGGGGTCCGGGGGGGCCCATGGGGCAAGGGGAGGTCGGCTTCGGTCTTGCTGTTAGGCTCCCATCATGCCTTGCAAAGCTCATTCTAACACTTTCTAAATGATTCAAGCCGCGGTGTGATGGAGACCGAACGTGTCACCTAGGATCACAGCTTGGGAACACTTGAGTTTCAAGTGATGGGCGAGGACCCCTCTCACGGGGGGCTTCGTTAGAGCCGTATTGAAACTCTGCTTTCGCGTGTCGCCCCTCAGCCCATCTGCCAGGCGGCCTACCAGAACGACTTTGGGCAGGTGTGGCAGCTGGTAAGAGACGACAGCGCCTGCATCAACGTGCGAGACGGCTTTAATGGAGACACCCCCCTGATCTGCGCTTGCAGGCGAGGACACCTGAGAATCGTTTCCTTCCTTTTAAAAAGAAATGCTGACGTCAACCTCAAAAACCGGGTGAGCCCATTACACGTGAGTGGAGGGAGCCGTCGACCATGGTCATCCGCCCCCCGCACGGCAGTGATGGATGCCGTGCTCCTTGCGCGGAGCTCCTGGCACCAACATTTCGTTTTTGGCCTTACTTTAGAGGGACAGACACGTACTATTCTATTAGGCTAAGAAGGCAAAGAAATCATAGCTCAAGCAGCAGGCGTATTTTGTGGGGAATTACGTCCTCCTGCTTCTGAAAAGAAAGGTTAATGGTTCACTCACTTGACTAGTGAGAGCTTCTCCCTCTTTTCCTCCTCCTGCCCCTGCTGTTCCTTCCGCTTGCCTCCCCTGCTCCTCCCGCTCACCGTCACAGAAAGATTTCCCGGAAAAAAATAGTGACCTGGCGGTGCTATGTCATTAGGCTTTTACCTACTGGGTCAATGTTCTCCAGAAGAGCCTACACCTTGCCTATAGGATTGCTTATAGGATTGAAGAAAGCCAGAGAGAGATTGTCAAGGACTAGCAGGCTCGTGACCCAGAGGCTCCTTGAAGCCCCACAGAAGGCTCAGAGATTGTACCCAGATGCGGCTCCCGCTGGTGGGTCTTCAGGACCATTGCTGTGAGCATCCGGTCGGAGCACGTTCGAGCATCCAGTGTCCACCTCACAGCAAAAGCGACACTCCAAGGACGCTGAATACATAGGAAAAAAAATAACTAATGACCACGAGTGGCCTGTTCCCACTGACACACATTCAGTGAGGCCAAACGGGGGCAGGACCCCGCTGACCCCTTTGTGTCAGTCCAACACCAGCTCGTTTGGAGCCATAATATATTCTAGGAAAATGGATCTCTACTGGACCTTCTTGTTCGTACTTAATACTATTTTCTGCCTGGTTGAGTTTAAACGCAAGTCATAAAAACAAACAAACAAACAAATAAGTAAATAAGTAGATAGATAAATAAATAAAAATAAATGCAAGTTATGCCTGTGCTGAATCTAACAGGAGCACGGCGCAGTGGGGTACGACACCGTCTCCCTAGCACACCCCGAGGAGTGTGGGTCAACACGGGGAGGGGGCCATGAAAGCAGAGAACCTGAACCAGCCTGCTGGGACCCCCTGGTATCATGAGCAGCTCGGAAAGGACTCTAGGGATCCGTTAGAAAAATAGAGATTTTATCAGAACAAGGCTTACATTTTCTATTTTTTAAAACATGGTTAATGGTTTTTGAATGAGTAATCTTTTTTAAAAAAATTTATTTTTTATTGGTGTTCAACTTGCCAACATACAGAACAACACCCAGTGCTCATCCCATCAAGTGCCCCCCTCAGTGCCCATCACCCAGTCACCCCCACCCCCCGCCCTCCTCCCCTTCCCCCACCCCTAGTTTGTTTCCCAGAGTTAGGAGTCTCTCATGTTCTGTTTCCCTTTCTGATATTTCCCACTTATTTTTCCTCCTTTCCCCTTTATTCCCTTTCACTATTTTTTATATTGAATGAATAATCTTAATTTTTCCCCACTACTGATCGTGGTACATAAATAATTTAACCGGTGCCTCCTCATTTCTTAAGTCTATGTTTACGACGTATTTTCAGAAGTAATAAATAGACAAAGGCCTTAAAACATTTCTGGGGCAATTCATATGCGCATGCCTACTAGAGAACAGCAATTCTACGGGAAGCCAATTAAAACATAAGTATACTTTTTCCTTTTTTTTCCACCCCATTGGCCTGTCAAATTGACCAGGATTAAAAAAGGAAACTGAGTGTTGGTCAGGAAGGAAGTTTAAATCCTTATGGTTTTAGCGGAGCACGATTTAACAAGGGTTCATACCTTTCACGTCAGCAATCATCCTTTTAGAGACTTTTGCTAAGGACGAATCAGGGAATGTTGACAAAACCTTGTGAATCAGGGCGTCCTATCAGTATAATTCGTAAGAATAAAGAGTTAAAATCTTGAAATGTCCAACAGGTAGAGTTTGGTAAATCGATTGGAATAGCTCCGTTCAACAGACAGTCATGCAGCCGTTACAGTCAGATGTTTAGAAGTGTTAAAAGGCACGGAAAATGCACACATTCTAACTGTTAACTTAGAAAAAAAACTGCAGATATGATTTTGCTTATGCGGTAGGATCCTGCGGTTTCAAATTCCACACGATGCAGTTTAAAAGACTGGAAGACAATACAGACAAAATGTCAACAGATATTTCTGGGCTGTTCGAAAGTGGCTGATTTTATTTTATTTATTATTTATTGTTTATTGTTTATTATTTATTTATTTTTATTTTATTTTATTTTATTTTATTCTATTCTATTTTATTTTATTCTATTTTATTTTATTCTATTCTATTCTATTCTATTTTATTTTATTTTATTTTTTTTGAAAGTGGCTGATTTTAAATTGTCGTTATATACTTGCGTAGTTTGTAAAATTTTTCAGGGAACATATATACCTTGGTATTAAAAAGACAAAAAGGGGATGCCTGGGTGGTTCAGCGGTTTAGCGTCTGCCTCCAGCCCAGGGCGTGACCCCGGGGTCCTGGGATCGAGTCCCGCATCGGGCTCCCTGCATGGAGCCTGCTTCTCCCTCTGCCTCTCTCTCTCTCTGTGTCTCTCAGGAATAAATAATCCTTAAAAATAAATAAAAATAAAAAGACAAAAAGTGAAAAGGTGTTCTTATTTAAGAACAGTGCCTCCTTCAAGCAGAACGTAGCGTCTCTTTTCTCTCTGGCTTTCTCTCTCTTCACATTGACTTGGTTGGCATTCCAGTCACCGTGGCCTGGTTTGCGTTATTTTTATTGTGCTTATTTCTGTCTCCCTCTGTTTGGTCATGAGACCTTGAAGTTTCACATCCCCCACCACCTCTAGAAGCTTAAGTCTATCACCTGATACGTATTTGCACATCCCAATCCTTTGCCCGGTGCGCGTATGCGTGTAGAGCAGGGAAGGTACGCCTCGCGGTCAAGGTCTTCCCGTCGACAAACCACAGGAGGCATAATCCTATACCATAGATGTTCAGGGATGACTATAGCATTTCACACTGAATTCAGTCCTATATTTGTATCTCAATGCTTTGCCCTCAAAACTAACACACACGTAAGAATTCTTTTTTTTTTTTTTTTAAAGATTTATTTATTTATTCATGAGAGACCCAGAGAGAGAGGCAGAGACCCAGGCAGAGGGAGAAGCAGGCTCCATGCAGGGAGCCCCACGCGGGACTCGATCCCGGGACCCCGAGGTCACGCCCTGAGCCCAAAGCAGATGCTCAATCACTGAGCCACCTGGGTGCCCCAGGATTCATCTTTTTTTAAAAAAAATTATTTATTCATTTTCAAGAAAGAGAGTGTGATGGGAGGAAGGGCAGAGGGTGAGGAAGAGAGAGAGTCTCAAGCAGATTCCCCATGGAGCCCTGGACTGGGCTCGATCCCACGGCCCCGAGGTCAGGACCGGGACTGAAACAAAGGGTCGATTGTTGCTGAGGAGCCACTGAGGCCCCTGAAAATCCATCTTTTGATGACTAATAAGATGAGCTTGTCACTCTTGTCGCTCTGTGGCTTCCCCCCGACTTGTTCTTCAGGCTGTGCTCTGCTTGACATCCCAGTCAATGGAGACGTGGTCTCATGAATCAGACACACTCCACACAAAGAGTTGCCATGGGTTCCATAGAAATAAAAACCACAAACCAACTTTGTTTTTAATAATGTAGTATTTTTTTTTTTAAAGTAAGCTCTCCTGCCCAACATGGGGCTTGAACTCATGACCCTGAGATCAAAAGTCGCATGTTTTATCGACTGAGCCAGCCAGGCGGCCCACAGATGGAACTCTTTTTTTTTTTTTTTTAATTTTTTTAAATTTTTAAATTTTAAATTTTTAAAAATTTTTTAATTTTTTTAATTTTTTAATTTTTATGTTTTTTAAGTTTTTAATTTTTAAAATTTATTTATTTATTTATTTATTTATTTATTTATTTATTTATTTATTTTTGAGATGAAACTCTTTGATTTGGTGATCTGAAAACGTGAAACCTGAGACAAATATTAATAAACAATCCTTTTCTTAATTTTCAGAAAGGGAGAAACTGCTTGCATTATGCTGTGAAGAAGAGATTCACCTTCTTTGATTACCTACTCATCATCCTCTTGATGCCCGTTCTGCTTATTGGGTATTTCCTGATGGTGAGTGGCACCCCGGGTGCTCACGGGGTCGGGGTGCACGCCGGGGGCGCTGGGGGTTAATACTGTGACTCGTTGGGTTGCCTGGGCCGGTCAGAGGCAGAGAACCAGGGACCAAACAAGCTCTTGGTTCTTGTCCTAAACGTAGAAAGAAGAAAGGTAGCCGACCAGGTGAATCAGTAGTAAAATAAATAATCAGAAAATAAACTAATAAAAATAACTAGAAAAATAAATTAACCTTGATTAAGCATCCTCTGAAGAAAGCAGAAAATCCTGAATTTTAAGAAAAAATTCCCTTATCACCTCTTTTCTCCAGCACAGTCTTCCAGCGGGAAGTGTCATTACCCCCTTGGGTATTTAAATGTCATGAATACATAAATAAAATCTTTAGAAAATTAAAAAAAAAAGTCACAGAATTTGAGGAAGTCCAGTTAACTGCGATAACGCTGATTATGATGCTTGGGTTTATGGGAAGGAGAAAAATCACAAGTCACTGAGAAACACATGATCTGTTGATACTCCGGGGAAGTTCTTCAACAGTTAATTGCGTGTTCGGCCCGGCGTTGGCATGTGTGCGGTCTCCGGGCTGGCGGGGGCCCGGCCGTTCGCTTCCGAGACCATCACGGGGGTGATGAGCAAGGATCTGTTGACCCACAACCCTGCTCCCCAAGACGGTCGGATGTTTCAAAGCCGGAGGCCTTGGTTGAAATGCTGCTTGTGACCAATAACCGCCTCTGACCGTGCGTTTGTCAGGCGTATTCATGGGCCTGCGCTGCACGTCTGTGACGCGTGAGGCCTAAGCGCCAGGACAGGACGTTTTAGGGGAAGGACCCGAAAGGCCTACGTTGCCTCAGAGAAAGGAGGAGGAGAAAACCCGTGTAGAGGCTGCCGCAGGGGTGGGGCTGCAGGGCGGGAGTGGGGGGATGGCAGGGTGAGGGGGGAACTGGTGGGGCGTCGTGCGGGGCCAGCGGCTGGCCCACCTGTGCCCCCGAAGCAGCCGGGCGGGTGCCCGCACTGTCGCGTGCTGAGCCTCAGGGGACTGGGCCGGAAACGTGGGCTTTGAGGAGCCTCTTCATCTCCTTCCTTGTCCAGTCCCTCCCAACTGGCTGCCCCGGGCCCGCCGTGAGCCCGCGCTGCGCCGGGGAGGCCGACGGGGTAGCCCTCGGCCTGGTGGGAGCTAGAGCCTCGTGAGGAGCGGGTCCGTGGAGTGACCACGGACACGCACGTGGGATCACAGGGCCACAGGCAGAGCCGATGGGATGGGTGACGGGACAGCCCAGGAGGGAGGGCTCCCCGGCTCCAGGACGGGGAGCGCCATAGACGGGTCGGGATCACAGTAAGTCCCGTTGAGTAGACAAGTGAGGCACGAAGCCGAGACAGTGCCCGTCGAGGAACCCGCTCGGTACCCGCTGCTCGTCACAGGTGTCCAAGACCAAGCAGAACGAGGCCCTGGTGCGAATGCTGCTGGACGCCGGCGTCGACGTCAACGCCACCGACTGCGTAAGTCCCTGCGCTCGCTCATCCGGAAAAACACTCGAGTCGGTGTTTGCCCGCGTGGGGGCGTCTCCTGCAAAGCCGCTGGCCGCGTTTTTCTAGACACGTCTGCGTTTTCCTTTTCTTCCCTGGCACCCCATTTTCTCTCTGTGCTCCTGCTGCTAGGCAGGCGGCCTGGAAGCCGTTGGGGTGCTGCTGCTGCGCTCACGGGGATGAAGCCTCCATCGGCTCCGGGACGTTTTCATTTACGTCTTTATTTCTATTAAGATTCTGTGTATTTCTATCTGAGAGAGGAGCGAGTAAGTGAGAGGGAGCACGAGTCGGGGGGCGGGGAGGGGACAGTGGAGGGAAAGGGAGAAGCAGGGAGCCCGATGGGGCGTGACCCCAGGACCCTGGGGCCATGCCCGGAGCCTCACCCACTGAGCCCCCCAGCTGCCACCCTCGAGGACGTTTTTAAAGGAACCTCCGGCCTTTGGTGAGAAGTTAGGGGACATGCAGGCTCCGCTAAGGAACTTCCATCCTGGGACGTTAAGACACCGGGGGCCGAACGCGTCCGTGTTACCCGGCCTGTCCCTCCGTGCCGGTGGGCGTTGTGGCCACTCAAACCCACCCAACTCTCGGCTTTGCCAGCTGTGAGGTGAGGACACTGACGGGACCTGCATCGCAAGGCTGGCGGCGCCCGGCCCGCAGGGAGCGCCCGGAGGACCCGGGTGTCGGCGGGTCAGTGGGACCAGGACCAGGCCGGCCGGCAGCGTGAGGCCGGCGCCCAGCAGCAGCCTCTCACGTCCTCCTGGTTCTAGGCCCGAGACTCTGTCTCCACCTTCCGCCCCGACCCCATGCTCCTCGGCCTCCCGCCAACCATCGTAACTGCATCCAGTGTTTATTTCTATGAGCTTTTATTTGCTCATTTTCTATTTGGCTTCCCGGGTCTTTATCGGAAAAGTAGCCGGTTGAAGTTTGAGTAGACGAGAACCAATATTTTCCTTGCGGTTCCTAACTTATTTCCTGTTGTGTGCCTCTGCGTGTGTGCACGTGTGTTACCACTGTTCCGCGGTGCAGGAGATGTGCCCACCCCGTTTCTATTGCTCATTTACATCGTCTTAGTTTGGTTGTTGGTATCATGTGTTTACATGGAGGGAGCTCCGCGTGCGTGTGTGCATGTGGGTGTGTACGTGCATGTGTGCGTGCGTGTGCACATGCATGAGTGTGTTCATATGGGTGTGTGCATGTGTGTGCATGCATGAGTGTGTGCATTTAGGTGTGTGTGCATGTGGGTGTCTGTGCATGTGCGTATGTGTGTGTGCGTGTGCACATGCCTGAGTGTGTGTGAATATGTGAGAATAAGTTCATGAAATGCATGCTTTTTCTTCTATCTAAAATAGGACTTTTGAATGGATTTGGGCAGACGGCTCCTGTGCCCTGCCCTTTCCTCAGGCAGCCGTGCAGTGTATCACGTCAGCCGGTGGTAGCCCTTAGGTGGGGGCGCCCGGGGGGGGCTCAGGTCATGACCTCAGGGTCTGGGCTCCGGCGCAGGGGCAGTGGCATCCCGGCTCGCTCTCCCTCCCCTGCTCGCTTGCTCGCTCTCATGAATCAGTAAAACCCTCCAGAGAGGACGAGGTAGGAGACGTGCTGAGGCCTCTTCCTGGTCTCCCCGTTTAAATTCAGAAGGTCTGGAGCTTTGCCTGTGACCCCGATTTCTCTGGGACATCTTTCTGCGTCCCTGGGTCTGTGTCTGGCTGCGCATGTCATTCCCGTGTACACGCACACTCTCTCACACTCACAGTCACACTCCTTTCCCTTCCACCTCGAGGTGCCCCGTGCACGTGCCCTTCGGTAATTGGACCCTTTATTTCACGCGGGGAGGTTCCGAGCCGGGCTCCCTTGCGTGTCACCGCTTCATGGAGGGGAGTGCCCGGGCAGGACCCGCGGGGACCGGGGCGGGGGGGTATCTCTCGTGTGCCCGCTCACCAAGGCCACGGTCCTGTCATCTGTCGCCGCTGTTCTGAGCGAGTCCCAACAGAGCAGGTCCAGTGTTCCAGAACGCGGGCCTGGGGGCCTCCCTCCGGGCTGCGCCCCCGCGGACCTCCCGGACCTCCGCCGCCTGCTGCAGGCTGTGGGGACTTGGGTCGACACCCACAGAGGATGGGCCCGTGTGTGTCGGGGGCGGGGAGGTGGCGGCGCTGCGGACCAGGAGCGTCTGCTGGGTGTGCCCTGGGATGGGGCGTCCCGGCCGGAGGGCCACCTGCCGCGGTGGCGAGCGCTGAGCCCGTGTGTTGTAGGCCGGCTGCACCCCGCTGCACTACGCCTGCCAGATGAAGAACCAGACGCTCGTCCCCCTGCTGCTGGAGGCCCGGGCGGACCCCACCATCAAAAACAAGGTAAGAATCCCAGGGCCTGGGTCCCGGGGGTGACCCAGGGGTGGGCGCCTGCCCTGGGCTCAGGCCGTGACCCTGGGGTCCTGGGATCGAGTCCCGGGTTGAGCTCCCTGCAGGGAGCCTGCTTCTCCCTCTGCCTGGGTCTCTGCCTCTCTCTCCGGGTCTCTTTGAATAAATAAATAAAAGCCTAAAAAAAAAAGGAATCCGAGGCCACGGCCCGAGGGCCCTCCCAGCAGCGGCGGCTTCGTGTTGGGGTGAATCAACCGGCTCCCACGCTGACAGCGCAGCTCCCCGTCCTCGCCGAGGGGCTAGTCCCCGCTTGGGCCCGGCGCGGCTGCACGACCGACCGACCGTGACTTCTGTCTCCGCAGCGAGGCGAGAGCTGCCTGGAGGTGGCGCGCAGACTGCGCTTCCCGCAGATTGAGGCCATGCTAAGGAAGGGCTCCTAACCCTGGGGACGCCGGAGACCTGCGGGACTGGATCGCGTCCCCGGCTGCACCGGCTGCACCGCTGGGCGGCCGAGGACCTGGGCGCTTCCCGGCTTGGCAGGTGCCACGGTGATGCCGCTCCGGGGAGCTCCTGGCTGGTGGCCGCTGGGGACCCCGCAGCTCTCGGAGGGTCCGCTTCGGTCTCAGACTCAGGGTGTCCCGAGGAGGGAGGTGGCGGCTGCCTGGGTCGCTCCGATGAGCCGCCCTCCTGGAGGCTGCGCTTCCCCGTGGCGCCTGGGGACCGGCTCCTCAGTCCTGCTGCAGGAGCGAGAGGGGGAGCGAGACTGTCGGGCGGGGACGGGACGGGAAGGGAAGGGACGGGCGGGACGGGACGGGGCGCTTCCTCTGTGAACCTTCACCGGCCACGCGCTCCAATAAAAGCCCGTGTCGTCCCGCTGGGAGTCTGCACGGAGGGGACGCGGCGCTGCCGCTCGGGGCTCGGGGCCTCCCCTCTTCCCCCCGGGAGCCGACAGGCCCTCTTGTCTTTGACTTTCATTTATTTGGGAGATGACGGGGGCGCAGCCAGGGGGCAGCGGGGCCAAGGAGGAGCCGGAGCCCACGTGGGACTCGTTCCGGGGCCGCGGGTCGCAGGCTGAGCCCAGGCACCCTGCTCGAGGGCCTCGAGCTCTGGGGCCACACGCCAAGGCCCCCCGACTTCAGGGGCTCCCGCAGCCGGACCCCTCCACCCTGCTGGTTCCTCTGTGCGAGGCCGCTCTGCAGGCTGCGCTGTTCACGGGTAAAATCCAGAATATTTTATCCTCCCTCCTCCCTCCCTCTCCCCTCCCTCCCTTCTCCCTCCTCCTTCCTCCCTCCTCCCCTAAAGCAGCCCAGCACCCCGAGGTAGGCTCCTGTCTCTGTGACAACCAGGTGGAAATGCGTAGCGTATTCTGTCACGGTTCCAGCAATCCAGAGACTCAGGCCCTCCGTCTCCGTCCCAATCACTTATTCACTTGACCGTTTCAAAATTCTGGCTTGTGGGGGAGAAACCTGGAGAAACCTGCAGGCTGCAGGTGCACCCGGGGCCGTGGGGCGCCCTGGCTACCGCCTCCCGCCAGGCGAGACCCGCCCTCCCCGACGGGCCTTACGCAAGGACCCATGAAGTTCATCCAATGAGTATTTTAATTAGCTGAAAAAATTGCAAATGCCAGTTTTAGAGCCAAGGGCAGGAAGTCCTCCGCCCGCGCCGGTCCGCCCCGCTTCCCCCAGGTCTGGGGGCCCCGCGAGTCCCGCCTGCGGCCCCCGCCCTGCGGCCTCCTAGGACTTGCCGGCTTCCGCCTCGTGGCCGACCGCGCACGTGCCCGGGGACAGGCTGGCGTCGTCCCGCCTCATCAGGTGTATGATCTCGCTGTACAGACGCCGGGGCGCGTCCAAGCCCCAGATGAAATCCACATGTGCCCATTCGGGAATGTTCTTATGGTAGATGAGATTGGTCACCTCGGAGAGCAGGGCCTTCACGTCCTCTGGGTTGGAAAGCCAGTCCTGGCCCCCCGTCCACATGGCGGTGGGGACCGTCATGTCCCTGACTTTGTACCTCACGGGCGTCGGCTGGAAGAAAGGGATCGTTGTAGCTGGCCTTTCTGACGGTCACCCTCGGGGTTCCAAGCCCAACAACTAATATTCCAAGTAAACAGTAAAAATACGGCCTGGGCGACGGGGATGGGTCCCGGGCACGCGGGCGGGGGGGGTGGGGGTGGGGAGGGTGGCCCCCGGGTGTGCTCAGCCCCTCCGTGCGGGTCCCGCTCGCCCCGGGTGCCTCGCCTGCGACGGGGGGACCCCAGCCATGAGGAAGTGAGGGACAAAGCTTGGGGTCAGGGGTCCCCTCCACCTTAAGCATGAATTTCCCTTCGTCCCCCATGAACAAACGCGCACCCCGAGAGGGACACTTCACAAACTTCACGAGGCCCAAGGGACAGAGGTTCTCGGGACACAGGCCAGAGGCTGGAGCCCCGAGGGGGCCGCGGGGTCTCCGCACAGACTCTGCGGGAGAAGGGAAGGCCCCCGGGGCAGCCCCCGCTCCAAACCCCTCATCTAGCACCCCGGAACCCAGTGGTTTCAGGGGAGGGGAGGTCCACACCTGGGGGGCTTTGGAGGGCCTGGGAGAGGCCTGGGGGGGGTAACGGGAGGCCCAGGGGCCCTGGGCGAGGGCCTGGGGGGGACATGGGGGCATCTGAGGGGTCTGGGAGGGCCTGGGAGGAGGGCCTGGGGAGGTCTGCAGGGTCTGTGGGTGGCCTGGAGGGGTCTGGGGGACCTGGGGGACCTGGAGGGGACATGGGGTTGCCTGAGGGGTCTGGGAGGGCCTGGGAGAGGCCTGGAGAGGCCTGGGGATCTTGGAGAGCCTGGGGGAACATGAGGGCGGCCTGGGGGGGGCCTGGAAGGGCCTAGGGGTCATGGGGGGGACATGGAGGAGACATGGGGAGCCCGGGGGCCTGGAGGGGGCCGAGTGGGCCCCAGGGGTTCCAGGTGGGTCAGGGGGGCCTGTGAGGGCCTGGGGGGTCCTGGGGGGGCCTTGCACTTCCCGCCACCCGCCCTCCGCTCCCCTGCCAGCTGCCCGGCCCGACTTGCAGGCCTTCGTGCGGATCGTGCACCCAGCGGCCCAGACGTGCCTGAGCTCCGGGGCCGTGTGGCCGGGGCTGCGCCCAAGGGGACGCGGTGAGGAGCTCCGATGAGAGCCGGCGGCCCGCGGCCTGAGGGAGACCTGGCTCGGCTGGGACCAGCGGTGCCCCCGCTCCCCTTGGGGCCCACCTGCAGACGCCTGGAGCGTGCTGGGCCTGACGGCCGCCCCCCGACCTTCCCCGGGGCCTACGTTGCCCGAGCTGCTTGCTCCAGCAGCTGACACACGGACGCTGGTGGTTTAAGACCGTCCTGGGGCTGCATCGCTTCCTCCAAAGACACGTTTTAGGGACCAGCCAACAAGGACCTGATGCCAGGGAGTGGATGCCCGCGCCAAGCCTCCTGGTCCGGGCGCTGCCCGTGGGGACCCGGGTGACGCAGGCGGCAGAGGATCCAGCTGATCTGGGCGCGTCTGCCCCGTGTTCTGGGCTTTGTGGCCTAGGCTGCCGTGGGGAGGGGACGTCCCGCAGCCACACTCTCAGGAGCTGGCCCCTGGCCACCTACTGGGCTCCCTCCGGCTTTAGGGCCGTGTGGTGGGCACCTGTTTGCAGCCTCACACGAGTTAACAACGACCTCCAGTCGGGACCTTCTGCTCAGAGGAGTACGATGCCCGTTTCTGAGTCCCCGCAGCTGTTCATTTGATTCCAGAGCATCGACTGGGCATTTTCTTAGATGATGTAATGACTTTTCGTATTTTTCACTCGCAAATTACAGATGCATTAAAAGTGTGATTGGCAGAACTTTTAAGGATCGTCTAGTCCAATAATAATAATAATAATAATAATCTTTAAATAATTTGAATAAATAAATATTTGCATAAAATAAATTAAGTAATTTTGAGTAAATTATTATTATTATCAGTATTATTATTATTATTTAAAATAAGCTCCACATCCAGCAGGAGCCCAATGTGGGGCTTGAACTCATGACCCTGCGATCAAGACCTGAGCTGAGATCAAGAGTTGGACGCCCAACTGACTGAGCCACCCAGGCGCCCGTAACCCAATGATTTTTAAGGATAAAGACCTGGGGGACAGTGGAATGGTAGCAGCCTGTCCATGACCCCACAGCGGTAGTGCCTCACCCCTGCCGTCTCCCCTGGATCCCTCCAGCCACCACACAGGCCATGCTCTTCCCTTCCCTTCGCCGCCGGGTCTTTCTCCCTAGAACCCACCTCCCCCACCTGGAGCGTCGTCCTCTCCGTCCTGAAAGCAGGAAGCCTCTTGGCCGAGCTGCGAACTTCTCTAGTTTCAAATGCAATCAAGCCCGAACTCGTATTTTATTTCCTCCTCTACAAAAACCTGTCACTACAACGTCCCCCTCATTCACCTCAAAACGATGCGTTGACTTTCTTACCTGATTGCCTTTCTCCAGATTTTTGGTTTCGCTCCCCCAGTCAAATGCCCGGAGCTCCCCAGAATTCACCGCCTGAAAGGAAAGCACATGGACGGGACCTTCGAATGCACCACCGGGTAGGGGGTCGTGAGCCGAAGCGGAGGGCAGAGCTGAGCCGCTCTTCCGCTCGCTGTTAGGACAAACCTCAAGAAGCTAAGGCAAGAGGCGGGCCCCTGGGGCACAAGAAGGTCCCAGAGAAGCCCCGGCCACCAGGTCCCGGGGCCCCGCCGACCCCCGCGGGCTGCGAGGAGCGGCCCCCGAGCTGCGCCAGGGGCTGACGCTGGGAGGAAACCCAACCCAAGTCAGAACTCTTCGCCCTTTTGAACATAGGTCTCCGTCCTGTCCGCACTCCTTACACATGCACGCACACTCACACGGCCTTGGGGGGACTCCGGGCTCTGAGTCCCCAGAGAAACAGGACCGGTGTTCGTGATGTTTAAGTTCAGTGTTGTTAAACCTCTCTGCTTGAACTGGGGGCCTTCCCGGCTTTTTTCAACAAAGCTGTGGTTGTAGCAGGTGAGCATCTGAGGTCAACCGTGCTCGAGCTCCGTCTTTACGTGTCTTATTTCCACAGCAAATCGGTCACTCCCCCGTGTCGCCTACAGTGAGCAGGATCGGGGCAGTGCTCCTGCGCGCGCGAGAGCATCATCAGCACCCACTGCCCCTGAGTGGATTCCACGGGGTCCGGGATCTGCCCCACTGGCCCCAGAGACGGTTGTGGGACTGACGATGGGACCCTCGCCACTGGGGCCTGCAGCCAAAGGGCTCCCATGAGTTAGATCCTGCCTTTGCTGGAGGAACCGCAAAAAGAGTGAAAACGCACTCTCCTGCCCCACGCGTGAGGTGGCTCGAGGCAGACAGAGGTCTCCCTGGACCATCTGAAGTCACTCACTCAAGGTCCCCCAAGGATTCCTGGGGCCAGCCCTTCCCCCCATCTCCTGAGAAGGTTCCGTGTTCTAGATCGAATTCACGGTCGAGACAGCATTGACGAGATCCCGTTCCGTCTTGGAATAATTGTGAAGTAACACCAGGGACATCCTTTGCTCCAGACAAAATGCACAAAGACCCTCGGAGAGACGACAAGGTGGGCATTCCTACCTGGCTCCAGTGTAGGATATTTTGCACAGATGTTCCAGCAAGAGTGTGAGCGACGTACACATTTGCTCGGCTCTGTAACAAAACACGAGTGGGTGGTGGGGGTCCGAGAGCTCACAAGACGTGCGCTGACACCTCCGGGGCGTCAGGCTAAGAAACGGAAACATCATTAAGTGACTCCTAACTCTGGGAAAGGAACTAGGGGTGGTGGAAGGGGAGGTGGGCGGGGGGTGGGGGTGACTGGGTGGCGGGCACTGAGGGGGGCACTTGGCGGGATGAGCACTGGGTGTTATTCTGTATGTTGGCAAATTGAACACCAATAAAAAATAAATTATTATTAAAAAGAAGTGATCGCAAGGATTCACCAAACCGTACTACACACATGTGCACGGATAAGAGACGCCACTGAATGTGCTCCTGGGCATCTCTGTTGTCATCTGAGAAGAGATTCTCTTTAGGCAAACTTTACTAGGGACAGAGGTTGAGCGTCTGCCGTCAGCCCAGGTGTGACTTCGGGGTCCTGGGATCGAGTCCCCACGTCAGGCTCCCCGCAGGGAGCCTGCGTCTCCCTCTGCCTGTGTCCCTGCCTCTCTCTCTGGGCCTCTCATGAATAAATAAATAAAATCTTAAAAAAAAAAGTTTGCTAGAATAATTAAGATGAAGGCTCTAGAACTGGGTCTGTATTCACGGCACTCGCCCACCCTCGGGACGTGAGACCGGTCACTCCTCGCTTGGCTTTGGAAAACGAAACCTTTACTAGGCTCCCGCTTACCATGTTCATGTTGTTGGTGTTAAATCCTCCCATAAGCAGCAAGACGTTGCTACAGATCTGATCGATAATCATCTGGCCACACAGGTAAATAGCAAACTGTCTGAAGAATCTGGTCTGGTACAGAAATTCTTTCTTACCAAACAGTCCCTGTAAAAACATGACGCGGAAGAGTAGTCATGACATCATGGCCAGGAAGACGTGAATCCAATTTAGTCTAATATTCTTCAGTTGACGACGGAGTTCCATCCCCTGTAAACCCGTCATGAGTTGGAAATATCATGAAGTCGAAACCGGGGACTGCGGAGGCTGCCCAGCATCACGGGAGAGGTCCGGCCCCAATATCTCTGGCCCAGGAGAAGATCAACATTCAAAATTTCAAGTATGGTTTCTACTGGATGCGTATCGTTTTTGCACCATCATAAACCCCAAAATCATTAGGTTGAGCTACTCTAAGCTCCAAAATCATTAAGTTGAGCTACTCTAAGCCCCAAAATCATTAGGTTGAGCTACTCTAAGCCCCAAAATCATTAGGTTGAGCTACTCTAAGCCCCAAAATCATTAGGTTGAGCTACTCTAAGCCCCAAAATCATTAGGTTGAGCTACTCTAAGCCCCAAAATCATTAGGTTGAGCTACTCTAAGCCCCAAAATCATTAGGTTGAGCTACTCTAAGCCCCAAAATCATTAAGTTGATCTACTCTAAGCCCCAAAATCATTAGGTTGAGCTACTCTAAGCCCCAAAATCATTAGGTTGAGCTACTCTAAGCCCCAAAATCATTAGGTTGAGCTACTCTAAGCCCCAAAATCATTAGGTTGAGCTACTCTAAGCCCCAAAATCATTAGGTTGAGCTACTCTAAGCCCCAAAATCATTAGGTTGAGCTACTCTAAGCCCCAAAATCATTAGGTTGAGCTACTCTAAGCCCCAAAATCATTAAGTTGATCTACTCTAAGCCCCAAAATCATTAAGTTGAGCTACTCTAAGCCCCAAAATCATTAGGTTGAGCTACTCTAAGCCCCAAAATCATTAGGTTGAGCTACTCTAAGCCCCAAAATCATTAGGTTGAGCTACTCTAAGCCCCAAAATCATTAGGTTGAGCTACTCTAAGCCCCAAAATCATTAAGTTGAGCTACTCTAAGCCCCAAAATCATTAAGTTGATCTACTCTAAGCCCCAAAATCATTAAGTTGAGCTACTCTAAGTCTTAGCAAATAGGGTTGGAGGACTCGTCTACGCAGACAAGGAATTATCCGAGGAGTCACATACCTTGATCATCATATCCGGGAGCAGCAAAAACTTGGTGCCAGGGCTTTTCGCATATTTAACAGTGGCTATGGGCGCTAACGCAAAATACATTTTGACTTTCTGAGCCAGTTCTGGCATGGTGGAGAAAGCAATAAAGCCTACGAGAGGAGAGACAGGTCAGTGTGGATATCGCAGAGCCGAGAACCCGTAAAACGCTGATTTTACTTTTACCAAGTTATTTCAGTAACGACGCGTGCTCCTGATTTAGGTGTCCTAGGAACGTGTAAGCCCCAACACCTCGGCGCTCCCTACGGCGCCTGGCACGTACCCTCCAGCTAGTAGGTTCTGCTTGCATTACGGGGTCGAGCTATTGGGGCCAACGGTGCAGACTGTACGTAGACGCACACGGAGAAGCAACTGCGCCCTGGACACTCCTCAGGGGACTGTCACAGCTCTCACCTCATCGAAGTCCCAAACTCTCGTGAGGTGTTTTTGACAAATCTCTACCCCGCAGTGAAGGAAAGGGAGGAGAGCCCAGCCGCCTTGCTGGTCGGCGACAAGCACGTTCTGAGACGCAGGGGGTGTGGGGCTGGTAGGATGGTCTCCCTGATGCCCACCTTTCCCGGAACCCCACCTGTGATATGATCCCATAGACAAGTCATCTACGAAACTGGGCCCCAACGCTTATCTTTGTGCTAGACCAGGTCTAGGACCCTGGCTAAATCGGGCTGGCCTCTGGGCCCGTGAGAGTCTCTGAGCTACCGCTGCCCAAGGACCATCTCCACGGAGCCCTGGGGCAGGGCGGGGGGCGGGGAAAGGCCATCGCTTGAGGCCGGCCATGGTCGCCGTCTCTGAAGGGCTCTACGTCCGTCCGTGCATCTCCGTCTAGGCTGACGTTTGCAGCCCGAGCGGGAGGGGAACCTGGAGCGAGGGAGGGGAACCTGGAGACGGAAACTTGGGTCACGTGACTTCCTCCGGTTGCGGGAGGAGAGGGGGTGTTTGTGTCTCCACTCTCCCCTCCGTGTGGTCAGGTTGGCAGCCACACGCAGGTGTGCCGTCGGGAGGATGGGCCGGGGCTCCGTCAGACCATATTCCCGCTGGCCTGCGACCCTATTAGAGCTGCCCTCGGATGTCAGCTTTGAGGACTCGAGCGAACCTCTCCCAGCAAAGCGCGTTCAAGTCCTGCCGGGAAGCGGCCGCGTGGCCGACGGCCAGAGGGATCCTGGAGCTTTTGCCCCCTTCCCCATCTCGAAGCAGCCTTTGGCTCCGTCATTGCACCTTTGTCTCGATGTCAAGCTGGACAGTGTGAGTGTAGAGAAAAGACAGTCCCACCGGCCCCCAGACCTCGGGGCAGCCCAGGCCTTAGTACCCGTTTTCCTGGAAGTGCGTGGTGAGGCGGGAGGCCACCAGAGCCGGCTCAGGGTGTGGAAAACCCCGGAGAGGAAATGGGAAAGTCGGAGAGCACTGGGGGCGGGGGGACAGGCGGGGGGACGGGGTAGCTGGGCCACGGACAGGAGGGAGGGCGCACCGGGGGTTCGGCTCACCGCCCTCTACCTCGGGCACCAGTAATACATTATATGGGGATTAGTTGACTTTAAATTAAAAAATATATTTTAAATAAGGAAGTAAACCAGCGCACTGATCGGCTGCCCTGAGTTCCAGGGGGCGCGTGCCCGCCTGGCTTCCCGGAATCCCATACCCGGGACTCCCCCGCTGGGTTGGCTTGAGGCCCGTGGAGCGCACCGGGCCGCTCTGCTCCTGCCTTGTCCACGGGTGCTTACCCCCCCCCCCCCCGCCCCAGCCGTCGCCTCCAGCATCCCGGCCCTTCCCGCATCCCCCACTTCCAGTCCTCAGGGCCAGCGGGCCGGGCAGGGCCGGGGCCAAGGGAAGGTGGGCGCCAGGCCCCAGGCCCCGCCGTCGCCCCCGCCCGCACCCCTGACCCTGCACCTGCCCCCCGGGAACCTACCCATGGTGGTGCCCTGTGAATAGCCGACATAATAGATCTTTTCCTGGCCGCTTTTCTGCAAAATAAAGTTTATGACTGCAGGAAGATCAAACCTAGCCATCTCATCATAACTACAAGGGGAAAAGACAAAGTCACGTGAAAAATTAGAGTCAGAAACAACGAAAGCAGCTCCCCCCGGGGGTTACAAACAGGCCCTGAGTGTGCCCCACTGGCTTGCGGCTGTGCCCCCGGGGCCCTCACACGCGACACACGGCGCCGCTGGGCCCGTGCACCCTTTGCACTCTCTGCACACGGCGGTTTTCTGCAGACGGTGTCACGTGACCCGCCGCCCCGGGGGTGCCCTACTGAGCCCCAGCGGAACCCCACCTGGCCCTGCAGATCATCCCACGGGAAGGGCCTGACATGCCTCGGGGGCCTCCCTGTGCGGCTGTGGATAAGGAGCGGGTTAAATGCCAAAAGGTCATTAAAACCCTTTTGTAGACCGACCGTGACATACGGATCAGCCGCATTAAGTCCCTGGGGCCGAACGGTTTCCCTGATGTCTCTAAGGTTGCCTGACGGCGGCTCTTTCTGGGGGTAACAGTCCGCTCAGTACCCGAGGGGAGTTAGTCCCGGGTCCATACCTTGTCTCGAGCCCTGACCCCAACCACCACTGTCGTCCTATTAGCCAGACCCCTTCTTCCGTTGGAGAAACCCAGTCCTCCCCCAAAGAGTCGCTCACTAACTAAAGCAATCGGGGAGATCCCGGTGGGGTGTTGGCGACCCGACCGAAGTGAATCATCTGAGTGCGAGAGGCCAGATTCGACCCCGCGTCCGCCTCCACTCTCAGGACCGTGCTGTACCTGAAAGCCCAGAACTCATCTTGGTCTATGGAGAGGGTCTTGTGCTTCCGGGACCAGGTGTTGCCCCTGCTGTTCCCCAGCCACACGTCAAAACCGGCGTCGGCCAGGATGAAGCCCAGGCTGTTGTTGGGCAGGTTGGAGATCCAGTTGCTGGCGTCCCCCAGCAGGCCGTGCTGCAGCAACACCACCGGCCGGGGCCCTGCGTGCAAGAGACTTCAGCTGGGAGGCGTGGCCTCCATCTTCCTGGCCCCCCTCCAGCCTGCAAGCTCTGGGGCCCAACACGCCCGTGTTTGCCTGTGGATTGAGCGGCTTGCTGTATCGACTGTGTTAGTTGCTCGCTTGACCTGTCTGTGTCTTGATTTCCTCAACAGAAAAAACAGGATTTTCATTAGGATTAAGTAAAACAGTGCGCAGGGAGCAGAGGTGACGGTGCCCAGGACGCGCCGTGTCCCAGCCATCAGGGCGCTCACGTAACCATGAATATAATATGTTGCACGATGGTCAACGTACGCGTGGTTGTGTTAGAGGACAAAGGTGCCCGTGCGTGTGTGTGTGTCTATGCCGAGCGTGTGATGGTTTAACGACGACCCTTCATGTCAAAAAGAGTGACAAGGCAGCTGGGAGGAGCCCCCACACTCCAAGTATGAGAAAATTTGAGGCTCAGAATAAATACTGGTAACGATAAATCACCCCCGCCGCCGCCCCGTGAGCATTAAGAGCGCCCGGGTCGAAGGGCGGCAACCATGGGGCGGGCCGCAGCGGGCTTCACGACGCCACGCGGCGAGGGCCCGGCTACGCCTCTGCGGTGTCCCCACCCCGCGGCCTGGGGAACCTGGGACGTACCCCCCCCGCCCCCGCCCCCTGCCACCGGCCTCCTTCCCAGCATCCAGGTGGAAAGCGCCAGGAAGTCAGGCACACAGGGGGCGCGGGACGGGCACATGCGCGGCTCGGCGCTCATGACCCAATTCCCTACTCCCGGGGACGTGCCGCGAGGACACAGGAGAACGGCCTTCTCTCTAAGGGGGTGCACAGGCGGGGTCCCCAGAGCTTCCCCCCCGGAGGCCCCTGCAAGCTGCAGAAGCAACACCCGCCTCCAGAGGGGACTGTCCTTCCCCAACCGGACCCAACCCAGGGACGGTCCCCCCAGCTCCCAAACCCCGAAACCGGGGTGACCAGTTGGGGGAGGTTAGCAGGATGTGAGCGGAGAAGCTCCGCCTGGGAACGGGGCTGCGGGGGCCCTAGCCGGGGCGCCGCTCGGTGCCCCCGGGAGCTGTGCTTGCTCACCTCCCGGCAGCTGGAGCTCAGCGAACGTTCCCTCTGCAGCTGCAGGCTCCCGTGTGCTTGTGCAGGACCCACTCACTCACCCACCCCACGCACACGTACGGGCGCCTGCGTGTGCTCGGCACGCTTTTAGGTGCTGGCTGTACGGCCTTCCACGAAATAGAGAAGATCCCGGCTCCCGGGGCGGTTACCTTCTGATCGGGGGAGACAGCCAATGAGCCAGCACACGTGTGTCCTAGCGGGTGGCACGTGCTCGGGGAAGGAACGAGGACACGGGGCCAGACCCCACCTGGGGGCACGGTGCTGCCATTTTCAAAGGGGTGCTCAGGGAAAGCGCGATGGAGAGCACCCGCACGAGGCCCAGGCCAGGGTGCAGGACCCCATGGCGAGAACCGTGCATCCGAATGCACTGAGGTTGGCTCATGCTCCACATGCAGGACACCAAGGGCAGCTGGGCAGCTGGTATTTAAAAAATCCGGTTTTCGGGACACCTGATGGCTCCGTGGTGGAGCGTCTGCCTTCGGCTCAGGGCGTGACCCCGGGGTCCCGGGATCGAGTCCCACGTCGGGCTCCCTCTGCTTCTCCCTCTGCCTGTGTCTCTGCCTTTCTCTCTCTCTCTCTCTGTCTCTTGTGAATAGATACATAATTTTTTTTTTTAAAGTCGGTTTTCAAAAAAGCTGCAAACGGGCAAATTGGAATACAACAGAACCCTGCAGCTTGTTGGCCCCGAAGACCACAGCATCCGCCCGACCAGCGCCGGTCCCAGTTAAGAACTGGGTCAGGGTGGCGGGCAGGTCTCTGCAGGTTTCACAACCTTCCAGCAAAGTGCCGGCCTGGGCTCCCGGACAGGTTGCCCAAGCTCCGTGAGCGGCAGTTTCTCCAGGTTATTGTGAAAGTTAAATGAGACGGATGCGGATAGAGCCCGCGGCACCGTAGCTGGCGTCCAGAGGGCCCTACGGGTGTCCTCATGACACGGCGCAGCTGCTGCCGTCCACGCAGACCCACAGCACCCAAAGGCACAGAGCACACGCTCACTGGTGACGACCATGAATTTTTTTAAGCCGGCAATAGCTGAAAACCCCATAAACCGAAAAAATGGGATTCTATGAATTGAAGGAATGTATCAAAAATAAAAAATGCACACCTACTGCTTGATTCTTAAAACACTCCAGTGAAGCGCTGGGCAAGGCCTCAAATACTTAAAGGGCTATTTGGCTGGGGCTACGGGGTACGCAGGGTGTTGGCTGGGGCTACGGGATATGCGGGGTGTTGGCTGGGGCTACGGGGTACGCGGGGTATTTGGCTGGGGCTACGGGGTACGCGGGGTGTTGATGGGGCTACGGGGTACGCGGGGTATTTGGCTGGGGCTACGGGGTACGCGGGGTGTTGGCTGGGGCTACGGGGTACGCAGGGTGTTGATGGGGCTACGGGGTATGCGGGGTGTTGGCTGGGGCTACGGGGTACGCGGGGTGTTGGCTGGGGCTACAGGGTACGCGGGGTGTTGGCTGGGGCTACGGGGTACGTAGGGTGTTGATGGGGCTACGGGGTACGCGGGGTGTTGGCTGGGCTACGGGGTATGCGGGGTATTTGGCTGGGGCTACGGGGTCTGCGGGGTGGGCCCGGGCGCCGCGCTGGAGCTCTCCTTCTTCGTTAGCAGGGATCAGCGTGGTCTGTTCAAGAGACCGTCCCTGGTCGTTCCAGATTATCCACATGAGAGGGGTTTGGGGAATGGGTTAAGGCCTAGAAGGCATCAGGAAATGGACCTTTCCTGAAGGTCTTTTTTTTTTTTTTTTTTTAAGCAAACCCTATGTTTCTTTGAGATCATTGAGGATATTGGGGCCCACCGGGGCGGTGATGATGGGGTGGAGGAGGGAGCGAAGCTGCCTTCCGGCCCAAGCAACGGGCCGCAGTCTGTCACAAGAACCCAGACCCCGTGCGCACACTCAGGTCATGAGGGGATCCTCACTACCGACCGGTGGGCACGTGGGGTGCCCGGGGTGAACCGTACCTGCGTCCCTAGGTTGCGCCAGGCCTTGAGGAATTCGGTTAACAGAAAGGATGTACCCGTCTTCCGTGACGACTTCATACTCCTCGCAGGGATAGCCTTGGTGTCGGATGATCTCACTCTGAGGGAAAAGCAGCGTCTTTTGAATTCAGGGCTGTGTGGCCGCGCGCTCCATGACCCAAAAGCTGCAAACTGGGACGCCCGGGGGGCTCCGCGGTGGAGCGTCTGCCGTCGGCCCAGGGTGTGACCCCGGGGTCCCGGGATCGAGTCCCGCGTCGGGTCCCCGCAGGGAGCCTGCTTCTCCCTCTGCCTGGGTCTCTGCCTCTTTCTCTCTCTCTGGGTCTCATGAATAAACAAATAAAATGTAAAAATGTAATGTGGAGACCGGGCTAGAGCAACGGTTCCCTAAGTGTGGGCCCTGGACCGGGAGGGTCAGCGTCCCTCGGGCGCCTGTTGGCTTCCACGCCAGCCTCGAGCTGGGGACTCTGAGGACGGGACCCAGCACTTGCATTTCCACGGGCTCCTTTGGAAAGTCCGATTCGCTGTAATGTTCCAGAACCGGTCGGCCCGAGCGCGGGTGCCGGAGCGGGGGTGCGTGCCGGGATTCCCCGGGGACACGTACACGTAGAGGGTCCCAGCTCGGTTCGGGGCGAGGGCCCGGGTCGTTGTGACGCAGCCAGTGGGGCATCCTGCCCAGGACAGCTTATGAGAAACTGTAGGTCATGCGTTCCCTACAGCTCTTTTCTCCCTCGGGTCTGTGGCTCTTAAGGGAACAGAAAGGCCCCCGAGGTCCCCCAGCTCGAATTCTAATCCTGGTTCTAAGGCTATTACGCAAACCAGTTGGGCAACCTTGAGACAATTAGCAAACCTGTCCCCATTCCTCAGCCTAGTCACCTGCACGTTAGGGGTTCTCGCAAGGAACGTGGAGAGATGATGCACGGTAACACCCACCGGGTCCCCCGGCACACAGTAGGTCGTCAGGGAGCATTGGGACGACTGTAATTAAGAACCCCCCGCACGCTCTTGGGTAAGTCCTATAGGTTTGCAGACTTCAGCTGGAGAAGCCTTTTTTTTTTTTTTTTAGAGCCGCTTTCCTGAATCCCTGACTCGGTTCCCCCTCTAAAGCCCCGAGAGCACCCTGCGAGGCACACCCAGGGCGAGGTTCGGGGAGACCGGCTAGACAGATTGCCTCTGTGCAATAAGGCAGAGGAATGTGTGTGGGATCCGCGGGCCGGCAGCCTCCCCTCCCCCGGGAGGGCTGCGATTATGGGCTACGTGCTCGGGCAGGCCCGGGCTGAAGTTGTGGCTCCGCCGCCTGCCGGGCTGCGGCCTCCCTTAGGTTGCTTATACCCCTGGATCCCCAAAATGGGGACCACCCTACGTACTGACGGGGCCGAGCCTCGACAGCTCTCAGTCTCGGTGTCTCCTAGGGGGCGAGTCACATGATAGGGTGGGCGACCCTAAACTCAGCTCAAGAACTTGAGAGTAAGCCAGAAAGTCGGGGCGAGCGAGAAGGTTAGCGCATCGTCCGTGAGTCGTGCTCACGCGAGGCTCCAGGTCCCCCCGTTGCCAGTCTACGGGGTACCCGGTCCGGGAGGCGGAACGAAACCCCGGTTAGAATGGCACAGGACGCTCCTAGAAGCAGGTGTCCTGGCGGGAAGAAGGGCGAGATGAGAGCAGGCAGAAAAGGAACAAAAATCCCCAAGGAAGTGGAAATGCCAGAGCTGGGTGTGGCCCAAGATGGGATTTCTCTGCTCCTGGAATGAACCTAAGAAGCCAAGAAAAAGTTCGATCGCGCTCTGCTCGGGGCAAAGGGATGAGGTCACTCACCCGGGTTCACTGACTCTGTTCAAGGACAACAAAGGCTGGCCCGTCCCCAGGTTAGCGCATCACCGACCGGCGAGCGAAAACCGCCACCGCGTCGCAGGGACGGGATACTAATGCACTAAAGCAGATGATGCCCGGGTGCAAGAGTGGGCACGCGAACCACTTCGTTTCCCTCCAGACACGGAAAAAAAAAAAAAAAAAAAAAACCCAACTTACGATATTCATGAACGCCTCCGGATCCACAGCTTTGGTCGGCAGACGTCCCGAATTCACGTTCCTCTGGAACAGATACGCCACCAGGATCAGAAGCCACATCCCCGTCCTGGGTGAGGCGGTCCACACTCTCGACAGGATCTTCGGCATGATCCGACGTCTGCATGGATTCTGTGCCTGGCAGCGTAACGGCTGATCCCGATGCCGGAAGGATCTGCAGCTTTGAAACCCGTGTCCCCTGTGTTCCACCTACGGTTCCTGCCCCCGAATTCAGAGGCAAATTCAGTGGAAACATGGCCCAGGATGTCCCAATGCCATCGGGCCCCTCCCACCACTCACATCACCCGTCGTCACCAGCCCTCGCCTTGCAGGTGTGTGGGACTTGATGCCACCCGCAGTCACGTGCAGAGGACGCAGCCCATAAAACCCTGTTCCTCATCATCAGGAAATGGGAACCATAGGGAAGATCTTTTTTTTTTTTTTTTTTGTGGGGGGGGGAGATCATTTTTATTTTTATTTTTTTTCCTTCGTTTTTATCTTTCTTGGAAGGATGGAAAGATACGGCGTCGGCAGAGAACGTTCCAGGCTTCTACGGCCGCGTCCCGAGGCTTCGATGACCAGTCGTTTCACTGCAGACCAACGTAGCCATGAGTGGTTTTGTTGGACGAGTCAAAAAATAAGGACATTCCCTCTTCCTGGCGATGGGTGAGATCCCCGATCGGGAGCAAATGACTCTTCCACGGGTGGGCCGCGTGCACGCGGCTCAGCCAGGCACACGCAGGAGGCTTTATTCTGGGTCATGAGCGCTGGCGAATGCCGGGGGACGCATTAGCCGGGGGCCTGGCGGGGAAATCATCTGCAGGAGCTACGCGGAGTTGCAGCCTAGTTACTTTCGGGGTCTAAATGTCCCAGTTGGGCCAACTGTGCGGCAGTGCGGGCACCCCCTTACCCGACTGTTATGTAGGCGGGCCAGGAGCACAGGTAAAGAATGGGTTAGAATTTAGGAAAAGAAGGGGCGCCCGGGGGGGCTCGGTCGGTGAGGCGTCTGCCTTCGGCTCAGGTCATGATCCCGGGGTCCTGGGGTCGAGCCCCGGGTCGGGCTCCCTGCTCCGAGGGGGTGGGGGTGGGGGGGTCTGCTTCTCCGTCTCCCTCTTCCTCTCCCTGGGCTTGTGTTCTCTCTCTCTCTCTCTCAAATAAATAAAGTCTTTTTTTTTTTTTTTTAAAGGAGTTTAAGGAAAAACCCCTTGTTATTTGAGGTAATGTATCTCCTTGCCTGTACCCCAGCTCTTTGGAGCTGAGCTGGCACAGCCGCCGTGAGCTGAGGCTCCTGGAACGGGGCCCGAGCAGGGGCGGATGGGCCTGCTGGAGCGTGCCCGGCGCTGGGCCCGGTGCCCACGAGGCCTGCATCCTGCCCTGCACCTCCCGGCTTCCCTCACCCGGCTCCGGGGAGGGGTCTGCACCCTCGAGTGACCCTGACGTGCCCCACTCGGGCTCCAGGGGCCGTGAGCGGCGTGGACCCGTGCCTGACGTCACTGGGTAGCTCGGGGCTGCGCCAGAGCCGCAAAACCAGGGGCTTCAGCTTGTTGGTTAGTATTTTCCCCACGTGGGGGAAACGTGTAACATTTCGGGGTCTTCTTCCCCAAGGCCTGACAGCTGTGTCAGAAGAAATGAGGGCAGTCTCTGGGAATTCTCTCCCTCCGACTTCTCTCCTGGGGCCCCTGGGGAATCAGGGGTGAGCACCTGCCTTGGGCTCAGGGCGTGACCCCAGTCCTGGGATCGAGTCCTGCATCGGGGTCCCTGTAGGGAGCCTGCTTCTCCCTCTGCCTGGGTCTCCGCCCCCCTCTCTCTCTCTCTCTCTCTCTCTCTCATAAATAAATAAATAAATAAATAATCTAAAAAAAAGAAAAAGAAAACAGCCACTCAGGGGCACCTGGGTGGCTCAGGCGGTTAAAGGGCCCCGTCATCGTCTAAAATGGGTTTTTACCGTGTCCGCACATACAGGCGGAGGCTCTGAGACCCCTACATCTTGAACGAGGAAAACGGATCTTCCCTAACGTGTGCTACGTATAAATCAATTCAATATCAAAATTACATGGAAGCAACAGGCCTCATAAGACGGAAATTAAAGAAAGATTAGGACACGGAGGACAAAGAATCAACACGTAGTCTTATCCAAGATGCACTATGTGTCAAAACTAAAAAAAAAAAATAAATGGAAGCACTGAGGTGGGCACTTGACGGGATGAGCACTGGGTGTTATTCTCTATGTTGGCAAATTGAACCCCAATAAAAAATAAATTTATGTTTTTTAAAAAAAGGAAGCCGTTAAAACAAACAAAACAGGACAAAACCCCCCAAAGAGAAAACTGTAATGCAAGCGTAAAAAAATAAGATAAAATGAAGAAACCCCTCAACGTGGGAAAGAAGCCCTCTTCCGCGTTGAGTCGTGCGTTCCCCTAACCCTGAGCTGAGTCGTGCTGAAGCGGTTCCTGATCTTTTTCCTGCAGGCCCCGAGTCCCCCAGAAAGTCGGAGTCTGTGCTCTGCTCAGACTCGCTCTGTGAGCAAATGACCGGAACGTCCGGATGCTCCAACTCCGGCCCGACCCTTCCTTTCTCACCAGGCCTTTTCTGGATCCCCAAGGACACTCCAGGCCTTCAGGCAAGTGGCCTCCCGGTGTGTCCGACACGCTTGAAAATACGGGATTCTCATTTGGAAACCACTCGATACCTCTCATCTGGATCCAATGACCCAGGATAGTTCTTTTTTTTTTTTTTTTTTTTTTTTTAAGAAAATAAGAATTGTTTCCCATTAGGGATAAAGGTATTACATTCTAAAGCAAGGCGTGGTTAATTTAAAAAAAAAAATTAGAGTTCGGGGAAGATACTTAAAACATGATTGCAAAAGAAGACAACAGAATGTCCCTAGGATTACATTAGGAGTCAGGACACCGCAGGGTTTTACAGGGACAGTTGCACAATATCGCGGTAGCTGGGTTGACAGAGGCGTAGCCGAAGACGTGGGTGAGTTTGTTTTTTTGTTTTTTGTTTTTTTTTAAGATTTATTTATTTATTTGAGAGAGCACGAGAGCGAGCACGAGCAGGGGGGAGGCAGAGGGAGCGGGAGAGGCAGGCTCCCTGTGCACTGGGGAGCCCCAGGCGGGCCCCGATCTCAGGACCTGAGCTGGAACCAAGGCTGGACTCCAACCAGCCGAGCCTCCCAGGCGCCCCGATGTGGTTAACTTCTAAAGCCAGAGTCGTACCCTACAAAAGTCCCCCGTCCCCGCTTCTGTCCGTCTGGAAAAGCATTTAGGTTGCCCGCTTCCCCGCTCTCGAGGGCGGCCTTGCCGGGGAGGCCCCTTCCCAGCGCCTCCCGCCGCCTCCCGCTGCAGGGTCTCTGCTGACACCCGACGCCGTCGCTGACCCGGTTGCAAGTCCTCCTACTCGCACGAGCACCACCGTTCGTCCGTTCGTCCGCATCCTCCTTCATCAGCTCCGCGTTTCGTGAGTCTTTTTAATCGTGCCAGTCTGATGGGACCGAGGGGGCTTTGCACATTTTGTTCGCGTTTTCCTGAGTTAGAACGGACTTGGGAAATTTTCCTGCGTCCCGGCTCCTTGATTTCCCTTTACAAATCGCTCTTTCAGATTATTGACCTATTCTCTCTGCATTTTAAAAATGATTGGTTGGGCTTTGCGGTTTTTTTTTTTTTTTTAATGAATATTGATCTTTAGCTCGTTCCATGTGCTGCTGGTATTTTCACATTTTCCTCTTTCAAAATTTTGATTGTGGTCTCTTTCTTCCGTTCCCTTTCATGCTACGGAGATGTCACCATGATACGGAGCAAAGTCTCTTGGGGGCTTCCCTTGGGGCTTTTAGGTTTTCTGACTTTTTCCAAGACGAATTTTCTTTACCCCAAGGTTACAGAAATATATCGTCTCTATTTCCCAACATTTTCCCGATGCTTTTCATTTAGAACTCCAGACCGTTTGAAATTTATTTTTCAGTATGGGTGGGTATCGAATCTGGAATTTTTAAAATATAAGTAATTACCCAGTTTCACAAGTACAACTTCTCTTTTAGTCTCTTCTGATTCCACCGCGATGAACGACACCTTGACTTTTCCATCTTCTGTAATAAGCTCCGGAGGCCCCGGAGAGCTCACATGATTTACCTGAAGCAACTCGATGTTTCCAGCAGCTTTCGGTGACATCTGGAGCCGGTTCTGGTCCCCGGCCCCCGGGGAGGTGCTACTGGCCCCAGCAGTAGAGGCCAGGGCTGCCTCTAGACACCCTGCGGAGAACGTCCCCACGAAAGATACCCCGACACCCGGGTTGTGGAGTCTCGTCCTAGAGTCCTGACAGCCTGTGCGTTTAGGTCTGAGAAGAAATTCTACTTGGAAAAGGCGTGTGGACACGTGTCACCATCAGTGTTCGGAGTGGCTGGCCTTCTGTACCGTCGGTAAGTCCTCCAAGCGTAGGGTGGCCTATGAGCTGGTTATCAGGAGTCAGGGCTGCCTGGTTTCCCGGCGAGAAAAAATGCAACTCTTTGCACCGACTTCTGTGAGATCTCCTGCACGCTCCACGCCCCTGCGTCTTAGTCTCCCCAGCTGCAGGACACCTGTCGGCTCCTTGGGACCATGGGTGCACATGCTAGGACGGGTGCACATACTAGGATGGGTGCACATGCTAGGACGGGTGCACATACTAGGACGGGTGCACATACTAGGACGGGTGCACATACTATGACGGGTGCACATACTAGGACGGGTGCACATACTAGGACGGGTGCACATACTAGGACGGGTGCACATGCTAGGACGGGTGCACATACTAGGACGGGTGCACATGCTAGGACGGGTGCACATACTAGGACGGGTGCACATACTAGGACGGGTGCACATACTAGGACGGGTGCACATACTAGGACGGGTGCACATACTATGATGGGTGCACATACTAGGATGGGTGCACATGCTAGGACGGGTGCACATACTAGGACGGGTGCACATACTAGGACGGGTGCACATACTAGGACGGGTGCACATACTAGGACGGGTGCACATACTATGATGGGTGCACATACTAGGATGGGTGCACATACTAGGACGGGTGCACATACTAGGACGGGTGCACATACTAGGACGGGTGCACATGCTAGGACGGGTGCACATGCTAGGACAGGTGCACATGCTAGGACAGGTGCACATACTAGGACGGGTGCACATACTAGGACGGGTGCACATACTAGGACGGGTGCACATACTAGGACGGGTGCACATACTATGATGGGTGCACATACTAGGATGGGTGCACATACTAGGACGGGTGCACATACTATGATGGGTGCACATACTAGGACGGGTGCACATACTAGGATGGGTGCACATACTAGGACGGGTGCACATACTAGGATGGGTGCACATACTAGGACGGGTGCACATACTATGATGGGTGCACATACTAGGACGGGTGCACATACTAGGATGGGTGCACATACTAGGACGGGTGCACATACTAGGATGGGTGCACATACTAGGACGGGTGCACATACTATGATGGGTGCACATACTAGGACGGGTGCACATACTACGACAGGTGCACATACTAACTGCTCTTTTCCAAGCCCCGGCTTTGAGCGGCCCCGTGGCCATGGCCCTGTGCCGCACGCTCGTGGAGACCCCGTAAGAATCCTATGATTGCTGACGCGGGTTTCTGTCCCCACCAGACAGGCCGAACCAGGATCTCCAGGTCTGGGAGCAGGGACCTGTGCTCTCATCAGGTGCCCCAGGTGGTTCCGAGGGTGAGCTGGGCTCGGGCCACTGCGGGGCTGCACCCACGGGTCCCTGTGGGGCTGATTCTTCCAGAGGGACTCTCACCTCGGGGGTGGGAGGGGTGGGGATGGAATCCCGAGGGTGGGGTAGGACTGGAGCTTTCAGGCTTCAAGTTTTCCCTGTGTTCACCAGCACCAAAAAATGCAGTAAAAAGATGATTCATCATCTCCACGGCCTCTTGAGATTTTTAAAACCTACACGGGAAAATCGGGAGGGTTGAAGAAGCAAACACGCGGGTTACTCATTTCTATGACTGCTAATGATAGTTTATGTCCGCTCAGTTTTCTTTCATCTCCACGTGGACTTAAATATTAATTATCGTACATCGATAATCATTACATCGATAATTAACATTAATTATCGTACATCGGGGCGCATCTAACGAACCTATGTAGCTCAGCCCAGAGCCTAGGATCACGCAGATTTGGTCCGCACGATGCCAAGAAAGTGCTGGGAGTCCCCACACGCCGCCCGTGGAGGCATTTTGCAAATACTACGATAAATGGGCCTTTCCACGTTTATTGAGATGTTGAGCACCCAGGGCCACTCAGTCCCAGAGACAGGAGGTTTGAGAATAGCAGTGAAGGGCTCCAACTTTCCAAACTGCTTCCAGGATAGCAAAATAATTTTCTTAAGTAGCACTTAGGAAGGGACAACAACAAGTGGTTATCTTGAAGCTTTTGGAGTTTTAGCATCCCCCGTTTTTTTTTTTTTTTAGCTTTTAATAGATTTATTATACGGATCGGTCACATGATTTCCTGGAGAGCGCGTCAAAGCAGGAAGAAGAATTTGAGGCGAACTGACAAAAATTCAGCATCGTGAAGGAAGACGTTTAGGATGAAAGAATTCGTATGAAAAAAAAATCTGAGCAGCCAAGTAGCTTAGGAGCTGACCACACCGACACCTCTGACACCTTTTTTCCCCTAATGATGAGAAATCCCTGCTTTGTTTTGTCACGAGGCCTGAGGTTCCATGAATACAAAAGAACGTGGTTAGTGAGGCCAGTGAAGTGGAAGGAGCACTAGAGGAGGAGTCAGGGTCTGGGGTCCCCGGGGAGCTGGTTGTGAGACCCTGGGGGATTCACCTCCCCCATGGAGGCCCTGGAGTCTATAAAATTCAGTTGAAACCACATCCGTAGTTTTCAAACTGTTTCGTTGGAGTCTGGTTTCTTTCTTTCTTTTTCTTTTTTTCTCTTTTTTTGAGAGAGTACAGATGTCATGACATTTATTAAAAGGCACGCTACGATGCTATACTTGTTAGGACAAGAGATTAGAGATATCAAGCAATAGCCAGCAAATATACAAACTGAACGAAAATGGAATATATTGTAGAGTACAGAAGCTTGAATTACCATGCACTACGCATATAGAAGATATGTTTTTTAAATATTTTATCTTCTCTTTGCATTTATAACATAGTTCACTTAAATGATCACAGAATCCTTTTTTTTTTTTTAGATTGTATTCATTTATTCATGAGAGAGAGAGAGAGAGGGAGAGAGGCAGAGACCCAGGCAGAGGGAGAAGCAGGCTCCATGCAGGGAGCCCGACGTGGGACTCCCCGATCCTGGGACCCCGGGGTCACGCCCTAAGCCGGAGGCAGATGCTAAAGCACGGAGCCACCCAGGGGCCCCAAGGAGTCTGGTTTCTGTGGAAGGGCCGCAAAAAGTCTGCTGACAGGGGCATTCAATTTTGTTTTCAGATGTAATTTTACTCATTTAAATATCTTCGTTTCACAGGTAATTGCAAATGTCTGTTTGTATATCAAAGTTCACATGGCAGCCACGTCTTCCTTAACCGATGCTAGAGATGGAGAGGGGAATGTCCTGTGCTGTCTTGTAGAATTGAAAAAGAATTAATGGGAAAGGAGAAAAAAATGAGTGAGAAATATCAGAAAGGGAGACAGAACATAGAGACTCCTAACTCTGGGAAACGAACTAGGGGTGGTGGAAGGGGAGGAGGGCGGGGGGTGGGGGTGAGTGGGTGACGGGCACTGAGGGGGGCACTTGACGGGATGAGCACTGGGTGTTATTCTGTATGTTGGCAAATTGGACACCAATAAAAAATAAATTCATAAAACAATTTAAAAAAATAAAATCATCTCACATACTAAAAAGAAAAGAATTGAGGTTGTTTAAAACCTCTTCATTGTTTAAAAAACAGTTATGACTTCAGCTACTTTTGTGTGCAGATTTTATCACATCATATTGCTCTGTTTTGTCGCGTGTAAGCCACGGGTATTCCCTGGAGTGCTGTTGCTTATACGAATTGCTAATTCTGAGGATTATCAAAGTGACTTCATCCTTATTGCTTCATACTGGCTGAAGATTATAAATGTGCATTTATACAGTAAACTTAGACTCACCACCTACTATTCATTGATTTTACACGTGTTGGAGCCTTAGGTCACATTTTTTTTTGAAAAGATTTTTTTTTTTTGGCAAATTGAACTCCAATAAAAAAATAAAAAATAAATAAAACTATTTGCAACAGGAAAAAAAAAAGAAATTTTTTTTGTTTTGTTTTGTTCTAAAACTGTTTTAAAATCACTGGAAGAGGTCAGCCCGGGTGGCTCAGCGGTTTAGCGCCGCCTTCAGCTCCGTGCCTGATCCTGGAGACCCGGGATCGAGTCCCACGTTGGGCTCCTTGCATGGAGCCTGCTTCTCCCTCTGCCTGTGTCTCTGCCTCTCTCTCTCTCTCTCTGTGTCTTTCATGAATAAATAAATAAAATCTTTAAAAATAAAAAAATTTAAAAAAATCACTGGAAGAGGTGGTTGGTACGGTCTCTTCTCTGACATTCTATCGATGTCCTTCTTGAAAACATTAGAAATACTGTCAGCCTTTGAGATTCTGGAAATGTTGATGATAAGCAGTAGAGCAATGGCTGGGGATTAATTTAGTCCGGGAGCACTTCGGACATTTGGGCTTGGGTGGACTCAGAGCAGCGTGAAGCAGCACAAATCCTCACGTAGAGAGAGGGCTCCCCGGAGACACAGAAGTGGTGAGGCCGTACTTCCCCCGGCCGGTGCCTGCCAAAGCCCATGGTTGACTCTGCTTCTTTATTTTTGATTTTTAATTTAATTTAAATTTTTATTTTTTTGAGGGGAAGACGTGGAGGGGCCGAGGGAGAAGGAGAGGGACAGAGAATCCCAAGCAGACTCTGCACCCAGCACGAAGCCCGACCCCAGACCCTGAGATCATGACCTGAGCCGAGACCATGAGCCAGGCTCTTAACCAACAGAGTCACCCAGGGGCCTCCAACTCTGCTTTTTATTTTTATTTTTATTTTTTATTTTTCTCAACACCTCTATTTTATTTTATTTTTTCATTTTTTAAAATAAATTTATTTTTTTATTGGTGTTCAATTTGCCAACATACAGAATAACACCCAGTGCTCATCCCGTCAAGTGCCCCCCTCAGTGCCCGTCACCCAGTCACCCCCACCCCCCCGCCCACCTCCCCTTCCACCACCCCTAGTTCGTTTCCCAGAGTTAGGAGTCTCTCATGTACTGTCTCCCTTTCTGATGTTTCCCACTCATTTTTTCTCCCTTCCCCTTTACGCTCATTGATTTGGGCAACTCCGCTTTTTAAAAGCGATCACGTGTATGGGGACTAGAGCACACCGAGGCTAACGGAGGCCTGGCAGCCGGGACGGCTTATGTTGCAGGTGAAGAGGCCCAGGACGGGGAAGGGACTTGCACAGATGTTGACGATCCGCTTCAGCGCGACGAGGGCAAAGGCGAAGGCAGGCAAGAGCACTGGGGGCTGAGAAGCGAGCGGAGGAGACAGGAAATAGCTGGCGACAGGCTCCCTCTGAGGCTCAGGGCATGTCCCAGCCACAACCGCCTCCTCCTCCTGAAAGAGCTAAGTCGGAGGCGACCTGTGTTCAGAAGCTGCTTCTCCTCTCTGTGCTTCTCGCTTGGGGATTCCTCCATCTCCAGAACATAGCGGCCTCCCTGTCCCTGTCACCAATGTTGACTTAGACCATTTCTGGAAGGTTCCTCCCCAAGGGTTCCTGCCTTGAGATGTTTATTCGACTGTCTATGATAAAGCCTAGCATATCCCTCCAACGGGGAACATGAAGCCCGTCCTTAATCCCGTCAATAGACACCAAACACATGAATCACAACAAACAACAGAAAAATCCAGAAGATATCCAGAAAAATCCAGGCAGATACATTTCCTGTATTAACTGTGCAATTTTAAAACAGTGTCCTCAAAAATAGAGAAAAGAGTGTCTTCCTGCTTTTTCAAACTCGCAATCTACGTAACGAAGGATGCGACGATTGAGGAACACGAAAGGCTCTAAATATCGCGGAGTTTCTTTAAAAGTGTTTTCCTCGAGTCTTTAAAAGGGTAAGCATGGGGATGTATAGGGTTAGCTGTGGAGCTGGAAATCCCGCCCGAGACCTCAAGGCACGGGGACACCCGGTGTGGAGTCCCACCCACCAGAGGCGTCGGGGATGCTGGCACCTGACAGACGCAGGTTCTGCGCTCACCAGCTGTGGCCCTCGGACAACCTTCGGGTTTTCCTAACCTGTAAATGACTAATAACACCTTCCTTGCAGCCTTGTGAAGCCTGAAGAAAACACAGGGGCGAGGTGCCCAGCACCGGCATCTAGAAGCTACTTAATGTGCCACTGGTATTTATCGTTGCCATTATTACCATTAGGATTCATAGTTTGTGGGCTTGAGGCGGAGAAAATAAAATAAGAAATAAAACCTGGTTACCTGGAAATTTTCCGCCTCATGCGTCAGTTAGAGCGTGCGAGGAGCTTGAAGCAGGCCCTCCTGGTAACAGACCGCGGCCCGGGCAGCGCAGGTTTGCAAGGCCAAGTGGGGGCAGAGCCGGAGTCGTGGAGCCACGACCGTACTGGGCGCGTGGGGCATCTGGAAGTTCTGCACCTAGCGACCTGCGTAGACAGCCGAAGCGGAAAGGGACTTTGAGGCTCTGCAATCTGATCGTCTGTGCTGATTGAACCAACGGGTCTATTGCTGGCCGAGGCCGGACCCCGCGGCCCTTCTGATAAGGGCAGAGACCGTGGAAAGAGCTTTGACTGACCTTCCCCCGTTCCACAGCGAGGACTGTCCCCTCCCCCAACACCCTCCCACCACCAGAAAGTATAAATTCATGCGAATATCAGAGGAAGAAATAACCTCACCTATTTAATCTTCCCTCTTTAAGAAATCACTCCATTTCCAGGGCATCCCTTCCTGACATTTGTCTTTCTCCAATACGAGGTCCAGAGGAAGGCAAGCGTGCTTTGTTGAACACACAGAACAGGAAGTAAAAACACTCTTCTCGCTCTTTCCCCCCCAAAGATCACTACTTATTTCTTTCTCTTATATCCACTCAAACTTGCAATTAATTCCAGAATTAAATATAATTTTTTTAAGATTTATTTATTTGAGAGAGCGCGAGAGCAGGCGCGTGCACCTGAGCAAGGGAATGGGGGGCGGGGAGAGGGAGAGACAGAGGCCCAAGCAGACGCCACACCAGACGCGCGGCCCCGTCTCACGACCCCGAAGCCACGACCTGAGCTGAACCAAGAAGCGCAACCGACTGAGCCAGATACTCTCCACATTTAAGAATTAAATATTCTTAACTGAGAAATTCATTTCCAGGACCCAGGTGGCAAATGAAAACAGCGTAAGTAGCCACGTGAAGGAAATGGAGACGTAAAATCTAGTTCCATCTCACAACCGTTGCAGATATACGATAGCAGCACATCCACGTGTTCATAGTGTTTCAACTCGTCCCGTTCCTAAATAATATTTACTGAATAGGAATAAGACCAGAAAGAAAGCTACGAAATGTTAACCGAGTCGTTCCTGGTGGTGAGAATCTTGGTTACTTGCTATTTTCCTTGTTAGCGTCTATTTTCTAAAATTTCTAGCATAAGCAGATTGTACTTTTGCAATTGAACAAAAACAAAATAAATCTTTAAAAAAATATTCAGATGGATATTCCCAAACCTATTTTAATCCAGAGAAAGGCAGTGCAATTCAGGAGCAGGAAGAAGGCTGGGGGCGGCCTGCCCGAGGGCTGGGCCCACCTGCGGAAGGCGGGCTGAGTCAGGAGTGCTGCGGCCTCAGCTCAGGACTGAAGCAGGGGAGGAGGCGGGCGCTGGCCGCTCGCTGCTTCCCTGTAAACAGCCACCAGCCCTTTAGCAACCGGCTTCCCTGCCTCAGGCCCGGATTCTCACGCAGCGGCTTTCATCTGGGCCACCAGTTTCCCTGCTGACCCAGAGGAGTTCCTCAGGCGCCGTTTCCCCAGGAGTGGGCCCTGCTCCCCTGGGCCAGCGGGGGAGGCTGCTGGGGCACAGGGAGGTGTCCGCTGCTGTGGGATCCCCGGGTGGAAGCGTCGGTTCCCACAGCAAACGGCCACAAAAGTCAGTAGCTTAAAATCACCTAAGTCTATTCTCTCATGGTTCTGAAAGCAAAGCCCAAGGCCAGAACGCTGAGAGCAGGCGCTGATCGGGCTGCGCTCCTTCCGAGACTTGGGGGGACAATCCTCGCTGCCCAAGAGAGCACTAGAAACTGCTTATTTCGGTGACGTAGGAAGGGCACACATATTTCTAAAAAGTTACCTGTCTCATCCGGGTTAGGAAAGCAATTTGCACAGATTCAAATGACAAAAACAAAACGAGTCGAGGAAACTAACAAAGAGATAGAAACAAAAACAAAAATAGACCCATAAATACAGATTGTGGGGAGGGGGAGGAGGGGCTGCATGGCTTCCAGTGATGGAATCAATAGGTCCTGGGAATAACAGACTCAGCCAGAGGCACCCGGGTGGCCCAGTAGGTGGAGCGTCTGCCTTCGGCTCAGGTCATGATCCCAGCTCCTGGGATCGAGTCCCACGTCAGGCTCCCTGCTCAGAGGGGAGCCTGCTTCTCCCTCTGCCTGCCCCTGCTCGTGCTCACTCTCTGTCAAATAAATAAAGTCTCAAAAAAAACCCACAGCACAGGAAATATAGTCAGCGGTATTGCAATAGCGCCGACAGGTGGGGGCTACACATGGGGGCAGAGCAGAGAGTAGACGGTTGTCCTTCAAGTCACCTTGTAGACACCTACACTGATGCAGCACTGTGTGTCAGCTGCACGGCGATCCAAGAAGTTCTTAAATGGCAAAGGTAGGAGTTACTGAAAAAGAACATTGGCCCCTTTATTTATACGTCCCAGAAATTTTTAACGATGGCACAGTATTGTCGTCACTCTTCTTCTTTTCATCTGGACTGGCTCTCTGGGAGCTGTGCTGATGCTGATGGAGATTTTGATGGGACGAAGGCCTGTCGCACCTCGATACTGGCTGGGGAAGTATTTCATCACCATGAAAGGGCGAGTTCCAGCCATGGGTTTTCACTGCACCCCAATGCACTTCTTAAGTCACAGCAGAACTCTAAAATGGGATGAGAACCACATCCACATTTTGCAATCCCTGAATATCAGATGAAGATAAGGGTGAAGTCAATGGAAACTCGGAGAAACTGACGTTTCCCCTCAGGGCGGTACGTGCAGCAGGTGTCAGCACAGACTTCAGCGCTGGGTGGGACGAACAAGTAATTCAAAAGAACGAACCCGAATGGAGTGTTTTCTACTTCCAAGTCACCTTGCTAAGCACTGAAAAGTTAAAAGGTAGAGCCAAGCCGGAAACAACCCAGAAGTCCTTCAGTGGGTAAATAGGTAAGTAAACTGTAGTGGGCCCATACCGCGGATATTTCTCGGCAATAAAGAGGAGCAGATGCGGTATCTGTAACAGTCGACAGTTTGGGTGACTCAAGTGAGTGAAACAAGCCAGTGTCAGAAGGTCACATACCGCAAGGTTCCATCTACAAGTTACGGAGACGGAGAACAGATTAGAGATCACCAGGCTCAGGTTCAGGGAGGGCTCGGGAGTGGTGGGAGTGGTTGCTACCTACACAGGGAAAGCTCGAGGGAAATTTTTGTGGTGATGGACGGTCCTGTATCTTAATTGTGGTGGTGGTTGCACAATCGACACGTGTGATGACATCGCGTTGAGCTACACACGCACACAGGGGTGCACGTAAACCCAGCGAGCTCGGAATAAGCTCTGTGGGTCGTACCAAGGTCAACTTCATGGTTTTGAGACGACACTATAGTTAGATAACATATTACCTTTGGGGGAAACTGAATGGAGAACATGGGGGAATCTCTCCGTATTAATTCTTGCAATTTCACACCCATCGCTATTATTTTAAAATAAAGATTTTAAAGAGTTAAAAGAAACGCATTAGCTCCTGTTCTCAAGCTACTGAAAAGATTAGGGAGATAAGCTAAAGAGATCGTTCAGGGAGCATAATACAAAGCGATTTAGAAGAATTAATAATTTAGGGGCATGAAGTGCAGGGAAATGTTTTCAGAGACGGTGGTGTTGGGGCCAGACCTTGGAAGGTGTCGACGAGCGACGAGCTTCAGCCAGGAGAGCAGGGAACAAAGCCTTGGGTAGTCAGGGAACTTCCTTGCTCTTGGATTAAGGACTCTCAGAAAGCCACTGGTTAGAGTCTGGTTTCACCTCCACGAAACTAATATACTCCCTGGAAGAAACCCACCAACCACTTTACTTTTGACATGAATTTGTATTAGAAATTAATGTTGTTACTTACCTTGTTCTAAACAAAATATTAATGGGATATTCAGGCTTGAGAGAGTATAGTTCCTGGGACGCCTCGGGGCTCAGTGGGTGAGCGTCTGCCTTCCGCTCAGGGCGTGACCCCGGGGTCCTGGGATCAAGTCTTGTATCGGGGTCCCCACAGGGCGCCTGCTTCTCCCTCTGCCTGTGTCTCTGCCCGTGTCTGTGTCTCTCATGAATAAATAAATAAAACCTTAAAAAAGAGAGAGAGAGAGAGAGTATAGTTCCCTAGTGCGTCTGTTATGGGGTAATGACTTTCTTGCTTTGTGTAAATGTAAGGGTGAGAAAAATAAGAGAAACATTGTCAAATTTTCAATGACTTTATACTACAAAGTCTATAACCACGTTCAGCATCGGTGGAACTTGCTAGATCCTATGCTTACTTGGAAGTGATCCTGGTATTTCCGACGTGATGAAAAAAATGTCTTATCATTGACCTGACAAGCGATCTTCTCCTCATCTGTTTTAATCCAGCTTTGTTGAGATACCACTGACATATAACATTGTGTAAGTTTGGGATACACGCTGTGGTGATGGGATGTCCCTACACGTTGTGGAATGTTTACCGCACATCCTTCATCTCACATAATTACTATTTTGTTGTGCTGGTGAGAACACTAAAGCCCTCGTAGCAACCTTTAAGTACACAGTATAGTCATCGTGCTGTGATAGGTCCCAGAACTTACCCATCTTAGCAAAACTTTGTGTCCTTTGACCGCATTTCCCTGGAAACCATCATTCTACTCAGTTTCTATGAGTTTGATGTTTTTAGGCTCCACAAATAATTGGGCTGATACAATATTTGTCTTTCTCTGCCTGACTTACCTCACTTAGCATAATGCCCTCGAAGTCCATCCATGTTGTCCCAAATGCCAGGATCTCTTCCTTCTTTATGGCTGAACAGTATTTTACTCTGTGTGTGTGTGTGTGTGTGTGTGTGTGTGTGTGTGTGTCTGCACCACATTTTGTTCATCTGTCGATGGACGCTTGGACCGTTTCTAGGTCTTGGCTGTTGTGAAAATGCAGCAAAGGACATGGAAGAACGTAGATTTTTTTTGAGATGGCAACTTCCACTCCTTTGGATATATACCCAGAGGTAGGATTGCTGGGTCATATGGTAGTTCTATCTTTTCAAGTCAATTCGATGGTTAGAGTTAATTAATTAATTAATTAATTAATTATTTAGGTGATTTGTATTTTTTTTTTTAAGATTTTATTTGAGAGAGAGGGAGGGGCAGAGAGAGATGTAGACTCCTTGCTGAGCAGGGAGCCCAACGCAAGACTCGATTCTAGGACCCCGGGATCATGAGCTGAGCTGGAGACAGGTGCTTCACTGACTGAGCCACCCAGGCGCCCCAATGGTTAGAGTTTATAAAAAACACAACAACCTCCCTTCCCCCAAAAAACCCCAAAAGAGTTTCTCATCTCTTGGCTTAATTTTCCAATTAATTTTGGTCGAGGGTAACACAAACATGACTTTCTCCATGGTGTCCCGTTGTCACTTACATACCCTTTGAACACTTTTGTGCAGATGTGTGCTGTCGGACATCCTGGGTTACAATCATAACTCTGGGACGCCTGGGGTGGGGGGCGGACCGTCTGCTTTCAGCTGAGGGCGTGACCCCGGGGTCCCGGGATAGAGTCCCACCCACATCGGGCTCCCTGCATGGAGCCTGCTTCTCCCTCTGCCTGTGTCTCTGCCTCTCTCTCTGGGTCTCTCACGGATAAATAAATAAAATCTTAAAAATAAATACATAAATAAAATCACAACTCCTTCACCTGTGCAGTCTTAGGAAAATTTGGCTTTTATGTCTCATTTTTCTCTATGTCTCATGTGACCATAGTTCCATCCCGTAGCCTTCTAAGTTTTAAATGAGCTATTTCCTGTAAAACTCTTAGTAAAAAAGTAAACTATTCCTCAGACCTGTAATAGTCAATGTATTTGCTACCAGATACAGAGCACAAAATATCAAAGTAGTGGTATTGGTAAAAACTGTTCTCCTGTACGTTGCAGCTTGTTGATTTAAAGCGGAAGAGCGTAGAGTATTTAAAACATACTTTTTTATTGCAATGTAACCCACAGAATAGAAAAAATGCACACACGGCAAAGGTCAGCTTGGTGACTTTTACCGTGGTGAGAACTCTTAAGACCAGACCTGCCCTCTTAGCAGACTTCCAGTTGTCACAATCATATCGTTCCAAAAAAAAAAAAAGTAAAAAGAATAGAATGAGTCACTCATCATGTTTCCATCCAGACCCATTATGTTGTTTCGGTTTTATATTCAATAAAGGCGCATCTGTGCCTACTGATAGGTGTGTGTGTGCTCACTGCCACGGACGCGCACGTCTTTGTCTGCGGCTCCTCGCCTATCGCTCCAGCACGGTGTCGTCCCCGTCCTCGCCTCCCACCTCTCCTGCCACGCCTACAGCTTGGTGGGTGCTAGTCTGGGGGCAGAGCGGCTCCAAGCGCCATCGGCCTGTGGGTGCGCGGGGGTGGGGTGTGCAGAGGGTGCAGGGGGTGCAGAGGGCTACTCTAGGGGGTGCAGGAGGCTACTCCGGAGGGTACAGGAGGCTACTCCGGGGGGTGCACGGGGTGCAGGGGGCTACTCTGGGGGGTGCAGAAGGCTACTCCGGGGGGTGCAGGGGGGTGCAGGTACTCCAGGGGGTGCAGGGGGCTACTCTGAGGGTGCAGGGGGCTACTCTGAGGATGCAGGGGGTGCACGGGGCTACTCCGGGGGGTGCAGGGGGTGCAGGGGGCTACTCTGGGGGTGCAGGGGGCTACTCCAGGGGGTACAGGGGGCTACTCCGGGGGTGCAGGGGGTGCAGGGGGCTACTCCAGGGGGTGCAGGGGGTGCAGGGGGCTACTCCGGGGGGTGCAGGGGGTGCAGGGGGCTACTCCGGGGGTGTAGGGGGTGCAGGGGGGCTACTCCAAGGGGTGCAGGGGGTGCAGGGGGCTACTCCAAGGAGTGAAGGGGGTGCAGAGGACTACTCTGGGGGTGCAGGGGGCTACTTCAGGGGGTGCATGGGGCTACTCTAGATCTGGCGGCGGCCGGCCTGAGAATTGTCTGTCTGGAGAACCCCGTGCTCCGCGGGCCTTGGTCAGATTTACGGATTTGCCCGCAATCCTCGGTTAGTCCCCTGCATCCCATTCTCTGCCCAGAAGCTGGAGTGATCTTTTCAAAGTATAGGGCTTGCGTTTCCATCAGGGAACAATCCCCCGGGGGTCGTCGTGGCTCTTAGGGCGAAGGCGGGAACCCTCGGTGTTCGGACGCCACCTCAGCCCGTCTCCCTCCGTCTCCCGCTTGATCGCCGACGGTGCCTGGTGTGTCAGTTGTGCAAACTGATAAGGCCCCTCAGAGAAACCCGTAAAGGGGGTGCTGCTGGCTGAACAACCAAGCCAAGCTCCCCCCCTGATTCTAAAATGACCCTAAAGTGAAATCGATTCTGCAGTGAAGTTGAGCGACGGCGGCGGTGAGGACGTGGCCCGTAGAGCCCTTCGTGGCCGAGAGCCCGCTCACCCCGGGGCCCCGCAGGACCGAGGTCTCCGAAGAAAGCGGGGAGGAGGGATGTTGGGACCCGCCCAGCAGAGGCAGGGAACTGTCACAGTGGCACATCCTCGGCCCGTTGCCACGGCAGCCCCAGGCCTAAGAAGGTAAGACCCTAAGGGAATCTCAGCTTGGCCCTGAGTTTTCCCACTGGCGGCTGTAAGGCAAGGAGACCGGGATGCCACAGGGGTCAGGACTCATTTTCACTCCATCTATCCCACCGCTGGCCGAGACCCGCAGGAGGCCCCGGGCAGGGACGACCGTGAAGGTGACGAGGAGGCCAAGGGGCCGGCCTGGGAAAGAAACCCCATAGTTCTCCCGGAGCTCTGAGTCCGTCCGCCTTGGGACACGGTGTTGAGAGCCGTCCTGAAAGTATAGCTTTTCTGCTGCCGAAAGTCAGTCTTATCACCACATCAAAACCCTTTTTATTTTTATTTTTTATTTTTTTTAGGATTATTTGAGAGACTGAGAGTAGGAGTTACATGGAGAGAGAGTCGGCTCCAGCATCCGGCTCCGTCCCAGGACCTGACATCGTGACCCGAGCCCAAGGCAGACGCCTCACCGACGGAGCCCCCAGGAGCCCTTGCGCTTTTTACTATTGGCAGTTTTTTAGACGATTAATTTTGTTTTCCAACACTTTGATGTTCTGACGGGCGTGAGGGCGGCTCTGCGTGGGCTGGGGATGTGCGAGGTGGGGGACGCGGTGACACAGCAGCTGCCTCGTGGGAGCTTCTCCAGCAGAGGGAGGAGGGGGTCACGCAGGGAACCAAGAGTCAATAGCACTGGGAGATCTCTTAGGAAATAGGGCGCAAGATTTTTGAGAGTTTCAGCCTCGAGGTAAGGCGTCTCTAATATTCCAAGATGAATTACAAGAGTTCTCTTTACGGCCGAGCGTTACGTTGATAAAGTTGCATTCACTGCCTTCCCACGGAAACCCAAACACTGCCTCATACCCGAAGCACCCAGGTTCTCCCATTTTGGGGACGGGCACAGCCACGACACTCCAAGCTCCACCTGTCACAGGAGACGAGGCAGCGTGCACACGGGGCCTGCTGTAGAGAGAGCGATGAGCTCCACTCGGGGCCTTGGACTGAGAGACCTGCGGTGGACGTCGCGCAGAGTCGCCATCGGCGGCCACCGGTGTGGTTTGAAGGTCACCAGACGCGTTATGACTGTGTTCATCCATCTGTTCTGTTCCTTTTTTTTTTTTTTAAGATTTTATTTATTTATTCATGAGAGACCCAGAGAGAGAGGCAGAGACACAGGCAGAGGGAGAAGCAGGCTCCATGCAGGGAGCCCGACGCGGGACTCGATCCCGGGACCCTGGGGTCACGCCCTGGGCCAAAGGTGGACGCTCAACCACAGAGCCCCCCAGGTACCCCCAACAATAAATTATTTAATGCATTTTTATTAATTTGGTTAAACGTGACTTTACAAGGCTGTACTGTTTGTACGAAAACTACATTTTACTCTTGAGAAGAACTCCATAAAAGTGCCCTGAAACTGATACAAATGAGTCTAATCTCGTTACATAAAAAGTATACAAATATGGAAAGATGTGCACCTGAAATTGCTTCCCAAGTGTTTTAAAACTGTCTTTCCTTTTTTTTTTAAATAATTATTTATTTATTCATGAGAGACAGAGAGAGAGAAGCAGAGACACAGGCAGAGGGAGACGCAGGCTCTTCTCTGGAGCCCGACGTGGGACTCGATCCCGTATCCTGGGATCACGACCTGAGCCAAAGGCAGATGTTCAACCATTGAGTCACCCGGGTGCCCTGTCCTTCCTTTTAAAGACTAAAACTGAGGTTAAAAAAAAAAAAAAACGATGAAATATGGATTATCTATTGAAGAATGGTCGTGCGGTGTCTGACATCCAAAAGACCCTCGTCCTCCATGCAAATATTCGGGAGCTGGTTTAGATTCTCCCTGTTTAGGTGCGTGTATCATTTCCTGATGATTCCTTGAGGATCACGAACGTTCTCCATTAAAGAAGGATGCACCTGCTGTGTCTATAGAGAAGGTTTGCGAGTTGGCAGCACTCGCGAGTCCGGGACGGACACGGGGCGCCGTGCTGGGAGGCCTGTACTGAGCCCGGGGGTCGGGGTCTGGCCTCGTTGAGGGAATGAGATGGGGCGAGGCTTGGACTATTCCTGGTGCCTTCCTTGCTGCTTCTGAAACAGGCTTTCTGGGAGCTGCTTTAGGTGTCGCCGGGGCGCGAGCCCGGGCGTGGGTTCCACTTCGACAATGAAGACACGGCGGGCGATCAGATGAACCTCTCTTTAGAGCAAAACGAGAGAATTACGTCCCGCGTGTTGTATCTGAAGAATGACCACAGGCTCCCTAACAGTCCCAATTTTCTCTCTCTCTCTGTTTTTTTTTTTTTTTTTTTCCTGGCATTTCCGGAATATGAAACTCAGTGAGGTTCTCCAGCGTGCGGTTTCCTCCCGCGGCCGACGTGGGCCAGCGCTTGCTCACGCCGTCGTGACCCCCGGGCTAGCCGTGCGACCGCAGCCACCCGCAGGATAGTCCCGCACGGCTGCCTCTACAAAGTCTTGCCTTGTAAGAATATTCCTAATTAGGGAAGAAAAAGGCCCCTTTTGAAAGGAGAGAAAATAAGTGGGAAATATCAGAAAGGGAGACAGACCACGAGAGACTCCTCACTCTGGGAAACGAACCAGGGGTGGTGGAAGGGGAGGAGGGCGGGGGGTGGGGGCGACTGGGTGACGGGCACTGAGGGGGGCACTTGATGGGATGAGCACTGGGTGTTATTCTGGATGTCGGCAAATTGAACACCAATAAAAATAAATTTATTTAAAAAAAAAAGAAAAAAAGAAAAAGGCCCCTTTTAACTCATCTCCCAGGCGTATATTCACGGAGGCGAAAAATCGGCCCCGACGGAGGGGAAGAGACCTGGAGGTTCCGGGGGCGCCTTTCTTGGATGAAGAGCAGCCCCGTTGAGACAGTTCCTGGTTGGGCCGCGGATAAGGAGCCTCCGCGGCCGCGAGGCAAGACCTGGCAGCTGAGCAGCCCCTCCCCGGGGCCTCCTGGGCTCGCCGGGACTTGTAGCCGAGAAGCAGGTGCGCCGCGTCAGGAGTCCGACTGCATCAGCTCTATGATCTTACTGTAGACTCGCCGCGGCGCGTCCAGGCCCCAGATGAAGTCGAAGTGGTTCCAGTCGGGCAAGAGGTCGAAGTACCGGAGGTTCCTGATTTGGGGGATTGTCCTGGCCACATCCTGGAGGGTCACAAGGACGTCATTGCCACCGGCCCATATGGCAGTAGGCACCTTCATGGCACTCAGGTCGTAGAGCGGGGGACGGCTCTACGGGAGAGAGAAGGAGCGTCCGTGAGAGAAGGCTCCCCACGCAGCCGGGGAGGCCGCGGGTGAGCCCCGAGGGAAGGAGAAAGAGCGCCTTCGACGGTCCCTGTCTTCAAGGGGGCAGTCGACAAACACTCGCCTACAAAGCAGCGTGCGTCAAGGGCCACAGGACGCTGCCCCCAAACCACGGGAGGTGGGCTAAGAGGAAGCGACTTCTGGCTTCGTGTGCGGAGGAGTCGCTCGAAATGGCCCTAGAGGGACCGTGGGACTTGGCCGGATAGGGACGCGGTGGGAGGGCTTCCCGGCGGGTGGCAAAGGCATGAACAGCACGCTCGGGAAGGCAGGGCGTCCCGGGAACCCAGGGAAGGAACTCTGAGCCAGACGGCGTCGATCTAGGGTTGGAGACAGGCAAGGTCCACACCCCAGGCCCAGGTGCTTGGACACCCTTCGGAAGCCGGGGGCAGGGGGCAGGGTCTTTCTCAGAGCTCAGTCTTGGGATGACTGCAGGGCCGTGAGCCCGGGACGCCGGAGGGAGGAAGGGCCAGCTGGAGGCCGACCCTGGACAACGTAGACGGGCGTGGCGGTGGCCCGGAGAAGGGACGATCGACGCCGTCGGGCATCGGGGTGGCTTACGTCCTCCAAGGGAGAAGTGTCAGAGGCGGGCTGACAGTTAGCAGAAAGCAGCGCGTGCCGGCGGGGTGGGGACGAGGGAGGCCGTCCAGAAGGGGACGTCTGGGTTGGGGACGCGGATGGCCACCCCACGTGGAGGGTTGGGGTCTGGGAGGGGGCCGTGGGGACCCCCAGGGCAAACACCTGCAGGTGAGAGCCGGGCCCTGGGTTCGGCGACTCACATAAGCAGCTGCAGCGGAAAGAGGAAGCCCCGGGGCCCAGCGCGGGGCCGCCAGGAGGTGGGGATGCTCGCCTCGGCCCCGCGCGCATCAGGAACGCTGATCAAAGGCAGAGGGTGGGTGACGGGGGACGCGTGATGGACTCGCAGGGTGACGGCAGGTGCACGTGTTTTGGAAGCAGCAGCAGGGGTGGGGGGGTCGGGCGGGGGTGGGGGGGGGCAGGCACACCCCGGCAGTCGCGGGCCTCCGTTTTCTGGGAGAGGAAGGAAGGAGACGGGCCGGGGGCTCTTGGGCCGCGTGAAGGGACGTGGGGAATGTCAGCCACGCAGCAGGCGAGGGTCCCGGGCGTGCCAGGTCCGCGGCTGGGTGAGGAGGGCCCGGCCCCAGCACAGGCTGCCCCTTGGGGCTCGCGGGGCCAGGAGAGCACGGAGATCACGGAGATCACGGAGAGCGGCTTCCGGCGACCGAGTCCTGCTCGGGGCAGGGTCGGTGGGGACCCGGGCACCCAGGCCGCCGGGACGCCAGGCACCTGCGTCCTTCCCTCCACGGAGCCAGGGGACATGCCGACCGCCCGGGTCCAAGGGTGCGTGGGATGCTTTGCCTCGCTCTCTCGTGGACGGAAGGGCCGGAAGCGACGGCCTCCTCCACTTCCCGACGGCAACCCTCCAACAGGCCTTGCTGCGCCTGCTGTTCGCTCCCTTCTCCTCCAGGCCCGGCTGAGCGCTTGCGGACACGCGTGTCCATGAACAGCCCGGTGCGCGGGGCAGGGGACCCTGTCGGGGGCTGACAACGGCCCTGTCCCGGCGGTGGCGCCGTCACGCGAACACCGTCTTTCTCGAAACTCATCGATTTGGAGAATCAGGGCATTTTATTGTATGGAAATCGCACCGTAAGCGTAAAAAAGGATGATAATATCCCTGTTTCTCTCGGTCGTCTCAAGGGCTGGAAGAGTTATTGTCTAACAATTCAGTCCCTTCGTGAGAAATCGGCGGGTCTGGTTGGCTGACTTGATGCTCAGAAACAACTTAATTGACCCACATTTGGATTAATAATTGACCTCATGTACCCGCCTGGGAAAACAATGGAAAAGATGAATTTAATGTGCTCGGTTCATATTGAGAAGCCCAGCTCCTGACTTTGAGGGAAAAATGGTGGCAACAGGATTAATCCCAGGCCCAGGAGGCGGAGTCTACAAATCCTGGTGTGAAAAATCAGAGCGGAAAAAAGATGCTGAAAGCTCGACTTTTCATGGGTGCATAATATTCCTTTAATTTTCATGGGAGCCTATTTTGTTTTTCTGCTGGTGCCAAGAACTGGATATTCATTTTCTCTGTACATTTTTAATAGATTTTCATAAAACAATTTTCATTATTACACAGTCAACAAAATCATGCTAAAACCCAGCTCGGCAGCATGGCTGGGTCTTGCCGTAACTGTAAGTGAAGAAGCAAGATTAAAAATTGTGCGCAAAAAAAAAAAAATAAAAAAAATAAAAATTGTGTGAAAGCAGCTGCACTGAGAAGATTGGAATAAATGCAGTAAAATGTTGATACACCCAGTGTGCTTTGGGTGGAGGGATTATAAATTATTCGCGTCCCTTAGGATATGCGTCTTTTGTTTCTATGCTACTTATTTTTAGATTTTTTTTTTACAAAGGGTGCATATTTAAATTAGTCAATTTTTCAAAAGCTCTATTGATCGATGAGAATGCCACCAATTACAGGTAGGATTCTTTTCACTGTCCAATAATTTATTTTTTTAAAAAAATTTTATTTATTTATTCATGAAAGACACACAGAGAGAGGCAGAGACCCAGGCAGAGGGAGAAGCAGGCTCCATGCCGGGAGCCTGACGCGGGACTCGATCCCGGGACCCCGGGGTCACGCCCTGAGCCGAGGGCAGACGCTCAACCCCGGAGCCCCCCAGGTGCCCCCCACTCTCCAATAATTCCTTACTATAATGTCTCAAAAGCCCCAGCTCACCTGATTGTAGTGATGCATGTTCTCAGCTTCACTTCCCCAGTCATAAGCTCTGAATTCATCAGATCCATAAAGCTGAAATACATGTTTTTTTTTTTTTCAAACATCATCAGAGTAAGAATCACAGTTGCTAACAGCAGATCTTAGACAACCACCGCGCAGCGGGGCCCCTGGATCAGCAGAAGGACATGCATCCACTTTTACCACCGGACGCACGCGGCCAGCGGGGGGCGGGGGGCATCTCCCTTGGTTTGGAGGAGCAGCTAACGGAAAACCAGGACCCCCTCGGGGGGCCTCAGCCGCGGGATGATGCTCTCTGGGGAAGTTTCCATCTGACGCCTTCCCGGGTCACCTCTTGCTTCAGCTCAGGGTCTGTTCGACAAGCTCCGACCTTAACGGAGCGCTCACCTATGTCTCCTGCCTGGTCTGCACCATCCCTTCTCCTTTCCCTTAAAATCTGGGGAAACCAAACCAGAGATGGTGACAAAGACACCCTAGAAGCCGCCTTGCAGCCTCCGAGGGTGGGGCTGCTGACTCCGTCCGTTCGGAGGTGCCGACATCGGCGGCCTCTCCCGTGGCGAGGACCCTACCTGTTTTATATGCAGTATGTTCTGTATTGACGATCCGGTGGGTGCGTGGGACATGTACACGTCCATTCGGCTCTGAAGGGAAAGAAGAAGACGTGGCATAGCAGCAGCTACCCAGAGCGGGAAGCAGAGAGCGACCGAGCGAAGGCGCAGCGGCCAATGCTGGGGGTCGGGACACGACGAGGCAAGGGCCCCCAGGTGAGTCACAATTCACACCAGGCGCCGGAATGTGGGCAACGAACGGGCTGCCTGAGAGCAGGTGTGGCCGGTGCGTGGGGAGCTGGTGCACGCCGTCCGTCCCCGACCCGTGGGGCGACCCCGCGTCGTCAGGACAGACCCTGTCAGTGACCAGCTTTGGCACCTTGGCCCAGGGATCTGACACCCGCGCGTGTCCGTACTTTCGCCTGCTAAACGAACATCCCCCAGATCACACCATGCCCGGCTTTCGCGAGGATAAGACACGATCTTGCAGAAGAAAAGCGACACGTCCTCGATTCCCGTGGCGCGAAAACAATCAAGGGAGCCGCTAAAAGGATCCGCTTTTGAAGAAACGGATCTGGGGCCGAGTGGGCCGCCCCGGGGAATGCTCAGCAGGTGCAGACCCCGCGTCCTGCGCCCGGAAGTCCCCCACGGGAGACAGAGACTTGATGAACCCACCTGCTCCTCTTTTGTGGGGAAGCGTCTGTCTCCATTCCATCCTGCCTCCTGCTTTCCAGGGTAAGTGAGGTGTTTTATCAGAGGCCAAAGTACCCCCCCAGCGCATGAGGCCGCGGGAAATATGTGCAACGCTTGTCTGCACTTTTTTTCTTTTCTGGGATTTTTTATTTTTTATTTTTTTTAATGCACGAGGCTGGTGGTAAAATCCAATTGACCCTCATAATGGTGGCCGAGAGTGAATGTGTGGAAGTCCCACCCACGCGGGGACATCGGCTTCCCCACCTATGGCGAAAGCGTGAAGCCACCAACCCGCCCTTCACAGTCACGGTCCATCGGATTCCCGACCTACGCACAGCGTGCGTGTCTACACCGCATTCGTTTACACGGCGTAACAGCTGCATCAACGTGAGTCGAAGGGAAGCTGGAACCTCCTAAAGCCTCAGATGCTCCCATCACCATCATACGTACCGTATTCATGTTCTTCTTGTTGGATCCGGCCCATAAGGACATAAATTCACTACAAATCACCCACAATATTTTATTGTTGCAGATTCTGATGGAAGGTACCTTCCCCGTGTTTAGAAAGAAACCTTTGGTACCGAAAAATCTCTGTAAGAATAAACAATAATTAGCGTCTCAAGAGCTGTTTTCGGACCCGTTGACATTCCCTGCCCACCCCCCCCAGGAGTGAGGGTCCTTGGACATCTACTTGCATTGGTCTTTGCTGTTTCCGCCAAGGAGACAAGTCCCCGGGGAAAGGGGGGAGATACGAGCTAGGAAGGCGTCTCTATCCAGGGGAGATCAACAAGCACGATTTGGAAGGGACGGCCCTGCCCTAAGGATCTTGGACTCAAGTCCACTCTCCTCGGTGAAGCTCCCCCGTCACGTGCAATCAGTAACTCCCGAGGTTTCTGATTTCTCATTCATTGGCCAGAAAGCCAGAGCAATTTCCCCGTTAAGGCCAAACACCGCCTTGACTAGGAAGGGAGAGCGGGGTTTTCCTGAAAACACCATCGTGTCCCAGCCGCGTCCCACCAGAGCCAGCTCTCGAGCCGGAGCGCGGAGCACGGCGTCCTGAAGGTCGGGACCCCGGACGGAAAACGCTGGATGTCACGGGAGGCGGCACGGTGCACGGTGGGGTCTCTGCTGGGAGGACTGGAGCTTCGGGGGCCCCAGACCTGAGGTGGTGGCAGGGATCAGGGACTGGGGCTCAGGGAGGCGGGAAATCGGGGAGCAGGGACCGTGAAACCGAGAGAAGCCTCGGCCCCCACCTCCACCTGCAAAGCAGTACGTATGCAAAATGATGCACTTGGAGGTAGATGTGTCCAACCCAGGATTTAATGTCACTAATTTGTCTGCTCGACTCTGCTCCAATGTGGAGAGTGTCCCAAACCAGCTGATGTCAACACACTTTGCGGCAGGACTATCAGCCACACAGAAGGGAGCCCGCCCCACTGAGCTTGCAGTAAACGGCACAGAGGAGCTGAAACCCACCATCAGGCTCCACGGAAAGTCACCCTGGCGTCAGCTCACAGATGGTGTTTCTTCCCATTCCCGTCACGTCACCCTGAACCAGGGCCTCGTTTTATTTATTTATTTATTTATTTATTTATTTATTTATTTATTTATTTTTTATCTATCTATCTGTTTATTTATTTATATAAATTTATTTTTTATTGGTGTTCAATTTGCCAACCTATAGAATAACACCCAGTGCTCATCCCGTCAAGTGCCCCCCTCAGTGCAGGGCCTCGTTTTATATACGAATCACTGTGAAACCTTTATCGGTCTCCTTGACTTCATTTTGGCCCAAATCCATTGTAGCCGACACGTTTAAGGGGCAATTTTGGCCAAAATACCATGTCTGTTGTGGCAATGGCGTTGTTAGAGAAACATAAAGCAAAGAAACAAACAAAAAAAACTTTCGATGGGTCAATCGGCCACCAAACTACTTTTTCGACCCTTGGAAAATAACCGGTCGATGCCTGGATGGATAATCGAGCTGGAAGACGTGCAGGTCTCTGGAAGCTAAAGCAAGCTCCCCGGTGGGAGGCCCTGTTATTCGGGCTTATCTGACATCGGAGTCTGAGACCTCCGGGATCACACGGAGCTTGGAAACTGTGCTTCCCCTTGGGCATTGTGACCAATCGACCGGCCCAGGGGATCAAGAAGGAAGCCAGGTAACCTGTGAGGAGACTTTGCGCTGACCCAGCACCAGCTCAGCACCCGCTAGACGCTCGGGTCCGCTCACGGCTGAGGATAATGACGTGTTTATGGGACTTGTGGCCACACACGTGGGTACGGACACGCACGCGCACACGGACGCACGCGCACACGGCACGCGGTCACAGAATCTGGTTTCTATAGATTTCACGTGAATTGCCTACTTTCCTACGTTCACTGCGTGATCGGTCTTAAAATAACAAGGGTCGACAACCCAGAATGGGATCCTCAGATAGGTTTTGGCAAAAATGAGAGCCTACCTTGATTACGGAATTCGGAAGTAGAAAAAAACTGGTAAAGATGCCCGTGGGGTATTTGAATGAGACCACGGGACCCAGGGCAAAATTCATTCTGATCCTCCGTGCCAGCTCAGGCATGCTGGAAAAGGCCACAAACCCTAAGAGAACAGGAGACAAGACGATCTCGTAAAAATCCGAAATCCCGAGGCAGCGTCCCTCCGACCAAAGGGGGCTGTGCTGTGACGTCTTGTCCTGTTGCTGCGACCCCGTGGGTGACCTGGGGCCCGCTTCTGCATTGCCCTGCAACGACAACCTGCCTTCCTTCCTCCTTGCTCTCAAGCGTCCATTTTTCTTGAATTCTGGACAATGAAGTCGCCAGAGGAGGGAGGGCCCGTGGCGGGGCTGCCATCGGGGCCCTGGAGCGCCTCCCCCCGCACGAGGGCACCTGCAGCACCGGCACAGAGCTCCCAGGAGAGAACCGTCGGCTCCCGGAGGTGCACCCATCAGCTCTTCGTGCAGCCTCATCCAGTTACTCCCCACTGATTTTCCTCACAGTGCAGGGGACGCCGTCCCTCCCGGGGCCGCACGGCGTGCTTGCCCCCCTCCAGAGTCTCCGCTGGTGTCCCTCCTCCTTCGCTGGTCCTGCCAAGGCCGCCTGCACTCGCTCTCACCTGTCAGCAACAGCAGAGCGTGCACCTCCTGCCCTGTGAGGATGGGGGTGGAGACCAGCACGCTGCAGGGGAAAGCACCTGGGGCATCTGTGTATTTGGGTTCCCTGAGAGGCCTTCCTGGGCCCCCCCACTGTGTGCGTGTGTGCATGTGTGTGCACGAGGGTGTGCACAGAGTTGTGTGTGGAGGCGTGTGCATGCACGAGGGTGTGTGTGGGTGCACACAGGGGTATGCATGGGGGTGTGTGTGGGTGTGCACAGGGGTATGCTTGGGGGTGTGCATGGGGGTGTGCATGGGTGTGTGTGTGGGGATGTGCACAGGGGTATGCATGGGGGTGTGCGTGGGGGTGTACACAGGGGTGTGCATGGAGGTGTGCATGGGGGTGTGCATGAGGGTGTGCACAGGGGTGTGCATGGGGGTGTGCACAGGGGGTGTGCATGGGGGTGTGCGCATGGGGGTGCGCATGGGAGTGTGTGCATGGGGGTGTGCAAGGGGGTGTGCATGGGAGTGTGCATGGGGGTGTGCACAGGGGTATGCATGAGGGTATGCATGGGGGTATGCATAGGGGTATGCATGAGGGTGTGTAGGGGTGTGTGCACGGGTGTGTGCACATGGGGTGTGCACAGGGGTGTGCACGGGGGAGTGCATGGCAGTGTGCATGGGAGTGTTCATGGCGGTGTGCATGGAGGTGTGTGTGAGGAGTGCCCATGCATGGGGGTGAGCATGGGGGTGTGCACAGGGGTGTGCATAGGGGCATGCATGGGGGGTATGCATGGGAGTGTTCACGGCTGTGTGCCTGGGTGTGTGTGTGGGGTGTGCTCGTGCACAGGGGTGTACATGGGGGTGTGCATGGGGTGTGCATGGGGTGTGCATGCCGCCATAGCAGACTTTTCTCTGACGTTCTCGTGGAACCACTGAAACCATCGCGGCCAGAAAGCGAACTGACGGTGTTGAGGGCCGCGCAGCTGCTAGAGGACTTCTCCTAGGACAGCTTCGGAGGCGTGTAGACGCGAGCCCCTCCGTGCCCACGCGGACTGGTGGGCAGCGGGAGTCCGGGCTGCTGACGTCTTGCCACAGAGGGTCCTGCCCACGTTACAGACGTTGCTCTGCCCAGGGCGCGGAGGAAGCTCTCTGGACGCTCGCAGGCCCAGGCGGTGCAGAGCAAGGCTGCTCGGGCGCGTCCTGTTCTCTGCAGACCGGGTGGGAGCCCACGGGCGTCCTGCCCACGCCTCTCGGGCCGCTCAGGCCATCCCTGCCCGGCCGCGGGCCCAGCACCCGCCCTGAGCGGTGGCGCCGACGGCCTTGCATCCGTGCCGCGTGTCTGTTTCCTCCTCCAGGGGTGGAAGGCGCCGCGGAATTGCGCTGACACTCCGTCGGTGCAGGGCCTGTTGGCCAGGGTAGGAGAGTGGCTGCCCGTCCGCGGCACGCTTCTGTCTGTCTGTCTCCCTCTAGATCTTTGATGTCCTTTGCGGCTTATGTCCTGCGACACTCACTGCCTGTTCCACGTGGAAACAGCCCGTCGCTGTCAAGCGCTGATAAATCCACGTCTGCCGTCGATGGCAATGGCCGTAGGGACTCTGCCGTGACAATGCTGTCCACTTTTTGCAGACTCTTGCGTGGTTTCGCAGGAAGGGACTCATCACCCTCCGGGGGTATTTCACGTCACGAGGCCGCACCTTCCTAGCTCAGCGCGGGGGGCCTAGAAACCCACGCTCTGGGATCACTTCTTTGGATCTGGGGCAGGTGGAGATCACATGGCGGGGCCAACGCGCTGCTGTGACCGGACATGGGGGAGCGACTCGGCCTACACGCCGCCTTGAATCCAAGGACACCACCCCGTAGGGCCGCAGGACAACGTGTCCCGCCCAGGACGGGGAAACTGAGAGCAGACTACATGGCGGCGACTCTGCTGCCGTCTGAGCGCGACCTGCCGCGAGGCTCCGCCCCTCGCAGGACACAGCCGTCTGTGCACATACCTATGGTGGTGCCCAGGGAGTGTCCGATGAAGTACAGCCTCTGCTGCCCCGTTTTGTTTACGATGAAGTCTATTATTCCTGGGAGGTCGTATCTGGCCATCTCGTCGAAACTGCAAAATAAAACGGGGGCTTGGACACCCTGGCGCCCGAGGTCAGGACTCGCGCATGTGCCTACTTTATTTCTTGCCTGCGGGGTTCTGCGGCGTCACCGCTGTGCACCTCGTTATTCACCCAGTTACGTGCAGGCTGGAAGGCGACAGGACTGGTTCCGGGCACGTGTGCGGCCTCCAGGCCAGTCCCGCCCCCTCCTTCCCTTCTCCCCCTGCCCGCCCCCATCTGCCTTGCCCGCCTCTCCTGCAACCCCCCACGGGCCACCTCAAGATCCTCGGGCCGTTTCGCACTCAGCCATCGCGACCCGCTGCGGCCGAGGAACTCGTGGCACGTTAGCGAGTGCCCTGAGCTCCAGTTTGCTCGTCCCTAACGAAGCCTGTGCCGGGGCAGGGCAGCCGTGGGGACCGATGGCAGGCGCCGCAGCGGGTGCACCTGTCACCGATGCCTCCTCCGCTGTCAAGATCTGTCCCACGTGCACCAGGCCGCACAGCAGCAGCTCGGCCGGCAGCATGCGGGACAACAGAAAGACCTGCGTGCTGTTTCGTAGGGCCGGGCCCCCCGCGCTGGCGCCTTGTTACAAGAACGTTCGAGGAAATCCGTGGGCCGACGCACCCGAGTGTGAGCCCATCCTCGTGATGCCTTATAGTAAACAAGCCCCGAGCTCCGGCCGAAGGCCAGTGGCACCAACTAGTCCCTGATGTTTGCCGCTGCCCGAAAGCTCTGGCCCTAACCGCCCCTTCGTCCCCAGCCTGTCAGTGGGAGCCGGGTGCCCCCTCAGTGTGGCAGGAATGCGCCGGCGCAGGCTTGCAAACAGGGCCTTAGCCTTGCGGGGGGCGGGGGCGGGGGGAGGCCTGCCCTCCATGACCCCGCGTTCACTAGCAGCAGCGGCCGTGGTTGCCTGGGTGGCCCCATTAACAGTCTGCCTGTGGATGGGGTCCCGGCCCAGGTCCTGGGATGGGGCCCCGCATGGCGAGGGTCCCTGCTCAGCCGGGAGCCTGCTTCTCCCTCTCCGTCTCCCTCCCCCTTGGCCTGTTGCTCTGGCTGCTTGTGCTCATGCCCCCCCGTCTCTCATCCTCCGTCAAGTAAATAAATAAAACCTTAGAAATAAAAAAAAAGAAGCAGGTAGCATGTGAGAAGATGGTTCTCCGTGGCCCGTGAGCGAGGTTTTAAAGGCCTCATGCTGGAGTTGCCCTGAAAACGGCGTCCGATACCGTCTCCACCGGGGCTTCTCCTAATAGAACCCGGGCCGGCCCGCTGACCGGCTGGCCAGGAGGAGACTCGCGGCAGCAGCAGGATGAACGCAGGCCCCGCAGGCCGGGTACCTGGCTCACGCTCGAGTGCTCGCCCGGCAGACACGCTCAGCACACGTTGGCCAACGGGTGCACGCCCGGTCACGGAATCCCCGGAACCATCCCGCGGGACGTGCCCGCACATCCTACCGGGGTGAACCGGGGGTTAAAATCACCCTGTTACCGCGATGTACCCGCTGGTGGGAGGGTCGGAGAAATCAGACCTCCCGCTATGCCTCGCTCGGAGCTCCCCGTAGAAACCGCAAGGACCCAGGTGACTCCCGAGGTGAGAGGTACCGTTGGCGTCATGCGCGCCAAGGAACGGTCTCCAACTTTCCCCGTGATGCGTCTTAGATTCAGTTTACCTGAAGGCCCAGAATTTTTCCTCGGTCGCTGAGAGCGTTCTGTGTCTCCTCGACCAAGTGTTCCCCCGACTGTTTCCCATCCAGACGTCGTAACCCGCGTCTGCGAGAAGGAACCCAAGGCTGCCGTTGGCGTAATTCTCAAGCCAGGAGGCGTTGTCGGCAAACAAGGCGTGCTGCAGGTAGACAACGGGCCGGGGACCTGGAAGGAGGGGGACGGGGGCAGGCAGGCGGCTCAGGTGTCTCGGCGCGCAGGGCCCTGCTACGGCCTCAGGGTTCCTGTGTCCCGGAGCTGCCCCTTGTAGGATCCCCGCTGAACGGACGCAGCGACAGCGCTTCTCGGCCGCTAGGAACCTCCCAGGGCCGCCCCGTTCCAAGGCGCAGGGCAGGACTCGAGCCCGAAGCGGGTACTAGGAGGAGCGCTCGCCTTTGCGTCTGTCCGGGGTCTGCTCGCGGAGGCACGGGGACCATCGCGTCTGACCGAATCCTGCGCCCCGTCCCGGCGGGAGGAAGGGCGAGCAAGTGGACAAGGACGGGCTCGTTCTGCAGCCCAGGCCCCGGCCTCTGCCCACGGACGCCTTGGAACCCCAGGATCCGTTCAGCATCCCCGTGACGACTGTCGGGAGCCCCCATTCCCGCGGGAGAGAGGACTGAGGGAGGCGAGGAGAACCAGCGCGCACATTTCCAAAAAGGCACCATAATTTGGGGCGTAAGGGACGGGCTCTGGAGCCAGGCTGGGTTTGAATCCTGATTCCATTGCTCGCCGGTTACGGAGCCCTGGTCCATCCCCGGCAAGACACCGACGTCCTGGGGATGCTCAGAGGGTCCCTGACGTGAATCAGTGTGAAGCTCTTAGAATAATCCGCTTAATACACGGGATGGGCCTTAATTCTGAGCCTCCCCGCGACTCTCCCTCCTTAAGTAAAACCTTTCCTGGAAAAACTCCCTCCTTCCAGGGTCCTCAGCCGCTGCCTCCCCCCAGGCCCCGTGTCGCCAGATTTCTCAAGGGAGACAAAGACCCACACAGGTGAAACGGAGACCGAGAGTAACCAAAGACGCGGGATGCCCTGTTCATCTGAATTTCTGATAAACGGCGAACACGGGCGTGTAAGCGCGTTGCCGCGTGGGGCCTGCACGGAGACCCGACCTGCTAGCGTCACCCGGGCGTCTCGTGCTTCCTCGGCTGCCCCCCCAAGTCCTTCTCGCAGAGGACAAGCCTACCTGCGCTCCCGGCCTCCGCCCGGCCGTGCGGGATCCTGTTGATGCTGAGGATGTACCCGTCCTGCGTGGTGACCTCATACTCCTCGCTGGGGTAGCCGTTGTAGGTGATGATCTCGCTCTGCCCGGGGGAAACACAGACGTGAGCTCAGCGCCGCCTCCCCAGGTCGGCACCCGGGCCGCGGGCGCCTCCTGGGGTGACTGATCTGAAACCTGTGGCCCCGGAAACGGTGCCGTCGATTCGCTGCGTAAACCCCTGGCCCGGAATCAGCAGAACATTCTCCGCTGTCTGCTGTGGGCAGGTCTGGGGTCGGGGGGCCGCGTGCGGGGCCGAGCCAGCCTTCTGGCAAAGCCGCGCGGTCACGCGCATTCCCGAGACCCCTTTCTGTTTGGTAGAAGGCAGAGTCATACATGTCATCCCAAGGGCTTAAAAATACAGATTTTTAACGCAGATTCAAAAGAGGAGGCCGCCCACCCCTTCTGTTTCGCTTTATGTTACTGGGAGGCGTCGCTTATTTGGCCAAACGGGAGGCTGTCCCTGGCTTGACTCTCAGAGCCGGGCAAGCGTCGCCCACGGCGTGTCTGGTCCCTCATCTGAGATTTCTTCCCTGCTCTCACGAGGCCACAAACCTGCCTTACGAGACGTCCTTTGGGACTTTGCATGATGACTTACAATATTCATCCACACTTCAGGATTCGCTTCGTTTTCCAGATCGAAGAAGCCGCCAGCATTCAGAGTTCCGCAGATCAAACAACAGGTCGTCGTTAAAAACAGCCACATCGTGGGGACGCCTGACGGAAGACGTTGAACGATCACAGATTAGTTTTCAGACATCAACGTTGACTGAGAAATGAAAATAGGGCGAAAGCCTGGCCGGAGGTCGCAGGAGCGGGTGGGGAGCGCGGAGGGGAGCGGGTGCCGCGGGCCGGGGCTGAGCCTGCGAGGATGCTCCTCCCGCAGCCTCCACCGCAACCGACTCTCGCCTCGTCGCTCACTAGGACCGAGGCTCATCTCTGGGTTTCCCTTCACTCCCAGGGGTTCAGGCCTGTTGAGTCTTTGCTCACCTGCGAATCGCCGGATGCCCGAGGACAGGCGTCCAAGCCGCGGCCCAGCGGCCAGTGCAGTCACATACCCGCCCTCCCCTTGGCTTCCCCCAGGGGAAGAGGAACGACTCGAGGACGGGCTGACACCCGGCTTCCAGGGACGGGATTATTGCTCTTGCAGACGCCCGGGGCCGGGAAGGACGGGGTAGGAGGGGGTTGTCACACTCTGAACCGCGACCGTTACAGCACCGTGACGGGCTCAGAGCTCCAGCCTTGCCACGGGCAGGCGCTCCGACCCCAGGGCAACTCACGTAGCAGCTCCGTCTCTCGGTTTCCTTGTGGGTAAAACCAGAATAATAACCTAACCAGCCAACTTACCGGGTTCCACTGAGGATCAGGCGACCCGACGAAGTCAGAGAGCTTTCGCTGCGACAGACTGACGACTGACTTCTAGAGATCTCAAGATTTACTTCTTGAAGATCTTACAGAGCTTTCCGCGCATTGATGTCTGGTTGAAGACGGTTTTACACCAGCAAATGTCGTAGGATTTAAAACGTTTTGAACGCTGGAGACAGCTAGCGTCTGCTGGCACCGAGCAAGAGTGGAGAAGGTTCCTGACGCCGCAGGTGTGTTGTTTCAATCTCAAAGAAACTCCGCGGAGCGGGTCCTGTCATCCTCGCCTTGGCAATGGAAAAGCAAAGCAAAGCAAACCAAAAGCCAAGGCTTGGGGAGGTTTCCGTCCCGCCCCAGGTCTCGGAGCCCGCAGCCGCCCCGCCCGCTCCCCGTGCTGGCCGAGCTCCCGCTTACCCCGCTCAGCCCCTGCCCCCCAACACTCCCTACAGGCTCAGGAACCTCTAAGCTTTTGCAAGTGGCGCCGGGCTGAAGAACCAGATGTGGCTGCAGTGACAGTTAGAAGAGGCTGGAGAGAGGAGAGGCAGGAAGCCGGCGGGAATGAGGAAACCCGGGGCCGCAGCACCGCCCAGGGCGTCTCGGTGCCGCCCCGAGTGCCCTGATGTGCTTGCAGATTGGGAAACAGTGGTCTGCAGCATGCCACGGAACCAGTCAGACGGACTCCCGCCCGTTCCCACGGAGCGCCTGCCCGGGCGGGAGGGCGCAGGGCCTCGCACAGTCGGGGAGTGGGCTCAGGGGCCCCGGACACGACCAGGCACCGAAGCATCGGCCCTGTCAACGCCGTGCGGGGGGGGTCGGATGGTGCCATGTGGGTCACGGCACCGACGTCGGTCGTGCAGCGTGGACGGAGGTGCCTGAGTGCGGCTAAGCCCAGGCGGCGAGGCCGGATCCAGAAGGAGTCGCGTGGCCAGGGAGGCTGACCCGCGTGCCCGAGGGACTCGGCCTGCCGTCGGCTCTGGCAGCGACCGTGCGGTGCCAAACCCAGGACCCAGGAACCTCTGCTTAAAGCAAAGGACAAGCAGGGGCGCCCGGGGGGCTCAGGGGGCAAGCGTCACACTCAGCTCAGGTCACGACTGCAGGATTATGGGATCGAGGCCCACGTTGGGCTCAGCAATCAGCGGGGAGTCTGCTCGAGACTTTCTCCCTCTCCCTCTGCCCCTCCCCACCCTGCACCCTCTCACTCTCTCTCAAATAAATAAATAAAATCATAAAAAGGAAAACAACCCAAAGTCGAAGCAGAGGCCAGAGGAGAAGGAAGACCATCCGGGCCCAAGCTCGAGTGGGCGCGAGCGTCTGGGGCCCCGACGGGTCGTGGCCCACCCGAGTCCCAGAGCTCTGCACCGCCGGCTTCCCGGATTCTCTCCTCCGCGCACTCAGCGCCCGGAAGGGAGTGAGAAGGAAATATCCCGACTTCTTCCTGGGCCTGTGAACACAGAAGCACAGCTCCCGCTCCACAGAAACTCACATTTTCACTGCTTTTTTTTTTCTCCCCTCCGCCTCCCCCCCCATAAAATTGGGTGATATTAGAGCTGAAACACCATCTTGGGCAAAATGCAGATAAGGGCGCGGCCTTTCCCAAGCCCCGTGGTATCTCGGGATCCTGATCCAGAGGCCGCTATCGTGGTCCGGGCAAGTGTCAGCGAGGGCGGCCCGGTCAGACCTCAAGGCGGCCGAACAGCCCGCGCTCGAGCATACGTAGGCGTGGACTCGGCCTCGGCGTCTGTCTGTGGCGATGGTTATTATTTTCCTTCCAACGTCCGAATTCAAAATACATCTGCTATTACGTTTCATCTTTATTTTGTTTGTTAGCTTCTTTCTCTCCAAAGACTGATTTATTTATTTATTTTTTATTTATTTATTTATTTATTTATTTATTTATTTATTTATTTATTTACTGGTGACCCGTGACTTTGCATCAAAGGGGGGAATCCGTCTTCCTTGAAAGCCACTCCAGGTTAAAAACAGAAGCTAACGAGAGTTTTGGAAAAATAAATTCTGGAAGCCTTACCCCCTGGAGACAAATTTTTGCCCTGGAATGAAGGCCTTTGCACGACCAAGAGCAGAGAACTGGTTGCTTGCTCACCAGGTAGCTTCTCCGGATCATTATGCATCCCCAGATCCAAGCAGGGCCCAGGCACGGTGTGCACGTGTGCACATGCGGACACGCACATCGGCTTTGGGAAAGGCATGGTGAGTTCCATTTCTAATTTCTTTACCCAGAACGCAGAGCTGGCCACGCTCGTGACCCTATAAGCATCAGCGCTGCTCCTGGAATCACGCACCGGAGGGGAGCACGTTCTGTTTCGCCGGGTCACTGAAGCCCCGTCAGCCCCCTTCGAACACGAGGCGGCCCCCGCCGGAGAGGCAGAGGAGACCGCGAGGCGCTGGGAAGGTTCTGTCATAAGTGACTGGACATGAAGGTTCTTGGAGGGAGGTCGGACAACACTAAGGGAACGCACGCTCATCCCGATGCAAGACGTGCAAAGGGAAGATCACTTCCTTTTAAAGAGAAGTTGTTCCCCGCAGCGCAGGTGCTGGCCCTTGACGACGGCACAGCCCGGAGCGGCGGGATCAGGACCATTTGGCGGCCAAGGTCAGAGCTCCGGGAGAATGGAGACGGGGCCGTGGCTTCCCACCCTCCAAGCCGGCCTCCTGCCCAGCTGCTTACCCGACGTGTGGAGTTCACGCGGTCTGCTCGAAGCTCACCTCGTGTTCTGGTTCCTGCAGGTCGTATGTTCCAGCGGAAACACTTCTCTAGGGACCCCTGGGGGGGCTCTGGGGTCCCGGGATCGAGTCTCGCATCGGGGTCCCCGCAGGGAGCCTGCTTCTCCCTCTGCCTGGGTCTCTGCCTCTCTCTCTCTGTGTCTCATGAATAAATACATACAATCTTTAAAAAAATTCTAAAAAAAGGAAATGCTTTTTGAGATGCACACACACACACAGACACACACACGGAACACTTGGCCAGAAGTTCAAGCTGAATCCAGTTTTAGATACAGTCTCACCAACTCGTGCGAGTGAAGGAACGGCAGTTGGAACCAGGAGCAAGATGACGTTGGCGGGTCTTGATACGAGCTCCTGTTTCTCTTCTGAATTAATGTTCTAGTGGGTTCCATGGCTGCTAAATCACCTCCAAGGGGCACCTGGGGGCTCGGTCGGCGAAACATCTGCCTTCAGGCCGCCTCAGGAGCCCAGGTGGGATGGAGCCCTTGACAAGGGCAGGTGCTTCTCCCTCTCCTCCCCGCTTGTGCTCTATCTCCTTCTCTCTTGCAAATAAATAAATAAGTAAACAAACAAATAAATAAATATAAAAATAAAGAAATTTTAAAAATAATAAATAAAAATAAAATAAAATAAACAGATATAAATATAAATAAATATAAAAAATAAATAAATAAGAATAAAAATAAATAAAAATAAATAAATAAGTATAAATAAATAAAAATAAATAAATATATATAAATAAATAAAAATAAATGAATAAAAAATAAAAATGAATAAAAATAAGGATAAATAAATAAAAATAAAATAAATGAATAAAATATAAAAATAAATAAAAATAAGGATAAATAAAAAGAATAAATAAATAAAAATAAATGAATAAAAATAAAGATAAATAAATAAAAATAAAAATAAATAAATAAATAAAAATAAATGAATAAAAAATAAAATAAATAAAAATAAAGATAAATAAATAAATGAATAAATAAATAAAAATAAATGAATAAAATATAAAAATAAATAAAAATAAAGATAAATAAATAAATATAAGTTAATATAAATAAATAAATAAAAATAAATGAATAAAAATAAAGATAAATAAATAAAAATAAAAATAAATAAATAAATAAAATAAATGAATAAAAAATAAAATAAATAAAAATAAAGATAAATAAATAAATGAATAAATAAAAAATTAAAAATAAATGAACAAAGATAAAAATAAATAAAAATAAAGATAAATAAATAAATATAAATAAATAAATAATTAAAAATAAATGAATAAAGGATAAAAATAAATAAAAATAAAGATAAATAAATAAATATAAATAAATAAATATAATTAAATAATTAAAATAAATGAATAAAATATAAAAATAAATAAAAATAAAAATAAAAATAAAAAAATAAATAAAACCTTTTTAAAAAATTGCCTTCAAATCTCCCTGACGCCCGCCGGAGATGGGTCCATGGCTTTGATTCCATCCCTCTCCTAATCACCGTCAACATCTAATGTATTTGCCGGGTGAGTGAATAAACGAATGACTGGATGAATCTAGAAGTCCAGAAAACATTTCTTAGTCACCGAGGAATAATAATATCGTCAGTCATTAATATAGTGAATTCTTAGGTATTCATTGAGTGTTGGCTCTGTGTTAGGTGCGTTACCTTGTTACTCTACCGGCTTGGCTATAATTCTACTGGATCTCTTTGCTCTTAAATATGCTTCAGAGGACATTCTCCTTAACACGGTTACATAGTAAATTTAGTAAGAGTGAGCTCATGGGAAAATCCAATCTTGTTTTGTTTTTGTACAAAATTGGAATAATTCCACCACTAGTCATAGATTACGTTACATACTAATACAATAAAAAATTGCTACTAGATAGTCATTTTTCTGCTATTGTTCAGGTCTAATGTATCCTTAAATCTATTATAAATCATATATATAAGATTATAATCTTAAATCTATATATCCTATAATCTATTATAGTGCAATCTGATAACTTTCACACAATCTCTCTAATTTCTCCATACATTAAAAAAAGTCTCATAAATGCGGAATCATTCAAATTTTTTTCTACAAATAACCAGATTTCTTGGGAGATAATAATCTAACTCTTTTTCTCTACTCCAGCAGTGTCTAATAGAAATGTGTTATGAACTATGTCTATCATTTAAAGTTTTTTATGACCACATTTTTTAATGTGTAAAGAGATTGGTGAAGTTAATTTCTATTTTATTTTTTATTTTATTATTTATTTATTTTTTTGTAGTTAATTTTTATATTGTAGTTAATTTAAACCAATAGACCCAAAATATTACTATTTCAACATGTAATTTAATAGTATTAATGAGAGATATTTATTTATTTATTTATTTATTATTATTATTATTTATTTATTTATTTTATACCCGGTCTTGGAAATCTGAGGATTCTGTGACACTCAGCACATCCCCATTAGGACTGACCACGTATGGGAGCTTAACAGCCCCATCTGACCAGTGTCCGTGTATTGAAGCGTATCCTAACGGTCTTGTGCTTATTCTTTTCTTGAGACTCTTTTCTAACCAGATCCTTAATTTTTCATAAGGGACTCCCCCAAAATGCATAGCCGTCATGTATCGGACCTGAATTCCATACCTGCCTAACCAAGCTTCCTATTCTCTGAACCATCAAACACATCTTCTCAGGTGCTCGGCCTCTGGTCCCCCACCTGAGCCTCAGTCTTATTGTCCAGCCAAACACTGTGCTCTCCAATATTTAGCTACAATACTTGATTAAAAGCACAATGATCCCTGGTTTTCTTGAGGTCACTACATCTACAGAGTTTGTTATACTGAGTCTACTCCAATAACAAATGCCAAACTATTATTTAAAAGGCTTTAAAGGGATCCCTGGGTGGCGCAGCGGTTTGGCGCCTGCCTTTGGCCCAGGGCGCGATCCTGGAGACCTGGGATCGAATCCCACATCGGGCTCCCGGTGCATGGAGCCTGCTTCTCCCTCTGCCTGTGTCTCTGCCTCTCTCTCTCTCTCTCTCTCTGTGACTATCGTAAATAAATTTAAAAAAATTTTAAAAAAAGGCTTTAAAAAATGATTTCATAATTCCTGGTAAAGAAAATGTCACGAAAGGGGCGCCTGGGTGGCTCAGTCGGTGAAGTGTCCCACTCTTGATTTTGGCTCGGGTCATGATCCTGGGGTCCTGGGATCGAGCCCTGGGTCCGACTCTGCGCTCAATGGGGGTCTGCTTCTCCCTCTTCTGCTTCTGTCTCTACCCCTGCTTGTTCTCCTTCTCTTCAAATAAATAAATAAAATCTTTAAAAAAGATAAAAATGTCACTATAATAATTATGCCATCATTTAAATTCATTTACAAGCTTGACAGCTTCCTGGATTTACCTCTTCTGGGCGTTGGTTGAATAAACAGCAGTTACATATGTGTGTGATTAGTGGAGCTTTTTTGAGAGATGTTTTGCTTTGAGACCAGGGGTATCAGCACAGATTCACTGATTATCCCTGAAACACAACTGAGTCCTTCATGTACACCTGAGAAAATATTTGTCCGTGCCTCGCCTTGTGGTTCCCGCTAGCCGTGGGGTAGCCGAGCAGCCTCACCCCCAGCGGCGATGTGAGAACCTTCTAGCTCGATTCCCTGGATCGCTCTAATGCCTCACTTGGTGGCTATTGTTATCCTTTTAGGTTGCACCCCCTAGTCTGTCTTAAGCACTCTTGAAATTAAAACTCTTTAATGGCTCAAAATTAAATTTGGAACTTAATTCAAAATTCTGTGACCTGGCCAGGAAAGCCCAGAGCGCGGCTCCGTCTCCAGGTCCCGTGCCCCCCCCCGCTCCCTCTCCCCCTGGCTCCCTGCGCTGAACTGTCTCCAGGAAGCCCAGCTCCTTGCAACCCCAGCCACCCCTGCCTGCGAGTCCCGAGGACTTGATGGGAGGTGAAATCTTGTTTGCTCAGAGAACACTTCTTTCCCGTCCGCCTAGCTGGGGTGCCCTTCCCGTTGATAGATTCATCACTATTATCGTTAAAGATTTAATTCCGTGACTACGCGGCTGTCACATATCCGCTTTTTCCACTCGTCTCCGTGTTTCACTCGGGTAGGACCCGCGTCTGCCTTATTGCTGCTCGTGTTCCGAATGCGCAGGTGGGTCAGAGTCGGTACTCAGAGCATCACAACAGAAAGATTAGGAGCTTGGTAAAGTCAAGATTCCAAATTTTGGAGAGCTGCTATTTTGGGGAAAGTTGCCCGATCTTCACAAACTTCAGTTCCTTAATCTCTAAAGAAGAGATGAGAAAAGTGCCATTTTACAAGACGGTTATGAAGATTAAACAAGATGATGGATGGGGTGACTGGACGTATTTGCGCGTGGGAAAGGCTCCGGGTACATGAGGGACCTGTAGGTGAGGGTTTTTGTCAAACCGTGTCCTTCTTCTGCGTTCTTTCCCCTGTGCACCAGGGTAACAATCGCTTACTAGGACTTGCTATGTGTTTTATTACAGGGAAAGAATAAAGAATTTCCCAATTTGGCCAAAAAGTCGACATAGTTCCTCTGATAGCTTATAGTTCTCAATGCAAACTGTAGACACAATGTCCTGACGTAGGTTTTGCATTTTCTTGTAAACTTCAGTCACGTGACTCAGCTGCACTAACGTGTTAGTGCTGACGTTTCTGGGACACCGGCGGGGTCAAGAGTCAGGATGTGCCTGCCTGATATGCCATAATCAGCACAGAGGTGCCTCCCTAGGAAGCCTTCCAGGGCCCTGCCGGCTGACCTTTCCCATGCGATACCCTCCCCTCCATATCTAAAGCTCCTTCACATATGACAAGAAATTCTTAAGAAATGAGTCTTCGCCAGAGTATACTAATTACGTGTCTTAAAAGTACCCCAATTCCTACAGGACCTAATCCAGCACTTGGAGGACAGAGAGGACACTCCTAGCCATTCGGCAACTACTTATTGCTGATTGACTTTGTGCAATCATAATGAGACACCTCCACTGCCATTAGGCAGCTGGGCTCCCGCCCAAGTTCATTTGGAAACCAAATGAATCTCTCATGCCCTGTCCCATCCTTTCTGTGGGTTCCCTCGCGGCTTCCTTTACAGCTCACACCATTCCTTTCCTCCTCCGGGATGTCCTCTCTACTCTCAGCCTTCTGTGATCTTTCCTTCCTTTGAGGTTCAACGACACTTTGTACCTACGGTTCACGGGGCACCTGACGTCTGTTACGATACGCAGCCAACCCCGTGTACACACGGTTACGTATCCACACGTGAAAACATATGGAAGTGCTCTTGGGGATTCGGGCAACCAGCTAGTGATTGGTTATTTGAACCTTGGGTACCTTCGTTAATGATTTCTGGTACTGACCTTCCCGTGCAAAGTGGGTATATCAGTATCTAAGTTGTCACCTACTATAAGGCTGGAGGGAGATCATGTGTGTCTGGGCCAGTGCTTGTCACATAGCAGGAACTGAGTAAGTACTAATCCTCATCCCCGTGTACACACTCCGTTCCTCTTCCCCTTCTCCCTCCATAGCATTGGAGAGTAGAGCATCAGACCAGGTATCAGAGATTATTCAATCGACCGTGTGAAGAAACGGGAGCAATTGATTGACAAATGCAATATGTTGGCAATACTACAGTGTGCGACAGCACTGGCTCTCGGACTGAGACACGTTGGGTTTACCCCCATCCCTCAAGCATGACTCCATCCCCTCAGGAGGTTATTAGCTTCACAACACTGAACGTTTTTTATCTGTGAAATACAGGAAACACGGAGTCCATCTGCAGGGCTCATATGCGAATCCAAAGAAAGAACCATATAGAAATCACCGAGCCTAGCGCTTGGCAAGGGTTAGTGTCGCAAAAAATAAGTAGAGACGACTTCTCCTAACGTTACTCGGATAAACGTAGCCGAGTCTCAAGAGGGCAAGGAAACCAGTCTTGTGATTAGATATGACTTCCCAGGTGCCATGTAACGTCTTGGTCTGCCTAATGCCTATGTGAGTTACGAATTCTACGCTTCCATTTAGGATAGAGGCCGTGACTGGAAACATGAAGCCTCTGTCTGTCCTCAGCACATTATAAGTAATAATATCTACCAACGCCTTTGTAGGGAACTGGCGTTGTGTTAAATTCCTTTGCAGTACCTCATGACAGCTCAGTAACAGAGCGCTTAACGATATTTCCATTTCACAGATGGGAAAAGTGTGGATTGGAGTGATTAACTCGTCTGTGATACGAGGACAACAGTGGAGCTAGGAACCCAACCTAAAGACGTCAGAGCCCATGAAGTGCTGTACTCTACAAATATGCTTCAGGAATGAGTGTCTATCTCCATGTTTTTTTAAAAAAAAAAATGAGAGGATTCCTGGGTGGCTCAGCGGTTTAGTGCCTGCCTTCAGCTCAGGGTCCTGGAATCGAGTCCCACGTCCGGCTCCCTGCATGGAGCCTGCTTCTCCCTCTGCCTGTGTCTCTGCCTCTCTCTCTCTCTGTGGTCTCTCATGAATAAATAAATAAAATCTTTTTAAAAAATGAGGAAATAGCTAGAATCAATGATAAATGACTTTTCCAGGGTCACACATCTAATAAATAGTGGTGTCGGCTCTGAACTTCCGTAGTCTACTGCTGCCGCGAGGATGGTTTCCATAGCAACTCCACACCATCGCCCAGCCAGGAGAAAAGGTAATTATGCCTGTGAAAACGCTGTAAAATTTATTTTATTATTATTTTATTGTGGAAGTAGAACTGCCACGCAATGTCACAGCAGCGTCCGAGGTTCGGCTCGTTGATTCGGTCATCGTGTAGGCGGCTCAGGGCTCACGGCGCACGTGTACTTTGAAAAGAACACGAGGTGCCGGGCGAATAAAGGCAATGTTGGGTTAGGATGATCTTCAGAACTGTAGGTCGTACCCGCGAGATCCTTGCGAGGCAGGGCCGAGAACTGGTTCACTTCGCTAAGCCGACGGCGTCCGTCTGACTCCTACAGGGCAGGATTCACCGGGGCAGGCGGGCCCGAGAGGGGGCCTGAGATGGAAGGCCGAAGCTGCGGGGACAGCCTCACGTAAGGGAGCTCAGGGGGAGAAAAAGGAAAAGCCTGTTCTTACGGAGGCTGGCAACATGTCAGGACTTCCAGCTCTCCCGACCAGCAGGGAGGAGTGCTGTGCCGGGGCTTGGGTAACCCTCGAGCCTGGCAGGGCCGGGCCGGCTGACGGGAATCAGAAGGCGTGGGGTCAAGGGGTGGCTCCTGGCTGCTGCCCTGAAGGCTTGAGGCTGTGACTCGGCCTTCGCAACACACCTGTCAACAGATTTGTCAGAGGAATACCAACCGGGCGGGCGAGCCTGGCCCTCCCTGCCTCCTGCCAGGCTGGTGTGCACGCACGGCGTGGGCAGCCTGTTCCCACTCTCCGTATGCCTGTCCCGGCCTGGCCGTACCCGTGGCCCCTGCCGCCCCGCGCCGGTCGGGCCGCCCCCTCTCTCTTGTTCCCACGATACAGATTTTGCTTTCGTTTCTCTGGACTTTAAATGCATATGAAATTCTGGCCTTGCCCACTGCACAGGGCCCCAGGAACCCCGGGACAAACAGGAGCCTCCCTGACCATGTCTCTTGGGCTGGCTCGTCCACGTCTCCGGGGAGACAACGAAAGAAGTGTTAAGGGGTGGAATCTGGATCCCGAGAACTCTAGCCTCAGGACCCACGGATTTGCTGCTAATTGGTCTGAGCTGGCGCACAAGTCTTCTGAGCATCTGTGGTCTTTAAGATAAGATGAGCATAGGAGCTTTATCACAGAGATAGGAGCAGGAACAGAGGGTTTAGGCCGGGCCTTGGCCCGAGAAGTGCGTGAGTGCTACACAGTGTTGGCTATTTTCATTGCTACCCTCATTGGGTTGAAACTCCCCAGCAAAAAAAAAAAAAAAAAAAAAAAAAAAAAAAAAAAAAGAAAAAAAGAAAAAAGAAACTCCTAGCATATTTGAAGCTCAGTATAGATCATAAGATGAGGACCACATTTTCCTGGTTCAACACCTCATCCTCAGCCTCTAGCATATAAGAGATGCAGAGTAAATTTTTAAGAAATCTTATTCAGGGAAGCCTGGGTGGCTCAGCGGGTAAGTGCCTGCCTTCAGCCCAGGGCCTGATCCTGGAGTCCTGAGATCGAGTCCTCACATCGGGCTCCCTGCACGGAGCCTGCTTCTCACTCTGCCTGTGTCTCTGCCTCTCTCTCTGTGTCTCTCATGAATAAATAAATTAATCTTTAAAAAAGTCTTATTCATTCATTCATTCATTCATTCACTCACTCATTTAGAGCATGAGGAGGGGGGGAGGCACAGAGGGAGACTCTCAAGTGGACTTCACGCCCAGTACAGAGCCTGTCTGGAGGCTCCATCCCATGACCCTGAGATCATGACCTGAGCCGAAACCAAGAGCCAGACATTTAACTGGATGAGCTGCCCCAGGTGCTCTGAAGAATAAATTACTTTAAATAAATGACTTGTAACTCCGAGGAGCTGTTTGAAGATTTCTTTGGCAAGGACCACAAAGACTGTCCCTAGAAGGAGACCTCTGAATGCTCCAGTCCTGCACAAAGTCAGCTGCTGGTGGAACCAAACAGTGGTTCCTTGTTAAAAGTTTCTCCCCTCGGGAAGCTGCCGATGTCCAGGTTCCTGAACATGTGATGCAAAACCAAACTAAACACATTACACTTATGTGATTGACGAGAATGTTAGTGATGTACCCGGAGGCTTCTACGGAAAACAAATCGTAAATTTAAAAAGAGTATTTTTACGATATGGCACTGAAGACAAGAAAATCCAACCTGATTAGGAAATGCAACATTGTGACTTAATTTTAATTGAATTCCATTCAGTTTAAGGCAAACAGTGTGGGCAGATCGTGTCGAGGAGAATGAGGAAGATGTGTGGGAAGACTTAAGTATATAAATCATATTTGAATAAAAGATGTGATGTACATCTGGGTAAGGAAGCGGAGGCAGATGTAACTAGAAGAGGATGTGAAGTCAGGTTATGGCAAACTTGAAATATAGCCGGGGAGTGAGGGTTTGGTGGAAGAAAATAAAAAAAACAGCAGAGTCATGGTAAGTTCTGGTACAGTGGTATTTCATAGTGAAAACACCCTTGGAAGGAGGAAGAGGGGAGATAATCAGAGGAAAAACTCAGAATTAAAGGTATTACGGAGAAAACAATAAAGCTTTTTAAAAAAGATTTTATTTATTTATTTGACAGAGTGAGCGAGAGAGCAAGAGCAGTAAGCAGGGGGAGTGGCAGAGGAGGAAGCTGAGTGGGGAGCCTGACGTGGGGCTCGACCCCAGGGCCCCAGGATCATGACGTGAGCTGACGGCCCTGGGCACACCAGCAATAAAGCTTTTTAGACAGGGCAGCCCGGGTGGCCCAGCAATTTAGCACCGCCTCCAGCCCAGGGTGTGATCCAGGAGACCCGGGATCGAGTCCCACATCGGGCTCCCTGCATGGAACCTTCTCCTCCCTCTGCCTGTGTCTCTGCCTCCCTCTGTGTGTGTCTCTCATGAATATATAAAATCTTAAAAAAAATAAAAAAATAAAGCTTTTTTTAGAGAAAAACTAACGCAGTAAAAATACTACATTGGCTCAGCATTTTGGAGGCATGGTTCCAATGCTGCATTACTCACTAACTCATACACCTTGGGCGTGACGCTCCTAAGAGACAATTTTAGGTAGAACATAGAGGAACTGTAAAATTCTTAATAGTTATGCTTTTTAAAAAAATGACTTTATGTTGAGTCACAGTAGCTCTGCATCAGCACAATGTTATAATCTTTAAAAAGAATTTTGGCTTTTGCTTCTAGCCACGAGGTCTGGAATCACCATCGTACCATCGACATTAGGACACTGGAGCCAGAGTGATGGACAACAGACTTCCGACAGTGGCAATCCGGCTGCCTGACGCTGGGACCGCCAAGACGAAGGAAGTGAATGGAGGTGATCTCCAGGAAAGCCTGAAGGTTCTGCCCACTAATCATTTCCAGATCACAGAAAAAGTTGGGGAACCCAAAGAAAGCTCGGTGGGAGTGGAGTAATGCCGTGGGTGCCAGGGAAGCCATGTGCTTCAGGGAGGAGCCCGAAGCGGGCCCTTTGGATCTGTGTGACCTGGGTTCTGCTCACACACACTCTGCCTCCAGGACTTCCTGCAGAGCCGCCTCCCAGGTGTGGAGGGGAAACTCATCAAGGAGATGGGGGGCCAGCCGGCTCACCTCCACAGGCTGGTGCCCCCAGGCCAGCTGGGTGCGTGTCTCTTCAATAGACTCACCCGATGCATAACAGGGAGCCTCCAGAACCCAGTAACCTGTGAAGGGTCCTCCTCACATCCCCCTGGTGCCACAAGGCTTACCGGGAAGTATCCAGAGCCTTCCACCTGAACCGAGTGGCAGCCAGTACCCACTGAAGGGCCCTTTGGACCCACGTAACCCCGTGAAGCTATAGCTGTTTCCTCGAGGGATGGATGGGCTCGGGAGCCAGAGCTGAGGAACAGACGACATGTGGGGGACAATCCAGGGACGCAGGGCAGGCTGGCTGGGGGTGGGGGTGCAGGTGGGGGGCGGTCTACAGGAAAAGTCAGGGAATTGGGGCCATTTGTGTGCAGTGTTGCCACGAGAAGCACGAGTGACACATGAGTATGTTTCTTCTCTTGTGGTGACTAGTGCTTGAGCTGTGACCGGCACGGGTCTCTCGACCTTCATCACCGTTCTGAGGATGGTGCTGGCGGGCAGGGATGATCCATCATCATATTAAAGCATAATGAGCTTATAATCCCTCCCAAATAAAAGCTTTTTAACCACCTTTAACCACCTTAGAGCGCTCCCCCAAGCCATGGGCCAAGTGGAAAGAGTACAAGCTTTTTGCAGCAAAAAAAAAAAAAAAAAAAAAAAAAAAAAGAAAGAAAGAAAAAAAGGAAAGAGAAAGAGACAGAAACAGAAAGGGAAGAAAGAAAGAAAGAAAGAAAAGAAAAGAAAAGAAAAGAAAAGAAAAGAAAAAGCAAGTCCCATGGTCTAGATGATATACGGAGGCAGAGACTGGACTTCAGAGAAGACGAGGACGCTAGCATCCGAGTCAGAAGACCAGAGAGAAGAGCGGTAGGGAGAGGAAGGGCTTCTGAAATACGCAGGGGACATCTCAGTGCGCTTCTGGCTAAAGAGCAAGGTGCCCACGTTAAGGGTAAGAGTCCCCCCGAGGCGGACAGGGTAACACTTTCAGAGAAAAAAACAATTGCCAGGAAAGAGGCAGAACAATCCCTAGCGTGTACATAGTGCACATAGGGGCTCATCTGAACTGCCACCTGCCGGCCGAGAGACCTTCCTGAGCACGCGGGGCCCAGGGAGGACCCGAGAGCGTGCACGCCCGGAGCAGGACAGAAGTCCCTTAGAGGAGACATCACGCTAGACCCGCCCTGAAGGAGACGGAAGACAAATCGGAAGCAAAACCAAGTCTCAAAACAATCAGACTTAGCTTTAAGCAAATGAACTGACTGCCGAAAACACAGTCCAACCCTATTGAAGACGAATAAAATAAAACCTAGCACTCAGTAATGCAAAATTCAACGTGTGGCGTGCAGTAAAAAGTTCTCAAGCTGGGCGGCCTGGTGGCTCAGCGGCTTAGCGTCACCTTCAGCCTGGGGCGTGATCCTGGAGACCTGGGATCGAGTCCCACGTCGGACTCCCTGCGTGAAGCCTGCTTCTCCTCTGCCTTGTCTCTGCCTCTCTCTCTCTCTCACTCTGTGTCTCTCATGAATAAATAAATAAAATCTTTAAAAAAAAAGAGGTTCTGAAGGATGCTTACTATGCTCAAGGATTTAAAGAAAAACATAAAGTAAGGAGGGGGAAAACAAGATATAAAAGAGCCCTAACTAGGATATCTACAGATGAAGAATATTGTCTCCAAAATAGAAAGCGCACCAGATAGGATTGCAGCAGACTAGACGTTGTATATGAAAAAATTTGCGAGTATGAACACCCTCGACACTATCCAAATGGAAGCACACAGAGGGAAAACACTGGGAAAATAAACGTACAAAAAAATAAAAATAAAAAAAATAAAAAAAATAAAAAAAATAAAATAAAGAAAATAAACGTACAACTTCAATGACCTGTGGGTTAATAGCAAGTGGTCTAAGGTATAAATGAGAGACCCAGAGAACGTGAAGGAACGAGTGACATTTGGAGGGGGAAAAAAGGTATTTGGAGAAATGAGCAAAATTTTTATGACTTTGATGAAAAGTGTAAGTCCTTAGACTCAAGAAGCCTGCTGAATTCCAAGCAGAACCCACAACAAAACCATCCCAAGGTTCGACGAAATCATATTGTTGAAAATCCACTGGTGAAAAGAGAATTTTAGAACAAAGGAAAAAACATGTGCAGTAAGTACGAAGAAGGAGTATGAGAGCTCTAAGGGGATATAGATTTAGAAGAAAGTTTATTTATTTATTTTTTTAAATGTTTTTTTTTTCTTTAAACATTTTTTTAAAATTTATTTATGATAGTCATACAGAGAGAGAGAGAGGCAGAGACACAACAGGCAGAGGGAGAAGCAGGCTCCATGCACCGGGAGCCTGATGTGGGATTCGATCCCGGGTCTCCAGGATCGCGCCCTGGGCCAAAGGCAGGCGCCAAACCGCTGCGCCACCCAGGGATCCCTAGAAGAAAGTTTAGAAATGAAGGCAAATACTTTCTTTACCAATCAATCTAGTTGGAGATTCTGGGGCCTCTCAAACCCGTTCTGAGGATGTACACGCAGCATCCCCGCCTCCTGGGGGACAAGTCCCACGGCCGTGCACCTTCTCCACTTGTCACTGACCGTCACGGAAACGCGAATCAGAACCTCGATGACATATCCCCTCACGCCCCATAATTCTACTAATAAGACAAAACAGAAGTGTTGGCGAGGGCGTGGAGACGTTGGACCACCGTGCACCATTGGTGGGAACGCAAAAGGGTGTGGCCACCGTAGGAAACGGCTTGGAAGTTCCTCAAAACATCGAAAGCAGAGCTGCCACGTGGCCCAGCAATCACACAGCCCGGTACATATTCAAAAGAATCGAAATCAGGATCTTGAAGACATACACGTGCCTCCCGACATGACCCACAACGGCCAAGACAGGAAACCACCTAAACGTCCACTGGTGGGTGAGTGGATAAGGAAGACCTGCTTCACGCCTGCCTGTAACGGCACGTGGTTCGCCCTTACGCGAAGGCAAAGCAAAGACTTTTTCAGACAGACGCTGTGAATCGATCACCAGCAGATCCGCAAATGTTTAAGGAAGTTCATCGAAACGAGAAATAAAAAAAAAAAAAAAAAGAAACGAGAAATAAGGACATAAAGGTAATGAGGAACGAGGTCTCCTCGTTAGCGACGGAGATGAGGTCAGAATCACAATAATGATAACAGTTTATTTTCGCTATTAAGGCTGGTTTGCCGTGGCTGCCAAGAAATCACAAACTTGGGGGTTCAGAAGGATGAACATCTATTTTCTCACTCTTGCATGGGGTCATCGGGCACGCAGGGCACAGCTAGTTCCTCCGCGCGGGGACTCCCCGGGTTGGCCAGGCTGCATTCTCAGCTGGAGGCTTTACGGGGCGTGGCGGGCTCCCCAGCTCAGGATTTGGATGTGATCCGTGTCGCGGGTGTGTGTTTGCTGGTTCTGGGCCGGAGGCCGCCTACAGACCCTACGAGGCACACGGGTTCCTTGCCATGAAGGCGGCCTCCCCACGCCTGTTTAGCTCATCAGGCCCACAAGGGGACTCTCTTCTCCAGTCTGTTTAGGCGGCTTCTCGTATGATATGGTGCAACCAGGAAGCGACGTCCCGTCACCTGCGCCGTGAACGCGATCTGCCCCGGGGGTGTGACACCGTTACCTTGGCCCGTTCTGTGGGACGAGGATGAGGCTCAGGGCCCTCCCCGACTCCACGGGGAGAGGACTGCACCAGCACACGGACGCCGGGAGGTGGAAGTCACTAGAGGGCTCACCTTAGCGTCCGTGCGCCCCGTTATTTCAAAAATCCACTTGCTTAGAGAACGGAGAATGCTATTTAATTTTGCAAATGTTCGTCCATCAGCTCTATGAGGTCTTGGTAGATCTCCCGGGGTGCGTCCTGTCCGAGGTAAAAATCCACGTGATTGTAGTGTGGGATCAGCTTGTAATAAATAAGCCTGGTGATGTTAGGGAGGAGATTCTCAACGTCCCTAGGATCGGCCACACGGTCACGTCCTCCACTCCACACGGCGGTCGGCACTTCCATCTTGGTCACGTCGTACAAGGGAGGCGTCCGCTAGTCACGGTGGGAGACAGAGAGAGAGAAGAAACAGTTTTCACAGGGAAGCACATCATGGAAGAAACACCAACGACCAGCTGTTAAGCAAGGTCTCCAAACGCGAGACGTGTGCGCTTCGAATACGCCCAGCGATCCGCGAGCCTTAAGATGCTAAGGGTGCTTGCAAACACTTCCGCGGGAGCACTTGGGTCGTGAACAGAAACATAAGCCCGTAACCGTCTCATCCCTGGTTTGCACTTTGGGGGGAACAGGAAAGAATCCCGGGGAAGGGGGCCCTTATTTCACGAGGATCGTCTTCCTGGTAGCCCTTGCACGGGGACTACGTCCCTTTCGAACAAAATATACGTATTTACGCGTAGGATACACGTAAATACCTCTTCCCATTTGCGGGAATCGGGGCAACGGGGATTATTGACGCTTGAGCAGACTCTCTGGGGAGCATTGAGGCCAATGGAGGACGACATCGGGAAAGGAGGCGAAGAAGGAGCAGCCCGTCCCCGAGAACGTGGCTGTGCTGTTGATGTCCGGCCCCTTCTCTCGGGTCCTGCGGCCTTCCTCGCGCAGACCCAGCCCATCCCGGCCCGTCGTCCCCCGGAGGCCCCGGGTGACCGGCAGGTGCAGCAGGCCCTTATGCTTCTGGCCTCAGTGGCCGGAGGACAGAGGCACACACGGCACCCCAGGCCCGAGGCTCCCTGCAGCTCTCCACCTGAGCCCCCGACAGACAGGCTGGCTTCTCCGGGACTGCGGCTCAAAGGACGCTCGCTATGAGCTAAGCACGTCCAGTCACCCCCTCAATGATGCTTTTAAAGTAAGCCTAAGAGGGAGGGGAGCGCCGAGGGCGGCATTTCATTGCCCACGTATCGTGAGTTTACCTCCACATTTAAAAAAAAAAAAAGATTTATTTATTTGAGAGCGAGAGAGCGAGCAGGCTCACGAGGGCTGGGAGGGCAGAGGGAGAGGGAGACTCTGGAGCTGACTCCCTGCCCCGCAGGCCGACCCCTGCCGGGCTCCACCGCAGGCCCTGAGGTCGCGACCTGTGCCGAAATGGGC